>NC_058131.1:488316411-488456764 GCF_016433145.1 Gracilinanus agilis
AAGGAAGGAAGGAAAGAAGGAAGGAAGGAAGGAAGGAAGGAAGGAAGGAAAGAAGGAAGGAAGGAAAGAAAAAGGAAAATAGGAAGGTAGGAAAAGAAAAAAAATGTTCTTTGTATCATATAAGTATAGTCAAGCAAACCGAATTCCCCAGTTGGCTATTTCCAGTTCCAAAAATGTGTTTCTTATTCTGCATATTAGTCTATTATCTCTCAGTCATGAGACAATGTTTTTTGTCATCAGTGTTCTGGAATTGTGGTTTATTTAGTTGATCAGAGTTCTTATGTTTTTCATAATTGTTTGGGTTTTTTGTTTTGTTTTTACTATGTTGATATTCTAGTAAAAATTGTTTTTCTGATTCTACACACTTCACTCTGTACAATTTCCCAAATTCAGTCCAGTTGAATAATGCCCTGGTGCATGTACCATACATTATTTTGCATTATAGTCATCTGTGTTTATGTCATATTCCCCAATTTAAGTCCCATGAGAGCAAGAACTATGTCATTAAAGCTTTTCTTTTCCCCCTAACTGGAATTGGTCTTTGCAAAGAGTAGGCCCTTGATTTTGTTGAATTGATTTTTCTAGAGCTTTTGAGATTTTGACAGTCATTGTAGAAGCTAAAGTTAAGACTTGTTTTCGGTCATTTAGTCTACACCTTCCTAAGACTTGTCAGGGATTCTGATCAGTGTCTCTTAACCATAATTAAAGTTTTATTAAGCCTTGCACTATTTCTTATATGTCTAGATCTGAGGCAATGGCAGAGGGAAGGGGAAAGGAGAAGCATTCCTGCATTTAAAGAGTTTGCAATTTAGTAGGTGATAAAATAACAAACATGAAACAGAGAAACAATTCAGTTCTAAACTGCATGTAACTTCCTCTGAGTACAGTAGAAATTTCAGTGAGAAAGTCATCCTGAAGTTTCCAAATTTAATCTGGATTTATAGGTCCCAAGGGGTTGCCTTAATAACAATTTATAATCCTGCTGTGAAGACCATGAATACCTGAAATCCTAACTCTGTAAGGGTATAGAACAACTTACCAAACAACTAATAGTTTGATTTGGATTTTACATTTTAAAAATGAAAATATTGCTTTCTGAGCCACATTAGTTGTACTATTTTTTTTTTATCCTGGGACTCCATTCTAGGAGCATAGGGCTGCAACCAGTAGGCAATGGGACACACAGTCGCTCAGGGTCACCCAGCATAGGGCTGCAACCAGTAGGCAATGGGACACACAGTCACTCAGGGTCACCCAGCTGGGAAGTGTCTGAGCCCGGACTTGAACCCAGGACCTTTCCTCTCTAGGCCTGGCTCTCAATCCACTGAGCTAGCCCAGCTGCCCCTACTTTAGGTTGCAGTTTCTTTAGCAGATGTAGTTTTTACAGGGTGGGGTTGCTAGCCCCACGCCCAACCCTCCTCCTTTTTCATCCGGGCTAGGGACAGTCCTTGGCCCAGGAGTGGTAAGGGTGGGCTTTTATACTGGGTCTCCCAAATTTTAAGCACTGCTGCCTACTTTTACCATTTTTTTGCCTTATCTTTACATTATCACTGTACTTACAGTATATGTTTTTGCTGAAATTATTTTAGAATTTTTCTCACAAATAGAATGTTTATATGGTTTGCATATGTGTGTGGAGGGGAAGAGGAAAACAACAAAAAAAGGGTGTGTGAGAGAAACAAAGTCAGAGAGAATGAAAAAATAAATATTTAAGGCATAGTCCTGCCACCAGTTTTGCATAGGACCTATTCTTTGTTTCCAAATAGGTTCTAAAATAATAAATTAGCATCTTTTCTCAGGGCTACCTAAGTGAGTATAGATGAAACCATAGGAAATTTAGTGGATCCTTCACTCTAACCACTATTCCATAATAAATAATAAAAGTTTGTCCCATAAACACACCTTTATCCCTCCCATCTCCATGTATCTGCTCTTGTCATTTATTCCAACAAAGATACTCTCAACACTTTTCTATTTTTCTTAATTCTGAAATGCATGAAAGGTGCTGTCACTAAAATCAGGACCTAAGTGTAAATCCTGCCAGCAATATTTACTATCTATGACCTTAGGGAAGTCATAACTTTCTTCATCTGTAAAAGGAAGGTGTTGGACTAAATGACATTCATATCCCTTCCAGCTATAAAGCTGTGATCCTATAAGCCTGTATTTATGAACACCCTTTGTCTTTCTCATAACTCAACTAGAAATTAACTCACTAGTAAATCATTAACTTTATTGATGTTATTTGCATATTTCTTCAAACCATACCAAAAGAGAGAAAACAACATGGTACACTAATTACAAGGGGTTGGAAAATACTCAGAAAATTTATCTAGATTTTAAACAAATGGTTTGCTAAATTCTGTCATGTCATTCAAGTTGGAAAGATAATCATATCATGGATTTAGAGGTAGCAGAAACTTTGGAGGTTATATATTTCAGCCCTCTCATTTGTCAGTTGATGAATCAGACGCCCAGAGTAGTTCAGAGAATCTGTCTTTCTAGAGCCAATTTAATGGCTAGACTCAAAGAGTGGTTTTTAATGGTTCAGGGTCCACTTGGAAAGTCCCCATTAGAGTTTCTCAGGGTTTTGTGTTTGGTCCCATGCTATTTAATAACATTTCTTGAATGACTTGGGCAAAAGTTTGCATTGTACATTTGACACATCTATAGATAACGGGCAGCTAGGAGGAATAACTAACACAATGGATGAAGTTAAAACACTGAGCTGAATCTAAGAGGATCAAATATAATAGGGAAAAATGTAAAAATTTACTCTTGTATTCCAAAAATTAACTTCAAAAATACAAGGTAAGAGGAGGTGCTCTATTAACACTATTAACAGTTGATGTGAGAAAGTATAGTACAGTGGCCTAGACTCAGAGTTTCTGTGTTCATATCCTGACCCTGGCACTCACTATGTGACCTCATGTGAGTCATTTAATCTGTCTCTTCAAGTTTCCTCAGTTACCCACCTAGTCAATAAATTAAAAAAGAGCTTTCCTCTTGCCTCTAGGATCAAAACAAAGCTATTTTGAGTTTTTAAAGCTCTTCATAACTTGGCCTCAACTTTTCTTTATATTTTATTATACATTATATGCTCCTTCCAACAATCAAAAACCCAGATATCCTGGCCTTCTTGCTGTTCCTCACCAATATTTCATCTCTCAACTTTGCTCCTTAGCACTGGCTATGCCCTACATCTAGAATACACTTCTTAGAAATCCATGTTTCCTTCAAAACTCTGTTCAAATTAAACCTTCTATCTGAAGTCTTTTCTTTTCTGCTCTCCAGCTCCTAGTGCCTCCCATTTAGCTTGTATTTATTTTGTATAAACATACATGTATATATTGATATTGATATATACTGATGTGCACATACATGCACATTTCTTCTTCACTCATTTCAGTCTCGTCTAATTCTTTGTGAATTTTCTTGGCAATATCAGAGCTATTTCCTTCTCCAGGTCATTTTACATATAAGGAAAATGAGGCAAAAAGTCAAGTGATTTGCCCAGCGTCACATAATTAGAAAGTGTCTGAGGCCAGATTTTAATTCAGTCTAATGAATATTCCTGACTCCAGACCTACCACTATATACACTGTGTGACCTAGCTGCCCGTGGACATATGTATGTCCCAATATAATGTATTGAGACACCTCTTTTTCTGATTTCAAAAAATTGTACTTGTTCACTTTCCCTTTTCCAAGTTGGAAAGTCCCTAATATTTTATCTAGTTAGAAATTAGATTACCTATTTGTTGTGTTGTTTCCTTTTGATTAGTTGGCTTTATTTGATTGTTTTTAATGTATAATAGTCTCTCTCCCCCATTTTTCAGAGCCAGTCCTAAGGTGAGGAAGGATTGTAGTCAAGTCCTTTTTTGTCATGCAATTAGCACACATTACTTAACTGAAATTCTCAGAAGCTCAAACTTTTCTTTCCTTAGTTATTTCATCTTTTATCTGCCACAGTGTGTATGTATGTATTTACAGTATTAAAAAAAATTTAGTAGTCTTTTAGCTGTTAAAGATTAAAGCCACACTATGGTTTTGGAACACTATGTACTCTCTTCCAATGGAATCCTCATTCCTTAAGGACAGTACTAGTTGTTTCTGCTTTGGTTTGCTTTGTTTGTGTGTTTTCAGACGCTTACATAATTTCTAGCATAAAGTAGGTTTTTAATATCTGTTTGATTCCTCTTACTCTATTGCCTCTATTATTTTTTCATGTGTATGTGTTACATTATATATACATTCATGTGTGTATATGTATGAATATATATAGAGAGAAATAATATAAATTCCTGGAGAGAAAAAATAATCTCAAGTTTCTTTATGTTCCAGTGCCTTGCCCGTATTAACTGTTCCATAAACACTTGTTGACTGATTAAGTGGTTGTTCCATCCTACTAAGTAGGCAACTTTTTTGAACATCTGCTTCCAGGTTGAGTGGCTTCACTGAGCACATGCTTCTTTTGAATGCTATATCCTCTCCCCTCATCCTTTCTCCATCTTAACCAGTCCTCTAAGGCTGATTTCAAGTACCAGTTCCTAAATGAAACCAAACTTTACGTCATCATCCACATTGATCTTTTACTTCCATGAACTTACAATCTTTCAAAATTGGAAGGAACCTCAGAGGCCATATCATCAAATTGGTATTTGAAAAAGATCACATCTATGATATCTAGCCTTTGTTTGAATAACTCAAGGGAGGAATTCATTATTTCTCAATGCAGCCTCTCCTACTTTTGGATAACTCATTTCACTTATTGGTTATACCCATACCTTTAAAAAGTTAATCATATACTGCTTGAGACATTCTTTGTACTATTATTTAACTTTTTTTTAAACTCTTACCTTCCATCTTGGAGTCAATACTGTGTATTGGCTCCAAGGCAGAAGAGTGGTAAGGGTAGGCAATGGGGTCAAATGACTTGCCCAGGGTCTCACAGCTGAGAAGTGTCTGAGGTCAGATTTGAACTTAGGACCTCCTGTCTCTAGGGTTGGCTCTCAATCCACTGAGCTACCCAGCTGCCCCCTGTTATTTAACTCTTAAATTCTTTGGGGGCAGTTAGGGACAGCAAATGGACCTGTGATTTTATTAGTATAGAGGACTCCCGAGTGAGGAAATTCCTTCTACTAATGCAGTGTAGGCATCTTCTCCCCAATTTATAGTCATAGAGGGATGACTAGAGCAGTGAGAGAGTGGCCCATAATCATACAACTTGTGTGTGTTAAAAGTGAATTTGACACCAAGCGTTCCTGGCTCTAATACCAGCTCTCTATCCACTATGCAAAAATGCATTTGAAGGTAGGACCACAAAGCATTTAATTCTCTGTAGGGCCCACTAGTTTCTGCTAATAATAGCTTGAATAAATGCTTCACACACATTTTTATAACATCTTTAAAATACAAGGGTTAAAGTGATTAAATTAGCACAAACCCTCTCAAGCTTTACCAAGTCCAAAAGTAAAAATTGTTGCCTCTTTTAGGAGGCAGAATATATACAAATATCTTACAAACATAGAAAGCAGCTACCTCTCTAAAACAACCATCTTCTGCTTCTTTCAGTTACTTGAGATCATATATATACATTACATAGGGATGGTGTTAGCGATTGTAAAATAATTTGTGGACTTATTCAATTGCTCATATAATAGAATTTTAGACATTAAATTTGGACTTTAGACCTGGAACATAGATAATTTTTTCCATCCATTTTATTTTGTAGACATAGAAACTAAGGCTTCCAGAAGTTTATAGGATCTCTGATTTATAGTTGGAAGGGACCTCAGAGTCCATGGAGTCCAACCTCCTTATTGTACAGATGAGGACACCAAAGCCTAGAGAAGTTAAAACAACCAGCTCAGGATCACCCATTTAAGAGGGGAGCTTCTAGCTGAGGTTTTCATGCCTTCAAGTTCTTTGCTCTATGCAATAAATTTCCAAATGGTTAAAAAAATGTCTCCAGTTTCCTGATGAATTAATCTTTAGTGTTTTCAAGGGGCTGGAATCAACAAGCCTTATATACTATGAAGAGTCTGCTCATATGCCTCCAAAAATAGTTTCTTTGTATAATGTTTGTGACTTATTTAAGAACATGAAAAACAGCTGTGGAAGTTGTTGTTTTTTTAAAGCTTTTCTGTTTTGCTTTTCTTGAAATTATTATGTAAAATTTTTAAGATTACACTAATTTGACACTAGTGAATATTTGTACATAAATGTCAAGGCACAGTCAATTTCTGGATCTTTTTTCAACTGTGAACACTGTCCAGAAAAAACAGAGGCCTGGGTAATAATTTAAAAATAATATCACAAAAAAATCACATCTTTTCATTCTTTAGTTTTTATTAAAATACAAGGAATTTTTTAAAGCACACATTCCATTCAGCACCAGTATTATAACACATTTCTTGCTGACATTCTGCAAAGCAATTGTTTCCATCATGGATAAGCAGAGACACACACATACAAACATGCACGAACACACATACACTTGTGTTCTCACCATGTTTACCAAGTACTCATAATATCACTCACCAAATTAATCTCCTTGCTAGGGGGACTTCAAGACAGGGAGCAGCAAGCCACTGTGACTACATCCAACCTCTAACGGAGTGACTGACTCTTTTGTTAGAGATCATCATTTGCACACTGGCAGCCCTTCCATAGCTTGGTCTCCCACTTTAGATGCCCAAAGCTTGGGCTAGTGATTATGAGGACTGTGGTAGCATGGCACACAACTGATCAACACTGGCCAATATTCCCTACCCAATAACTTTCATTGCTTTGGTTATGTAGTACTGAATGCGTATGTCTTCAATGTTGCTCCCAACCCTCAATCACATTGAAACAATGTCATCCAGTGATGTAGCTTGCCCAAGACTTGGGAAGCTGCTTCTTTCTGTGGATTTCTTTCATTAATTTGCTTGCATTTTATTTATTTGCTCACATTTTTTATTATTGTTATGATTAGTGGGGCCAAATAGTGACTCCATTAAACCTGTGTATATTCAATATCCAATCGCTAAATAATAAACTCCCCAAAAACCTTGGTACTGCCACCCAGAGTCAGCACTACTCCATGAAGAAACTTATTTGAATTGCTGTAGGAATTGCCTATTAGTTCAGTCTTTCTTCAGAACAGAACAGCATCTGTCTGCTCAGAACAAGCTTCTGGCAATGACTGATAACTATGGTGTCAGAAAACCATTGACTCTTAACACAGTCTGCCCCATTTAGGCACAGCAGTACTGCTTTGAGGAGTGATATGGAAAAGACTTTTTCTACCTCTACTGAGATAGGACTCTGGTTCTTCACTTCACAACTCTTCCCTCTCTCAATTCCTTTCTCCAATATCCTTCCCCTGAAGAGCTCTTCTGCAATTTTAAGGGATCTCCCATTATAGAGTGGGAGGTATATGGAAATAATGGGACTATGAAATGTAAGTAAAATGGCTTTTATTTTCCTGAAGTTTAAGGCAGGAGGTGAGGCATAACCAAAAACAATGACTTCAGCTGGGACTTTCAGTCTCATTTTTAAATATTTTTCACTGCCAACAACCACTATTGAAAAAGACATGGTCAGATTCTAAGGAATTCTAAATGTTGACTTTTTCATCATTCCCTCACCTATGGAAGAGAGCTTACTTTTAAATTCTGCCTTCACAAATAATCATGAAATTCTGAATGAACTCAATTCTGAGACTCATGAATCAGAGATTGGGCTTGTCTCAGTTCCAGAGAGGGAAATCTTCCTTAAATTCCCAGAATATCAGATCCTTATTCTTTTGTATTTTCCAAGATGTGAGACTAGTCTCCATGTCCACGGTCCATAGAAAGTAGATATACAGTGGAATAACCAAATCCTATATTTTTTTCCAAAGGAAAAGAGATCATCTTTAACCCCATCCCTCTGGTATCTATAGACCATATAAAGTCACTCAGCCTAATTCATCATTTCCATCAGTAACCCCAGACTGGGAGCATGAATATGGAAGGGACAGAATGAAGGTCTTCTCTACATTATGAGGGCTGGGAATGATTAGATAGAGTAACAATTTGCTTTACAAGATGATTAAAATGTTTAAAAAACAATGGTGCTCCAAATCAGGAGCATGTGAATACACAGTACTAGAAATTCAAAACAGGTAAAAAGATAGCCCTGTAAGTTAAATTGCTATCACTTCATATATGCAAAGCTGGATAACCATTTCTAATCTGATTGCCCCTTGCAAGATCAAGAGCTATTTTAATATTGTATTAAAGTCTGCCAGTACTTGGACATTTCATTCATGTCCATTTGAGAAAGTCCTAGTCAATCTTCTAAGTAATAAAGTAAGTGTTGAACAGTTCTAAGCCATAAAACTTCGAAACTTTGAATAAAATATGAATCCATAGCTTTTAACAAAGTCTTAAGTAGCTAGAAAACAATTTCAATGACATAAAAGCTAGTCCAGTTAATATATTTAAATTGAGAGCCAGATATAAATATGGCCTGTCAAAAGAAAATGATCAAATGAGATGACAGATGCCAAAATCACAGTTGTGATGGTATGTGTATACATATATGTGAATATGTATATATAACATGCATATACATATGCACGCATATGTATATGCATGTTATATATACATACATATATGAAAGACTAGCACCAAAAGATGTTTCATCTCCCAGAGGATTATTAAGATGCTTAGAAATAAACTGTCACAAGAATCAGAAGTATGTTCTGTAAACAAAGGGCATAATAATACAGATATAGCAGCCTCTTGGGTCATGCTTGTTGAGGTGTGAAATGGGTTATGTATAGCTACATTGCCTTACCCTTGTGTATTGGTAGGGTTTCCATGCTCTTCCTTGGGGAATCTGCTCTAAGTGGATGTATCACCCCATTAAAAATAATTTTTCCCCTGATATTTGTCCTACACTTTCATTTACTAACTTCCATTGCTGTTTCTCTACCTGCTCATCCTCTGCAAAAGGACTCATCTATATATTCTCCATTTCCTTCTACATACTCGTAACAAAACCAGAACACAGAAGTATTTTTCTTCCACTCTTAATCTGGACAATGAGCATCACCTTCTTGGAATCTCATTTTCCCTCCCCCCCACCTTCTCTGACATACAATACCAGTTCTGTACATAGGGGAAAAAACAAACAAGAAGACACTTCCAAGCAAAACATCATTCATATGGTGCCACTGATGTTTATGAGATCTCTTAAGGGCACTATATAAATCCTAACCCCATTTTGAAAAACAAAGAAACTGGGCAAATAAACCAATGATTTTTTAATGTAAAAAAAGTCCAAGTGAGAAAAATTCAGGAATCTGTAAACATTTTATATTAATTGTTTTAAATTACTATTTAGTAGCAAGTCATGAAGTAACTTAAAGTCTTGTAATTCCATTTACCTATTCTGGTTATGTGTATGAAACACTGAAAAAGCTAGAAGGTTTAGGTTACTTAGAAAGGGAAAAAATTTGAGCTGTATTTCAGTACAGATTTTTTTTTCAATTCTGAAACTTTATTTTTCTGATATGCAAATTCAGTACTTTTGAGTTTATGCTTTTTCTCAATGGGATGATAGGTTTGTCTTTTGCAATACAAAATATTGCTTATTTTCAGATGCAGTCACCTGAACTTAGTATTGTTTCTGTGTTGATCTCCTTTAAAATGACTAATAACTAAGAGTCAATTCACAAATATTGACATCTACTGAAATTTGAAATTCTCAAATTACAAAAAAATCTGTTCACATTTCATTTTATAACCTAGCCTTTAAATATTCCCTAAAGGCTGACCTTCAAGAAAAGTGATAGTTCTCTTCTCAAAGTGTTTCTATAACCTGGCAATTTAATAAAAATCCATCTATAGCACATAACAATGTGGTAGAGGAAACTTACACTTTTATAACAAAGTCTTTTGGGTACTCTTAAGGACTAGCCTTTGATGGAGGGGGCCAAGTCAGATCCAATTTTGAAATCTGTGTAAAGGTGGGAATTTTGTTGTGACAAAGCCCATGTCTGTCATTGTAGATTTCACTGTAAAAAGGCTCTGATATATTCTGATGGGAGCCATTCCCCAACTAGCTTTCTCCTACCTTCTCAGGCTCTTGATACAGTGCCTGACACATTGTAGGCACTTAATAAATGCTTGATGACTCAACACTCATGGTTCTAAGAAAACCTTATTTGTGTATCTGCATCATTCTTGCTAGGTCACCTACTTTTGAAGGGCAATAAGGCTACATGGTAGTTGAGCAACAAATAAATCATTCCCTGCAAGACAGCTGAGAAGATTTGTGAAATATGAGCAAAGTGTTTTCAGCTCAACATATAAAAGAACATCATTTTAGAGACCAACAAGTATTCTATGCCAAGGAATGAGTGGAGCTATGTAACATTTCAACAAATGACACTGTTGGAACCACAGAGTAACCTATGGCACTAGTTCATGCTCAGTGAGGTATCATGGTATGTTTATTCCCCCACTCCAAATACACAAACTAAAGACAAATAAATTATATAATATAAAAAAATGCAAAACTACCCGTTAACTTTCTAGCGCGCTCGCGCGTGTGTTCGTTCTCTCTCTCTCTCTCTCTCTCTCTCTCTCTCTCTCTCTCTCTCTCTCATTTTCAGATAAATAAATTGTTTCCCACTCATGGGGTCTCTGATGGGTTTCAGTGAAACTATTTTCTCTGGCCTGGAGCTATTAATCAGATGTGGGTATTTCTATTCCTAACTAATTAGTTACCCTCTCTGCTGCTTCAAAATAAAACTGTTGTAGTCTCTTGATCTTTGAGTTTTCTCTTTTTCTTTTTGTCATTTACAAAAGAATTATAGTCCTTTTAAGTTTAAAAGGCCTTTGGAGACCATCTAATCCAAAATCCTCAGTTTACAAATGAGGAAACTAAGGACCAGGAATAGTAAATGACTCGTCTAAAACCCCACAACTAATAAATGATAGTCAGAATTTTAATTCAGTAAATAAAACTCGAAGTCCAGTGTACTTCCTATAACTACTTTATCTTTTGACCAGAGGGTAACCTAACCCTTCAAACTAAGGAACGGTCCTCAAAATCTACCCCTAATTATTCAGAGAATCTTGGATGTTTAGACCAGTATTTTACAGTACAAACAGAGATAGAATCAGAGATGACACCAACATTCTAAAAATCAGGATAACAACTATGTGGATGCCCCTCTTTTTTCCCCCAAGACTCACTATAAACAAATACTTAGGGATTTACCAACAATCTTCTACTCATAATGGGTAAAGTTTGGATAATAATCCTTATTTTAATAGAGTTTTTGTCCCTGGCATTTCTCTTGTGCAGGCTGAAGTATTTTTTCCCATTTTTCCCAAAGCAAGCACCAGTTGTTTTAATTCCATCTCAAAGCAGGATGGAGACACTTAGAAATAGGTTTTCTTCCTGCTCATCTTAGGCTCTTTTACAAAAAGTGTAAAGGTAACATGGGGTTGCTGGTTAGGCAAGTATTATTATTTTTTTTTTGGTAGGGAAAGTGTTGATAGTTTGTTAGGGATGGTTTTATTCTTCTGAGATGGCTATTAAAACTGTCCTCTTGCAATGGGGGAATGAGATCCAGTTGAAATTATGGATCTGGTACATCCTTCTCTTCCCCCACTTTTGTTATTTTTAATAGGGTACTATGCAACTCAAATTTCTCCAACTAACCTGGATTTCATCTCTTGCTGAAGTTCTTCTCTAGCCAAAGTCGGACTTCCTGAAGATTATAGAAAAAGGGGCCTTTCCCTCCTAAGTAAGCAATTTTTTGTCTCTGCACAATACACACACGCTCAAAAGATACCCCATAGGCTATGTTGGCATTGTTATCCATGCAGTCAGCCACCACCTGGCATTGGGGCGGCAAGGAGAAACGCTCCAGGAGCTGATGGGCTGCTGCACAGCGGTCTTCCTGGTTCCGGTGCTTCTTCACCTCAAAAGACACAGAGGAGTTACCAGGCACTGCCCAACCATCTGATGGATGAGCTTCATCAATGTAGACCAACAAGAAGTCAGCCACTGTTGAGAACTCTTCCACCAGCTTGCTAAAGGCTGGTAGCTGGCTTGTGAACGGTGGTCAAGTGGCTGACCCAAAGTTGACAACCAGTGGACGCTCAGGGTTGGCAAAATCCAGGAGATGGCACTCAGCTCCATATCCCCCGTCAAATCTCTTCCACCTGGAATTGTTCTGTTGACCACTGCCAACTTCAGCACTGGTAATGTGGATTACACTGGAATTGGGGGCATCTCCACCCAATTTTACCTGATATCAAAGAAAGAAAAAGAGGATAGAGAGGACCCACATTAAATACCTTACCAATTTGTCCTCCTAGGTAAGTCTAAGTAAACAAGATCAGCTCAAAAAAACACTATCACATTTTTTCTGAATAAGGTTCAGTGGTTTCGGTAAACAAGCTTAGGAAAAAATGATTTGACAATTTAAAAATTACTTTTTATATTTTTTGTGCCTAGGCCAATCATTTCATTAGTACAAGGAGTTCCAGGTAAAAAAAGGCCTATATCAATGCAAATCAGCAATATTCTACATCTTAAAGTCACTGAAAGTTGCCTGGTATACTTAGAGATTTATTTGTCCTGAGTCACACAGCCAGTATATATTGAAGGTAACATTTGAACTCAAGATGTTTTTAGTACAGGGTCTTTAGATACTTTGATGCTTCTGTAAGTGCATCATAACTAACTTCATTCACTCTTAAGTAATTTATATCTGCTACGCTAGGATTGATGTTCTTTATTACAACTGTTACTTAGCTATCAATGTTTCATGTATGTTGCATAACTGAATTATTGGCTTCATTTTAACCATGACAGAAAGTTTAAGGTGAATTGCCAAAGTTTAAACAGAATGCCAGCAAACAAATTGAGAATCTAGGAAAGAATGTCCAATTTCAGATACTAGATTCAAAGTTCTAGAAAACATAAGTACCTAGTAATCATCTAGGGCCCAAACTGATTCATTCAATATTGACTAACAAAATATGTAACATATTGACTGAATCTGTCTTGAGGTCCTCAAAGTTCTTCCTGTCTTAACTCTTTCTAGCTAATTTTAAAACAATTTGTGCCAATGCTAGATTACTTTTGAAGAAAATTAATTTGTTTAAAATAATTGCTGATTAAATCTTCATTAATAGAATAACAAATCTTCTATTTCAAATATGCTCCTTATTCTGAAGACAGGATATTGGTCACACAAGACTTCTCTAACAGCAATTTAATCATGATTTTTTTTCTCTTTATACCATAAGAAGATACTAAGGCTACAGCACTCCAATGACTTTAAAGACAATTGTAGGATGAGTTTTACTTTGTCTGATATTTGAGGGAAGGAGAATGGGGATGGGGAAATGATCAGGAAGAGTTAACATTCCTGTGGTAACCATTTCTAATATCTACCAATGAGATGTTACCTACCTTTAATGAATTCATACTTTGCATAGATCAGAAAAGTGATACTAATCTAAAACTAAGACCTTCAAAGAACACATCAAGAAGAATGTCATACCTCTTTTTTCACACCTGACACAAAGAATTGAGTGGCCCTGAGGAGGATGTTTATAAATAACTCCAAGCTAAAACCTACTGACTTTAAGAAAAACTGCAGAAGAAATACCCACAACAGCACTCCAAAGTGAATGCCAGATGCTAAGAAACTCAAACTAGCAGGTCAATGGTGAGGGGAGGTGAGATTTATACCATCTTTATGATACCAGAGAAAGCCATTCCTTGGGTATGACGTTTCCAGTTTTTCCCTTTATTCTTATTGTTAGTGACTTCATCCTATTACCCCTACTTCCTATTTTTCTAACCACAAAATTTTAGGTAACTTTTCAATTACTTCCTAGAAGTTACTCTGGATACGAAAGTGAGTTTTTAAAATGTGGTGCATGAAGACCCTTCAACAAAAGCACTTAGTCAATGCTTTGTGAAAAATGGAAAGGGATTTTGTGGGCACTTGGATATGTAAGCTGATAATAAAATGGAGGGAATATAAAAGAGGCAATTACTCTAGCTCTGGATAAGTAAAATTGGATCTTTCCCTGGAATGGTTTAATCAAAGCCAATAACATCAGGGACAAGTTACCATTGTCCAATTGATTTTTATATGGTGCCCTTCATACTATGAAACACTTATAATGGGTCTCACTTGAATCTGGCTTCATTTATGTTGGTGTTAATTGAAGTCACTTTGTAGAATTAAAAAAAATTCTTCTCCATCTTAACTGGTGTAAAATTCTCTATGAACACTGTTCAGGAATCTTTTTGGCAAATTTCAGTGCATAACCCACTTGTACTTTGCAAAGGGCAGAACTAAGGGATATTCTTCTAGTTCAGAATCCAGCCAGGCAGGTTCTTAGCTGGTACTACTATCTTTATTTTACATAATTAGAAATTAAAGAAATCCCAGCTTAGAAAGATTGTTTTTCTTCCTGTTAAGTAGCAAAGTAAAAATTAATTCACCTAATTAAATTAAATGATGAAATTATATATTTTAATTTATCTTGTAAAGTGGTTAATTTATAAGGTGAGCTCTTTAGGTGCAATTTAATATGCCACTTTGGACTTGATAAATTTTGATACTGAAGGCAATTTACTTGTCAAGTTACCATGGCTTTACTGGTAGGTTACTCTATTAACAGAAGACCACAACCTCTATATGCATTAGACCACAGAAGGTGGTCTTTCATACCATGGTATTCTCCCTTTCTTTGATGAACCTATTGTAAACTGGTCTAAACTGGTTCTTCCATGCCACTCTGCCACTGGCCCCATTGTTCAAGTCTTTTTACTTTTCTGGTGCTTATACTCTCTTGGCGTGGCCCTTAAAACCCAGGCCACCCTGACACTAGGATGAGGCATTGAATTATGTTTTAGTGAAAGTTAGAGAGGTACCAAGGGTAAAAAGAAAGGGTGAATAAATAAGAACTGAAATTGAAATAAATCTTAGAAGAGATTGTAATGAGTTCCATGGCCTATTGTACTTGTTTTCACCCACCTATATGTAATCTGGTTATAGAGGTACACTGCAAATTTAGGGCTCTTTCAGGTATTACTTTTGTTCTAATTCAATTTTAGCCAGTCAGGTATTTAGAAGGAAGGAAAGAAATAAGCATTTATTAGGCGCTTTCTGTGTTCAGCATAGCTTACAAATATACTCATCTGATCCTCACAATCACCTTTTGAGGTAGGTGCTATAAAAAATCATAACATTTTATTGTTGAGGAAACTGAGGTAAAGGTTAAGTAACTTGTCCAGCAATCTGTAGTAGACATTTAGGCTAAGTCCTGGTGATACAAAGAAAGATAAGAACACAGTTACTGCCCTTAAAGAAGACAATATGTATATCTCCTCATCATTTTGGGGTGGGGTATGAAAACCATGAAAGCAGACTAAATTCAATGCATATCCCTTGACATGAATATAATAAAAGCAAACCTTTTCCTTTACTCCAAGAGTTATATATTCAGACACGAAAGGGTAGGGAACTCCAGCAGCTATTGGGTTTTAAGTAATTTCTGAAGCCCAAGAACATGTTGTGTGGTCTTTTCAAGTGGGGCTTCTGACTCTGTAACTGTAACCTAAGCATACCTGAAAGAACATTTTATTAGTCACAAGGTATTCAACTGTGCGATCAGTCCTATTTCATTTCATGTGACAGTTTAGCCAGGAATCATTTTCCTGGAAAGTTCTACATCTTCTCCTTCTGCTGGTGACAAGGTAGAACTCAGAGGCAGAATTATTTCTAAAGGTGGAGCTATGCTAGGTAGGAACACCTAACCTGGTGTAATTGAAAGAATTAAAATAAGGCATGACAAGAATGACAATGAATCATTTAAATTTCTTGTCTAGTTGCACAAGATTAATACTGTACTTCCTAATAAGAGTAGATGGCCAGTGTAAAGAAATATCTTTCTAATCAGACACTTGCCCTGGGGTTAGTATAATTACCTAATTGTAATGGCCAGGCAAACATTCTTTCTGAGGTCACCTAGCCAGCTAGTAACCAAGTAAGAAGTGGGAACCTCTGAAACCCTCCCTTTGAGAATCTTGCTATAAACAATCTTCCTCTCTGCCAGGCTAGTGCACTTGGTTGAAGCATAGTGCTAATGAGGCCAAAGTCAGGCACTTGATACCTTTGTGGACCAATTAGTTTTGCTCTGTTTGGTAGCCACAGCAGCTTGGGGTAATGGAAACGGTACTGGATTTGAAATCAGAAGATATGGGTTCAAATTCTTGCTCTTTTAAAACTCATTAGATGTGTGACTTTGGGCAATTCACAAATCTGGGCTTCACTGCCTTCAAATTAAGTTTCTAACACATTAAATATTAATATTTAAAATGACAAAGCAAATCCAAGTCTGTACTGAGATTATCTTCTAGTTTATAACACAGGTATGATATAAAAACAAAATAAGAGTGAAAAGCACTGAATAAAGGTAAACTATTATCAGAGAAATCAAATAGTGTGCCTACTACCTACCCTATGGGGGTAACACTTTAGGGAAAAAAAAGTATAGAGGTGAAAAACCATAATATAAATATTTTATATAAACCATAAATAAACTTTAGTTTCCAAAGCTACCAACTCAGTACTTTCCAAGTATCTTACTTGGATACAGTATCTTAAAAATTTAGAAATCAAGATAAGGAAAATGACCCAGTCCAGTGGGGAAAAAATCTCGTATCTCCTTGATATTAACATATTAAAAAACTCTTCAAACACAATCTTAAATTAAAGGGGTTAGAGCTGTGATATCACTGGTTTAGAGAATCCCCTCTACCAAAGTAAGTAACTTCTCTGTGTCTTATAGTCTTAAAGACTGTGTTGGTTGTTTTCATTCACAGAATTACAAAATGTCAGCCATCCAGAATGGGGCAGAATATTCTGTCCCAATGGAGGCAGAAACTTTTTATTTCTTTCTGTATCTGGGACAAGACAGTGCTCAACACTGAAAGAATGCATCTGGTAAGTGGTCATCTGAAGATTTCCAGTAACAGAAACAAAGTACTGCCTCCTGAGACAGCCCAAACACATGAAACTAATGGCCAGGTAGTCAGAAAACACCTCGGGATTATACTCCATGATTTTGTGACAGAGAGCATTTGGTTTCCTCTATGATGCATGCCTCCATTAGAGGGGTTTTCTCCACTCTCAGTTATGGCAGTCATATTATTATACCACTACAGTACTGGAAGAAAGGCAGCATTGTATAGTGGATAAGGTGCAGACTTAAAGAGTCAGGAGGCTCTTAAGAGGCCTGGGTGAACATCCTTTAATCTCTCTGTGCCTCAGTTTCACCATCTGTAAAATGAGAGAAGTTGAACTCTATGGGCTGTAAGATTTCTTCCAGCTCTAAATCTATAATCCAGTGATTGAGTTCATTATTACCAGTGATGGGAGGTCAATCTCTTTCTCCCTGGTAAGAGTCTTCTTTGATAAGATCAAACTGACATGAGGTTAAAAAAATAAGATAAATCTAGTCCTATAATATCATTTAGCCTGCAAGAAATCAATCCAACAAAAACAAGTTATCCCTTGGTACCTCCTAAATTACTTTAATTTCCCACAGTGGCACAGAAAGTCTCCTGGCCACAAGTTACCTATCATCTTCATTTCTCCTTCTTAGAGGGTTTGTATTTGGTTTTTTTTTGTTGTTGTTCTTAATGAGACATATTTGCCAATGAGGCATTCAAAAGGCATTTTTTACTCTTGCGGAAGAGTAATTAGGTCGGTGCCTCATTCCATGCCAACATTGGCCACTCCATAAACGAACCCTGCCCAGTATTTAATGCCCAAACACAAGAAGCATCATTTCCACTAATTGGTCTTGAAGTTCCAATGTTCCCAAAGGATTTCTTTATTTGAAGAGGCTCAGAATAGTATGTATGCAGAATCCAATATTGCTATCACCAACTTCTATCTCAGCTACAATATTTTGGTTGTTCATTCTTTTAAAACCATACCATCGGTAATAACAACAAAAGAATATAAATAATGAAAAACTATTTGAATTTCAGGAATATGTAATGCCTTTAAACCAGGTACTCACTTTGGCATAACCATAAGTACATGTATGTAGACATAACTGATGAAGTGTAGATGTAGATAGACACATTCAGATCTTATTCTCTTGATGATGGAATTGCCTTTTAGAGACTTGTGTTTAGTGCAAGGGGGAAAAGTTAGTGCTGCTTTAGCATGTGGACTGCAAAATGAAGAGAGAGTGGGAGAAAAAAAAAGAAAAGAAAGACCTATTCATAAACTACAAGCTGGAAATAGAGCATATACTACTAACCTTGTTCTCTCTTTTCCACAGCCTGGGAAAAGCTTCATGGACAAAATGTCACCTAATCTTATGATAAAAAGTAAAGAAATAAAAGGGGAGGGGTTAGGGGGCAGAATCTCACATACACCTCTTATAATCCAAGGCACTGAAAATGGCTTTATTATCTATTAGGAAGTTTGGAATTCTTTGGCAAAATCACCAGGCTACATCAATGCCCTTACAAATGCGGCCAAATAATTATTATGCTGTGTGATTTAACCATTTAAATTCAGATAAGCTGAAATTTTTAACAGGGTCGAATAACAAGTAACCTACTGATCCTTCTCAGCCCCACTGCTGCTCAATTATTTCTTTTAATTAATACTCCAAAAAGCATGCTCAATGCCTCTATCATTTCCTAGTGTTTTGTCCAACTTACAGACAGACTCTGGTTGAAGTGCTCTTTATATCCTTATGGAACTGTTTCTTTCATAAGCAAAAATTTTTCAAAATATTGAAACTACAAAAACTACTCTGAAGGCCTGGGATGAGTGAAGAAGCAGAGAGTGTTAAGAGGATGCTTTTCAAACCAAAATTATATGTTGAAATAAATACATTTTCTGTGACATTTCAACACCAATGGTGCAAAAGCTAATTTGTGTGTCAGCATCCATGCTGTTTGTTGACTTTTGCACTTCATTTAGGTGGGGACAAGGTGTCTAAGATGGTTAGCTTGGGGCTGGTTGCATCTCTGTGCACCAGCACAAGGATTCAGTGTTTAAGTTAGGTTCATGTACTGGCTAAAGAAATTTAATTTTTTTTAAATACTTTCATACTGGTATCATAAAATTCTATTTATACATATATCCCTTGTTTTTAATCAAGCTTATGCATTATGGATATCTTGCCTCAACCAAAATATCTTTATAATCATCTTGCCCAAATTAACTCTAAATTCTCTTTGACTTGTCCAAAAAGAGATGATATTTTCCCTTCATAGTGGGAAAAAGCAAACAATGGGTATAATTTGCATGTTTATATTTCAAGAGTCTAAACCCTTTCTCAGTTAGCTGACTCTCAATAACATGGACAGAGCTGCAAAATTACATATTTGTCACACACACATACACCTATCGGAAAAGGTTTCCTCTGGGCAAGGGTGGGGAGAGCTTTAAGGTTGTATCCCAGAAAAAAAATGCAAATCATCCTTATGAAATACAAAGATGCCATCTCAATCAGAACTTCTCCAAGTACCCTTAGAAATGAACTACACCCAAAGGCTGGGACAGAGATGACAACAGCAAGCGAGGAAAGTAACTCTACCCATTCCAAAGACTCTGAACACTCTACTAACACTACCACCAGTGCAAACATGTCTGACACATTTTAAGAATATGTTTGCCAGACCAGCCTGACCCAACATTTTGTTTTACTGTTTGCATTCAGCAAGGGCCCCAGTGGCAAGCACTTTGCTTTGCCTCTTCATGTGGTAGGTGTTATGTAAAGCATGAAGGGCAAAAATTGTAGTTAGCATCATCCACAAGCATCCTTGGAGGATAATCAAAAGACATATACACAAAGAAGCCCTAGAAAGAATACACAAACCATATGCAAAGGAGGAAACAAATTACTCATCTTTCTCAATTCTGGGAATATAAACAACAAAATATTGCAACACAATGGCACACTTAAAGAGGGGGCATTTTTCTTTTTTCAATTTAAGATTTCCACGTTTTTTTAAACTTTTGCCACCAGCTGCTGGTGGGAGGGAGGCCAATAATCCTCTCACATATTCATGTCATGATAATTTATCTGGGAGATGACATTCAAAGAAAAGAATTTCTCCAAGCAGGTATGTTTTCTCATTGTTAGCCAATTCCCTCTGAATTCAACGTGGTCTTCAATAAAGTTAAAATGATTCACTCATTTCCATTTTCATAAATTTTAATTATGAAGTGAATAATCCTTTTCTATCAAATAAAGATCCTCCCAGACTGTTTACAATTGGCCTTCAGTCTTTGGGAGAGGAACTATTTCCAGTTCCTTTGGCATTCTGCTGTCACATGGACTTCTTCAATTTACTGCAAATTCTTTTCCTGAAAGCTACACGTGGTTTCATGTGTAACCAGAATAGGTGCTTTGTAACTAGAAGTCATTTTCTCCAACTCTATCTCTGTTGCATAATAGACCTCAGGGGATGTCCTGACATAATATTCCCTTCATCTTTCTTTTGTTTTCTTTATCCACTTTCTAAGGCACTGCCTGCCTAACAATTTATTTCCCTGACTGCACACTCAGCCTCCATGTTTCTCTGGTATTCCCCATTCCAATCTCTAGAGCAGGGGGTTCCATAACATTATGTGGGGAAACCAAGATCTTGATTTTTGATAACCACCCTAGTAAAAACAATTATTTCCTTGTAAGCCTAAGGGCCTTCAGGAATCAAGTGGATAAATGGATAAAATAGAAAAGCTTCTGATGCTACAAGATCTTTACAGCCTGCTAAGTTTTGAGTTCAAGGATTCTGCTGACACCTACAATCATCACAAGAGCTGGTTTTCCAGCATTCAAAGCAAGTATCATCTCTACTACCCTGGAAAATAGTCTCCCTTATTCAGTCTCAGCAGGTAAGTGAAAAGACATAGTTTACTATTTCTCTCTCTAAAGCAAGCAAGTTTTTAAAAAAGTTTGATTCATGAAGGATTATTAAAATCTCATTTGCTTCACAAAAGATGTTCCTTTTTAACCTTCTGAACAACTTAAAATGGAAAATTTTAATTTTCTTAAAGTTAATTTTTTGGACAGCCAATTGACTGCGATTTATAAATCAAAACAAAATGACAGGGTTACATGCTATACTCTTCAAAAAGGCCCTAATCTGTTTCAATAGATGCATGTGTCTGCAAAGGGATCTGTTTACCAATTTCACTATCCTAAATAGAGCTGCCATTAAATCAGTATCCGCTAGCCTTAAGGAGCTACTCATTTGAAGTTATTTTCAAAGTTCTTTCTTTTGTCTTCCACCTTCCAAAATGCCAAGATTTCTTCTACTTATCATGTTCCTCATTCCATACCTCTATCCACAGCCATAAAATAAAATCACCCAACATGAAGAGGGGTATGACTCCTAGCTGGTTAAACCAGTAACAGATATCATTGGTTCCCTGCCACTGAGTGGGTCTCATCCAAGTTAAACTGAGAGACATGAAGGAAAAAGGCATGTTTCACGATGAGGTAGAGCACTCCCCTTTTCTCCCTGCCATGAAGCCAAAATGAGGACCACAATCCTCACAGCCACCCCCAACTAGGTCCAAAAGTTCTAGCCCTGAGCTTCTGACCAAAGGGAAAGAAGCATGGCTGGTCCTGACTTACCTGCTTGTAAGCGTCCAGGAGAAAGCTTTTCCAGACACAGCGTAGTCCTTCTGAGGTCAGCATGCGCCGCCACTCGCCACGAGTGGACTTGGACCGGCTCAGCAACAACACCACGTGCTTCAGGAGGATGACCGAGTCATAGAGAGCCAGGAAAAGGCAGTTGGAGAAAAAAACTGGCAGGATTTGCAGTGTAATCAACAAGTCTATGCTGAGTAGACCCATCTTCTCCGCCTCCTTAGTCACTTTGCTTGAGTTCTCTGGTTTCCCTTTTGCACCCTCATTTAAGGGAAAAGGGAGGGGGGAAGGGGAGGAGATGGTAGTAAAGAGTGGGGTGGGGGGAGAAAAGAAAAGAAACTAAGATTGCAAATAAACCTGAACTGTCACCTCTTTCAAATAATCAGAGATGGCAAAATCAAGTCAGCTTCTCAAATCCAGCAGAGTTAGAGCATGCCCATCAACTCATTCATCTCTAAACTGCTACTCCCCCCCCCCCAACCCCAGAACTTAAGATGTTAAAAAAAAAGTCCCTGATCCAGTAGCCTCTTGGAGTCCGTTAAAGAGAGACACTGCTGCACTTTCAGTTCCCAGCCACTAAAAATTGAAGTGCACATTCCTAAATTAATTTCAGCTTTTTCATTGTCTCTTAATTATTCAGGTTATCCTGTTTCTTTCCTTAACTTACAAGGACTTCCAGGTTTGTTTGTTTGTTTTTTAAATAGTGCTTAGAATATAAGGGGCTGTTTTCTTTGTACACAACTTTCTGTTTCTCTTTCTTCTTTTTTCCTCTCCTTCACTCTCCGACTGTGTCCTGTCTATTTTTTTTTCTCTCCCTCACTCTATCTTTTCCTCCCTTGCTATCTGTCTGTGGTGCAAAGTGCTTCTCTCTAGAGCCCAGTTTGTTTCTCTGAAGCCTTTTATACATTCCCTGGCTAATTGCTGCAATAGAGAAATGAAAGCCTAATCTTGGTAAAGATCTTGACGTCATTGAGAAAGAGGGCTTTACTTTGGCCAGGACTGCAATGAATAGAAAAGCAAAACTCGAAAACTTTTTTTTTTTTTTTTTTTTGAGAAGGGGGGAAGAGAGGGTGGAATTTTGCTTTGTTATTTAAAGAGAGAGAGACAAGAAAAAAATGTTCAATACCTTTGACTGCTTTCAGGAAATGCTTTCAAACTTAGGGGAAAGTATTTGAATGTGACATGCAAAGGGACACAGCAATGAACCCCATTAATGGATGTTGTTGTTTTTTAATTTTTTTTTGTTTTCCAAAGGACTTGGGGTGGGGGGAGTCCAGTGTTAGGATTTCTTTTTTCCTTTCTTCTTTTCCTGTAAATGTTCAAATGTTTTCTCCAGACCTATTAACTTAATACTAATTACTCTTCTAACTCATCCAGTTTGTTACCTAGGATTCTTTTTTAATAAACATTCATGTAGTTTTCTTTACATATAGAAATTTGGGGGAGGGAGCATAAAGTGTTTTAAATCCATAGAATATTTGGTAACCCTAGCTTATATCTGCAAACAAACTAACATTTCCCTTTGAGCTTCAGTGCTGAAGCCCCAAAGCAAAGGGGATTGGGGGGTAGGAGGAACCCCGGGAGAGAAAGATTTTTTTTTCCGGAAAGGGACAGAAAGCTTTTTTTAACCATGATTTGCCTACATGCAGATACAAATCAAACTTTCCAATGAAAATGAATTGGCATTATAATGAATCTGAATTCATTTTTTTAATAGGGAATTTTTGAAGATCATTTCTACTACCTCTTAAGTGTTATGTGAATATTGTATCCCTTTAGGAATTCTTGCTCCATAATAGATAAATAGATAGATAGATAGATAGATAGATAGATAGATAGATAGATAGATAAGTAGATAACTTGAATCTATGTAAGTCTTTAGCATTCTAGATGCAGAGTTAGTGTTAGTCTAAGGTACCAATCATATCAATAAGTTTTATGAGCAATCTCCTATTAAGTCCTCTGGTTAGGTAAGACAGAAGCAGCCCTTTGGCCCAGCTCAGTCACCCCACCCTTTTCATAAGTTCCTTCTTCAATGAACTAACAGCGCACCTCTAGGAAATATGTTTTCTTGGAAGAGGGAGTGGCAAGTAGAAACACTGGGGGTTGGGGGGACAGGGAGAAGAACTTTTATTGAAAAAGTATTCCCTAATTTTTCTATGTGTACTAAGCTTTCATTGATATAAATATGAACTAAGAGAAGCTTCTAGACCTGTGGAAAACTGGGTGCTGCATTTTGCTCCTACTATTTAATCTCCACAAACACAGGAAGGATGCCATAAACTAGATTTGTCAGGAATACATCATTGGGCAAATGAAGAGAAACCAGACAGGATTTTACCTAAAACTAATACTAGTAAGTAGCAAAAGTATATCATTTTATATTTAGAGTGCTTTTTATCTAATGATTTTCTCTCCTTTTTCTTCTCCTTTCCCCCATATTTTCAGCACCGCCCCCCCAAAAAAATGCCCTAAAGAAAGTTGGGGAATAAGGAGGCTGCAAATGGTGTTTTTACATAGCACAAAAGGAAGAGAGAGGTGGGGGAAGAGAGAAAGAGAGGCCAAGAGAGAGGCTGCTAAGCACTTGCCTGCAGAGACAGTGGAAGGCAGGAGCCAAGTTGAGGACCGAACCCAGGATGTAACTCTTCCATTCACTAGCCTAACTACTAAATCTTGCCTCTTCTCAGACACCAGCTCCACTTTATGTTTGGACTTAAATATTCCTCCTCCTGCGGTAGATTCCAACTCACAAAACACAGCAGAAAGGCAGCTTCTCTCTTTCATTTGAGCTTGAGAAGGGGAGGTGTGTTTAGAAATGGTAAACTGAAGAGAGTGATTGGTAGGAAATCAGGAAAGGTTTTCTTTTTAAATTCAGGGTTCAAATGACAAATCCAGATGAGGAATTTTGTCTGGATTCTCATTTTCAAGGATCTCTGTTTTGTTTTTGTGCTTAAGCTCACTCCTACCCACACACACACATATATACACACTCACACAAACTTCTCTTCCCCCTCCCCCTGCCCTCAGGTAAGAAGAATGATTCAGGGAGTTCCTGTGGTGTCAAGAAAAATATGGGAGAACAAACAGGTAGGTACATTCCTTACCTAGTCACGAAGTTTCTTAAAATTCTTCTCTTTTCTGAAGGAATGAATAACCTTAAGGCTGAGGAAGTAACATTTGCTTTACCTAAGGGTTAGGCAGGTCCTTCCTGCAGTGCTCTTCCTCCAAGACTGTGACTTGTTCAGTATCCAGTTCAGAAGTTCTAAATCCTTTTTATTAATAGCATTTAGCACTTTGATCTTCAAAGAACTTTACACCCACTAAGTAACTAATGATTGCCAAACCCATAAGGTAGATTCGATTAATCCCATTACACAGATGGGTGAAAGTGAATCACTGAGGCTAAAATCTGAGCTAGTGGAACTAGAACTATATAATTTTCCCAGTTCAGATCCTATGGTTGTTTTTTTTTTCTCTTTTTAACCAATTATCTAATAGATCCTTGTGATCTACTGAGAACCAGAGCACTGGCTTGAATATGGTGTCCTGGATACTTTTTACCCTCTGACATTCATGGGGGACTTTTAATTTTATTTTATTTCTGTTCATATTGGCCCAACTGAGCTTCCTGCTTCAGGTTTCCAATGATCATTAAAGAGACTTATAAAGTTTCTCAGGATCAAAGTAGTCTTAGCAAAGAGCATTTTGATGAGTTAAATACAAACAAATGTGAGGCATATGGATTACATTTCCCTTCACAATCTTGTACTCAGAGTTTTTAATTCCAGGGGAAGGGGGCCTTGGGCAAAATGCTTTAGGCATTTTACTAAATGCAGAACAATTGGAAAAAAAAAGATTCAAGACAATTTTTTTTCCAGAGTATGACACTACCAAGCTCAGTCATTGCTTCCCTCTGGTTAGGAAAATATCAGGTGTGCCAGTGAGAGGACTCCTTGGTGAAGTCTTAGGATGCTAAAGGAAATTTGATGATTTTCCTTCTCAAAAGAATCTGAAAATTCCCATGATGCTACTACTGCTATTCTTAACTTCCTTCATCAACCTTATATAAAAAAACATTCTAAGACCAGACAGGTCACCAATCCACTGGGTAAATGTTTGTTTTCCTGGTCCCTGGAGTGGCATGCTAGCCTTGTAGCTAACTCTTTCTTAAGGGGAAAACTGACCTTTTTTCTTCTGGTCACTTCCAATTTTTCCCAAGATGAGGGGTGAAAAGAAGTACCAATAACTTTTCCAAAAACTACCATTATTTAAAACATATGAGGCAGGAATTCAAAGGCATAAAGAACATTACCATATACACCATAAATATTACTAGCAGCAAAGAATGGGAAATAAAGTAGGTGTCCATCAATTGGAGATCACCTAAACAAATTATTTTATGAGAAGGTAATGGAATACTTCTGTACCCTATGAAATGGTGAATGTGAAGAATTCAGAGAAGCATGAAAAGACGGGTAAACTGATGCAGACTGAAGTAAGTTGAAGTAGGGAAACAATATACAAAATGACTACAATAGAAACAAAAAGAACAAAATAACTGAACACTACATAAGGGTGATGATCACTCTTGGTCCTGGGAAAGGGATAAGATAATGTATGACCCTCCCTTAAATGCAGAAGGAGAAGACTATACATGCTGTCAGATAATCATACATTTTATTGAACTGATTTTCCCCCTTCTCCTATATTAATCTTTGTTTCAAGAAATAACTTCCTGGGCAGGGAAGAGGACGATGGTATACTTAGAAATTAATATGACATAAATACAAATATCAATAAAAATTAGACTAAAATATTAAAAATCAAATAAATACATGAGACATTTATATTTTTTATGGATTCAGATACATCACAAATACAGATATGGTCCCTGCCTTGCAGGATCATGTGACAAAACAGAAACCAAGCAGATGAATTTGGACACACCTGTAGAAAAGAAACTGGGATAAGGAAGGTAATTGTTGCTTGAGATAAGAGGCTTAAATTCTAGCTGACTTTTTTGGGGCCCCTTGCAAGCTGTGGAAGAAACTGTGATGCTGAGATGTTCCCCTCTCCAACCATTTCAATTCATTTTTTAGGTCATTTACTAGAGCGGAGGAAAAAATATAAGAAAGGAAGAAGGGGGGGAAAGGGGTAGCCATGGAATACTAGGATCATAGATTTATAACTAGAAGGACCTCTCTTTTTAAAGATGAGGAAACTAAGTCCTAGGAAAGGAAATTACTTATCTGAACCCACAAAGGTGGTAAGTGGTTGATGGAGGATTTGAACCCAAGTCCTCTAACTGCAAATCCAGAAAGGAAAAGAAATGGATGAGGACGAGCAAGAGGTTACTCCATGGAGTAGCATGCCTATTGAGGCTGCCAGTAAGAGTGGCAATTTATGCCAATTGTTATTCTGTTTTTCTGAGGAAGACAGCTGTCCACCAGGAACTGGACTGTATCCATCACCTCATTTCATATAGGCCACTGAACAGCTGTCAAAAGACAAGAGCTTTCATTCACTACTGACCTACCCTGGAATTAAATTGATGGCCATTCCCCCACCCCTAAGCCACCTAAACCTTACTTGAAGCCCTGAGATTTTGTCTTATTTTAATTTTCATGCACAGGAAACATAGATATTTATGGGAGACAGAGAGTAAACTAGGAAGAAGATGATGAGGGAGCTATGGAAAGTGTGCAGACGGTGAATCCTTTCCAGATAAATTCATCATTCAAAGAGGAAATGAAATTAACTACCTACTCTCTTCAGAAGGTAAGTGAAAGCTTAGCTTTCAACATATTCTCCCCTCTTTTATCACCCACCTAATCAAAGCCATGGTCTAATAGAAAGAAACAGAAGCTAAAAATAGCCTTTGTTTTGAAATGTTTCCTTCCTCTAATTTGTTTCAATCTAGCTCATATGAGAACACCAGATCATGTTAGAGTTGAAAGTGAAATGGGTCATTTTTCCAAAGAGTCTTTAATAGTGTCTTCTAAGAAATGAATTTCACTGCAAGCTATGAACATGGGATCTATGATATTTTAAAAATATTTATTTTATTATTTCAGTTGTTTCCTTCATAATCTTCTGCATTTCATTTTATGCATTCAAAAAGATTATTCTGAGAAGGGGTCATTTGACTTCATAGGACTGCCATTGGGATCAGTGAGATAAAAAAGTTAAAAAACCCCTGTGCTAAGCATAATAGGCACTGGAAATGGCAATAGAATGTGTTGCACAAGGCTCCATGCCCTTACAGAGATAAAGGAAAGGTTCCTCCCAGTAAGGGCTGAAGGTACCACACCTCTTCTCCAGAGAATTATTTGCCTCCTATGGAGATAACCAACTATTCTCCATTTCTACTGAGGCTGAAATAGGATTGAACCAAAAAAGAAATCCAGGATAGTCTTTTTAATGAAATTTTTTGTAGATTAGTCACCAAGATGGGGTACTAAAGAAAATTGTAAAAAACCTCATCAAGATCCCAAATTCAAGTTTGAAAGATGCTTAAGAAGATCTCAAGATCTCTTCTGACCTTTGATTCAAACTTTTTTTTGTTTGGTTTTATTTTTTTTAATCTTTACCTTTGATCTTAATATCAATTCTAAGATAGAATAGCAAGGGTTAGGCAACCAGATTTCTGTGACTTGCCCAGGGTCACACTTTTAAGGAACTCTCTGAAGTAAGATTTGAACCCAGATCCTCTTAACTCCAGACTTGGTACTCTTTCCACTGTGCTACCTAATTGCCTCTGGGTTTGAATGGAAATAATAAAGAATTGGTCTCAAAGCCAGCAAGACCTGGGTTTAGTTTTTACCTCTAATATATACTGGCTATGTGACCTTAAACAAGTCACTTAAATTCATCTGTGTTTTTCTAGATAACACTGATTGAGTTGCAGGAAAACTGACTGCCTTTGGCAAGGGAGTTCACTGTATCCTTTTAAGCACAATACTGTTTTTCTTTCCCTATCCCAGAATACATTGTTGGTATACAAGTTGATCACTACACTGAGAGAGTAGCGGCAAACAAATGCTATATTCATAAATTATATTTCTGTTTGCACATAAATTACTCAGACTAATTGCTGTTTACTAGTAATCTGTGAATATATTGACTTAACTTGGATTCCTAGTGTGATATACAGGATCAGTGAATTCTAACATATTTTCAAATTTCAGATACATTAGTTAATGGCTCCTATATTGAAGACATGAGTTCAATTACAGCCTCAGACATTTACTAGTTGTGTGACCCCAGGGAAGTCACTTAATCCTATTTGCCTCAGTTTCTTATCTATAAAATGAACTGGAGAAGGACATGGAAAATCACTACAGTATCTTTGCCAAGAAAACCTTGAAGGGATCATAAAGAGTTAGACATGATTGAAACAACTGAAAAACAGTAAAAGAATTATGATACACACACTAAGCCAAACAAGTACCTTTTAGAACTGAAGTGTAAACAAAAAAATCAAATATAAATTTTTCACATCTTCAGAATAATTCACTGTCACATTTTAAAGATTCTAAAAATATACATATCCAGTACTGTTTTCAACAACATGATGGACTTAAGTATGAATAAAACCAAGTTTCAAAATTCATAGGATAAATACTTCTATAGATCTTCTATAAAAGTTAAATAATAATAATTATTAATAATGGTTAACATTTACAGGGTGCTTATGTGCCAGGCATTGTACTAAATACTTTACAATTACTATCTCATATGATACTTACTTACAACAGCCCTATGGGATAGGTATTGTTATTTTGTAACTATTTTACAGATGAGGAAACTGAGGCAAATAAAGGTTAAATGATTTATTCTGGTTCAAACAGCTAGCATCTGAGGCCAGATTTGAAATTTTGTTTTCCTGACTCCAGATACAGGCTCTATCCACTGTGCCCCCCAAGTTACCTCCATTAAAAAAACATTATAGGCTAGTAAACTAATAAAATCACAGAATATCAGAGTCATTTGGGCTTCAAATAAAAGACTTGAGTGATTAAGAAATTTTCCCAGTTATAGAAGTAGCTCATGGCAAAAAATAGTATTAGAAGAACCTGGGTTCTCTGATTCCTGTTGTGAATGAAAGTTTCCGTCTATTTTGGCTATACTGTTGAATCTGTGAATAACTAGAAATTGTCTCTTTGTGCTTCCGTTTATCCAGGTGTATGATAGAGGTAAAATATCTTGGCCTGTACATGTTGATGGCTAACTGGTTAATATCTCTTTCAAGTACTCCAATTTTTTTTTGTGGAATTCACTCTTTAAATTATTAGCCCTTTGATTAATGAGTTTACTTAGACCTATTTCAGTCAATAGATTCGTTTTTATCAAATCTTTGGAAAGACATCCCAGGCAAACAAAATCAGATTTTGGTATTAACTGATTTACTCCACCCTATTTGATTGAGACTTTGGTTCTCTAAAGGAAAACAGGTACGATTGCTTCTAATTGGGGTTAATTATTAGGGATAGGCTAACTTTGCATAAAGTAAGAATCATCAACCTGAACCTTGCCCAAATTCAACCCTGACCTTAACCTTCAACAGGGACTCATAAGAATGTAGTTTTCTCTTTTATATATTAATCATATCCACCTCCTGATAACAGATTAAATTAAAAGGAAAACTGCTCAAATATTCTTCTTGATCTTTGGAAAAAAATAGTTTACTAAAAGTTGTTTGGACTAATGAAGCAGCAACAGTTTAGCTAGCTGCTACATTAGAAAACACATTCACTTTTGTAAGTGTGAAGGCTTAGCTAATTTAAAATTCAGTACTAATCAGATATAATATAAAATAAAGAGGAAAGGAAAAATGATTATCCATCCTATAAAATCATGGTTCCATCCAGGACCAACGGTGAAAAGTCAGCTATAGTGTCTCTGGGTTTATCTCGATGTAAGGATTATTCATTGTGAAAAAAGAAGAAACTGCTACATACACAGTAGAAGGGATATAGTCAGAATAAATGGAAATTAAAAGAAAGCAGGATGGATTGAAGTTAGTGATGTGACAAGGAAAGGGATTTTTTTAAGGGTAGGAGGCACTTAGAATAACTCCAAGTAATGTGTAATAAATACGATATGATGTTATAATTTGACCAGATACTTAGCATTCTTGACATAAACTGAAGGGAAAAAGAGAAAAGCTATATGGAAAAAGAGATAAGAGGGAAAAGAATACCAGTTTGAAACAGTAACTCAGGGACTATGTTCAAAGGATAATAGTAATAATAATAATTCACATTTGATCAGATTATCCAAAAAGTCTTAATGAAATTAAAGACCTTAAAATTATACTAAGACTTTTGGGACTCACTATTTAAAACATTAAAGTTTACAAATTACTTTCATCATAATACTTTTTTCTACATGCATACAATTATTATAATATTATTTTTTTTGCCATCTACTTCCAGAAAAGGAACTTATAGAGTATGAATTCAGACCAAAGCAAACATTTTTCACTTTCTTAATTTTTTTTGTTTGAGTTTCCTTCTACAAAAAGGTAAATATGGAAAAATGTTTTACACGATTACACATGTAAAATTTATATGAGACTGCTTACCATTTCAGGGGTGGGACAAGGGAGGGAGAGAATTAGAGACTCAAAATTCTTCTTAAAATATTAAAACTGTTTTTACATGTAATTGAGGAAACTTTAAATTAAAATAGAAACAATATTTTCAGTGGTTGAGGATATGGAAATTCATACATACTAAAACTTGTACAGAGTTATGTTACTAAGAAATGAAAATGTCTAAAATAAAAGTAAACCAGATTTCTCCAAGTTGGAAAAGAATTCAGAGGCCATCTCAACTGTATAGGAATTCTGCCTGTAACATTTTCATAAAGCCTTTGTTTTAAGACCTTTAATGAAAAATAGCCAAATACCTTCTGAAGGAGTTTATTCACTCTTAGATAATCCTAATTGCTAGGAAGTTGTTTTCCCCAACAATGACTCATTGCTCTTTGTTCCTACTACCTGTATTCGAACAGAAGAAATCACTCTCCCTCTTTCATAGGACAATGGTTAAGGATAGCTACTACTTCCAGTGCTAATTCTTCCCTTCTCTAGGCTATCTGACCATATTTTTTTCACTTTTCATTATCTTTTTTGTGTGTGTGTTTCATATGACACTGGTGTTTCTCTTCAAAATTTCTTCTCAGCTCTGGCCTTTTTATCTGGAATGTTAGCAAGTCATCTGCTTCATTAAAAATTCATTTTCCTGAGGTACACTCAGTTTTGCCAGGTAATTTAATTTCAGGTGAAAACCTAGATCTTTTGTCTTTTGGAATATCATATTACAAACTCTTTTTATTTAATAGTGGTAGCTGCTATATCTTGTGTGATCATGACTGTGGCTCCTTGGTATTTTAATTATTATTTTTTTTCTAGCCGCTTGCAGTATTTTTCCTTTGACCTGGGTGTTCCCTGGGTTTTGATTATTACATTCTTGGGTGTTTTCATTTTAGGGTTTCTTTTAGAAGGTGACTAGTGGATTATTTCTATTTCTACTTACCAGCTGGTTCTAAGAGATCTGGGCAGTTTCCTTTTATAATTTCTTTCAATATTATGGCTAGACTCTTTTTCAGTCATAGCTTCCAAGTAGTCTCTAATGGCTTTTTTTTTTTTTTTTTTTTTTACTTTTTAATCTGCTTTCTGGGTCAGTTGTTTTTGCTTTGAGATAATTTAGATTTTCTTCTCTTTTCTCTGTTTTCAATGCTCTTTAAATAATTATGTTTTTCATGGAGTCACTAACTTCTACTTGGTCTATTCTGATTTTTAGTTTTTGCTTTGAAAGGTTGAGTCGCTCTTGTTTTAAGCTACTGTTTCTCTTTTCAAAACTTTCTTCCTTATTTCACACTTCTTTCTCTCATTTACCCCCTTTATTATTTTCATTTGATTTAAAGAATCATTTTGGTTCCTTTTTTTCTTTGCTTTTTCTTTATCTTTTCCAGGAATTCTAATTAAATGGATTCCTAAAGTATATTTTCTTTGAGGCTTTCCTTGTAGATGTTTACTTAGGTATCCTCTTATAGTTGTTTTCTTAAGGTTCCTTATTATTATAATAACTCTTTATGATGAGATTTTTTTCTTTTAGTTTTTTTCATTTTTGCTACCTACTTCTCTACTTTGAACTTTACATTTGAACTGATTTGTGAGCACTTCTGGGGAAAACGTCTAGGTATTTTGGTCCTTTTGCTGATTTCTTAGGTATTGAGCATTATGTTACCTCAGGATCTCAAGGACAGCTCAGATTGAGAACATGTAGGCTTTCAGTGTTCCCAAACTGGTTCAATTCAGGATAAAGTTTGATCACTGCCTTCGTAGTCTGAATTTTGCAAGTCCTTATCCTCATTTGGGGTTCCGGTAACACTCATATTTACATGCTTCTGATTGGAAATCAGGAAAATGATGCTAGACTTAGCCTACTAATAGTAGTGTGTTGAAAAGCTCTGAAGGTTCATATTGCTGATACTATAGATACCCCTTAGGTCTAGGATTATTTTCCTCATTATTCTACTGTGCTAAAGATTAGAACAGAAACAATACCCAGAACCTATTTGCTTCTAAACATATTCTCCTCTCGGTACACAGACTCGGGCTTTTAACCACTTTTAACCCTAGAATATTACCTCTTGGTATAGATACCCTCCCCAGTTTTCCCTGACACAGAACTGGGTAGTGAGAGGCAAAGCTGCCAATTGTCACCTGTTCCTATATCCAGTACAAGATCAGGATCCTTCTGTATAGGTCTGGGAGTTCTTGCACTTGTACACAGTATTGGTCTTACTTCAATAACTATTCTCTGGAATAATTCACATGGTGCCCCACTTAGAAATCTGTTCCAGTGTCTACAGACTTCTCTACCCCTCTATGATGAGCTGGTCTGGAAATAGGATTCATTGTGATTTTTTTCCCCTTGATTTTCTCAATCAAGACTCAATCTTGTACTTTTTCTAGATATTTTTTTCTGGAGTTGTATTGGAGAAACTTGGCTATAATTCTTCCAGCCACTCTGACATCTTGGCTCTCTCCCTGCCCCCATTCCCACCTCCATTTTTTTCAACCTGTGTTCCCATAGCACGGCATACAGGCATCTTGCCACTTCAATTGTCCACCTTTTCACAATGAGTACTTTCTTGATGTCCTTCTTAAAACGTGGCACCTAGAACTGAACATAACACTATAGATTTGGTCTGACCAATACAGATTACAGCAGAATTGCCACCTTTCTGGCCTAGACAAAACATTAATCTCAATGAAGCCTAGATTTACATTCACTTTTGGGGATGTTCATTCCCCTTGCTGCATCATATTGAATTTGTAATCCACTAAGAAAACAGCAACTAGATGACACAGTGGATAGAGCACTAGACCTAGAATCAAGAAGATCCAAGTTCAAATCCAGCCTCAAACACTTACTAGTTGTCTGACCCTAGACAAGTTAATCTTGTTTGCATCAGTTTCTTTTCTATAAAATGTACTAGAGGAGGAAATAGCAAACTACTTTCATATCTCTAACAAGAAAACCCCAAATGGAGTCTTGAAGAATTGGCCATGACTAAGAAGACTGAACAACAACAACAAAAAACACAGAGATCTTTTTTATACAAACTGCCATCCAGCCTTACTTATGCTATAACATACTTTTGAAGTTAATTTTAAGCCTATAAGTATGAGTTTACATTTATATCTATAAAATTTTGTTTTATTAAATTCAGCTGATTATTACTCAAGTTATTTTATGGATCCTGAATTCACTGTCCAAATATAACGAATCCTACTAGGTTTGCATCTTAAAAGGCATAATGCTATGATAGAAGTAATATCTTCCATGGTATTTTTCCCCTGAAAAGCAGAAAAAATGCCCAAACAGGTGTCGCGTAGCAGATGGACTCTGGCACAATATAGTGGTGGCATCATCCATGGGCCCTAACCGGGTCCTTATCCCTGACACAGTGGTCATTGTAGCAGGCCTCAACAACAGCATGGAATGGAAGAAGCAAAAAATGGTACAAAGATTGGCAGCAGAGTGGTTAGCTACCTTGTCAACTAGTTTAATGACTGGCATTATTAGTACAGTAACAAAGCCCTGGTTCAGGTAGATATAGTCCCTCATGTTTCCATATGGAAATGCTCTTGGTCACAAGGTTACGCTAGTTCATTTTTGGGGTGTCCCACTTTCTCCATGGAATCAGTCAGCTATTCAATAATGAGAATCACCCTGGATCATTACCCACTAGCCCATAAGAATTTCTCTTCTCTGAGAGCTCTGAATCTTTGCCTCTTTGAATAATCTATGTAATCAATGCTTGAGTTGTTAATAGAAATTCTTGGTAACCTATGGCATAAAAATACTATTCCACAAGGACTCAGTGTCCCATGTTAGATGTCCCACTGCAACACAAGTCACCACATCTATTTGATTCAACACACACTGCCAACCAAACACATTTCCAAATAGAGAAAGGGTCTATATCTAACTGAACTAGTCCTGTATCTTTGCTGAATATCCTTTCCATTATGTTAAGTAATGTTGATTGGTCTATGATTTTCTCATTTCATTTCCATCCTGAACCATAACCAACCATTCTGGCCACAGTTAAGCCTGATCTACAATATATCCCACTTATTCTGTAACTAAAATGATTGATAAAAATGTTGAACACAACATAGTCAAGAACAGTTCTCTGATGTATCCACTTCATTAGGGATCTCTTTCCAAATTGACATTGAGTCGTTATTAACTATTTATTCAGCAAGTTTCAAGTTCCCTTAACTTTAATATTTTCTAGGAAACATCTCTCAACATTGTCAACTTGTAGAACATGAAAAAATTCTCAGATTCTTAGATGAAATCTATGTAAACTCTATTCCCCTGAACCATCAGACAAATAACTCTGTCAAAAACAGAAATAAGGCTAGTCTGGAATAATCTGTTCTTGATGAAACTATTTATGATTTTTTGAGATTACCATTTACCTTTCTTAATGTCAACAAACCTTACCTTTATTAATATGTCTTAGAATTTAGCCAAGAATCAATGTCATAGTCATTGACCTATAGTGGTAGATTCTATTCTCTTCTAAACTTAAAATTCAGTACATTATTTTCCCTTCTTTAGCATCTTTCATATTCTCTACAATTTTTCAAAGATCAATGACAATGGTTTAGTAATGTTATATGCTAGTTCTTCCTAAGTTCTAGCATGTATTCTTTCCTGGACTTGTAATTAAATTCACTAAGGCCAGGTAGGGTCTTGGTTGCTATAACCTTATGTATCTTTGGTTTCAACTTCCTATTAGATTGTGTGTGTGTATGTGTGTGTGTGTTGCTCTTTTAAGGGTAAATATCATTCTCCTTGGAAAAGAAAGCAAACAAATCAAGAATTTGAGTTCTTTCTCAAGGAACATATTTACTTTTAAATACTATTACAAATATAAATGCTATTTTATAGTAATCAGAATTAGTGCAAAATTAAGATCTAGGCAAACTGATCTGAAAAATTCCATGAGAGATTGCTCTCAGTTGGAGGAGGGAAGTGCAAAGGATTCATGGAGGCAGTAGCATCTTTTTGGAGCCTTGAAGAAAGAGTCTTCAATAGATATCATTAAGAGGGGACTCCATGCCAGTCCTAGAAATGGTAAGAATAGAACCACATAGGAATATGAAAATGGAGAAAGAGAAAAGGGATCACAGGATTTTGAGTTAATTCAATTTTTCTAAGTTCTTTTCGAAGGTTGAGTATGTGTTGGAAAATAGCAGAGATAAGATTAAAAAAGTGTGTTGGAATTAGATTGTAGAAGATCTTGAATGCAAGGATTAGGAGTTTATTTTATAATCCAATGAAGGCTTTTATTTTATTTTATTTTATTTTTAGCTTATTTATTTAAATAATTAATTTAGAATAGTTTTCCATGTTTACATGAATCGTGTTCTTTCCTTCCCCTCCTCCCGTAGCCAACAAACAATTCCACTGGGTTTTACAGGTGTCCCATTGAAGGCGTTTAAATAGAAGGGAGACATGAACAGAATGGTACATCAATGAGAATACCTAGGCAGAGGTATGAAAAATACGTTAGAAAATGGATCAGCTAGTCAGGAAAAATGCAATTGAGCCTACAATAGTTTAGGAAAGCAAATATTAATGAACTTTGAGGTGGAGAGGTTTTGGTGGAGTCAAACATATTTATAGTCAGAGAATGTTGTTGTTCAATCACTTTTAGTCAGGTCTGACTCTTTATGATCCCATTTGGAGTTTTCTTGGTAAAGACACTGGAATGGTTTGCCATTAACTTTTCCAGATCATTTTACAAGTGAAAAAACTGAGTCAAACAGGAGTTAGGGTAATGATAAAAAATAGAGTCATTTAGTTCTTGGAATTGGACTAAGAAGATCTGAGATCAAATACTCTCAAATGTAACTTTGAGCAAATGTCTTCATCTCTCAGAATACCCCAGTTTCTTCATCTATAAATGAGTGGACTGTAAGGTCTTTGTGCCTTTTTATTTGCTCATGAGCTACAATGAGTCCTTTGAATCTTACTGATTTTCTTTGTGTTGAGGAAGTTCCATATTTGATTTTTTTTAAATGAATGCCCTAGATTTAGATGATATCTAAGACTACTTCTAACTCTAATCTCTATAACTCCTTGGTTGGGGGTCAGAGCATAAAATGGAAGAAAGAAAAAAAGAATAATATAAGAGATTTTGCCAAGAAAAGTTCTATATGAACTAGACATTGTTACAAGGGAGTAGGGAAATACCAGTAAGGAAAAGAGAAGAGTCTAAGATGATTGAAACTTTAGGTGTACATGACTTGATATTCTCAATTCTTCCATTTTATAGATCATACTATCTGAGTTACTCCCCATCCAAAAACTGAACTCAGTAGCTCTGTGCTGCCTGGTAATTCCTTCAATGAGCTTTTAAAGTATGTCTACAACATAGCACCAATATGCCTTTAAAACCATATGTCACATAACTTCCCTTTACAAAGTCTGCATTCTGAGTGAACTGGACTAACTGTTGTGCCCTGGTCTCTTTATTTTTAATATTTCCTGCTTCTTTGCATTCACATGGGCCCTCCTCCATGCCCAGAACTCTACATCTATATATGTTGAAATCTTGCTTATTGAGATGTCCTTACCCCTGCATTCCTTTCTTGATCTCCACAATTCCAAGCTAAAAATAACACCACCCTTCTTAATTATTTTGTTTTTGATAGCACTTTCTTTGATTCTCTCTTTTGACCTTGTTCCATTTTAGCTTGTACTATGCCTATTTATGTATGTTATATTGTCTTTTTTTTCTTTTAGCTTGGAAGTTCAAGAAAGGAGGAATTCTACAATTTTTACTCATATAATATGAAGCATCTGTGCCTTGCACAGAAGAGGCATTGAGTTAGGAATCAGTACTTAGACTGGGATTTAACAGTGCTAGAGAACCTCCTCTACCAATCCAGGTTGACACCTTATCAGTTTAGAGAGTTGGCAAAAAAATTTCTGAGAGATTAAGTAAGCAGGATCATACAGCTAGTATTTATCACAAGCAGAAGTTGAATGGTCTTCCTGACTGAGGCCAGCTCTCTATTCACTACACCAGAATATACCACCAAAGACATAATAAATCCTTAACAAACATTTGTTGGATTTAAATGGAGCCTTAAATAGATGTTGGGAGCAGATATAGATTTGGGGAGCTTATTTCCATAGGAATGGATGACTGAAAGTGCAATCTCAGATATGACCACATTGGTAGGTGGCTGAATTCAAGAGAAAACAGGTAATAATAGACATATAACAAAGATAAGCAATTTATCCAAAGAGTTAGACTACTACTGAAGGAGATCAGAATCTCTGGAATTTAAGGAATAATAACTATAAAGTAATTCTGGATTCCAATTGGAAAAGTTAATGAAACAAAAATAAAACATTTTCAGTTGGCATACACCTGTCTATAACAGTAACAAAAATCTTCTATTAGGAACTTTGCTATATCACTTTTGCTACCTTTGAAGGTAAATAATTTCTTAGTAGATATCCTCTTCCTGGTAACCACAATGTCTTTACACACAATGAAAGATCTTGTTTAACATATACTATCAATAATAGCAGAGAACTGAGAGTTGAGTATGCCATTCTCCTTTCCTCCTCATAACATGTGTTAACATTATTGACCATCTCCATTTAGTAAGGAAAGAAAACACTGGGTCTATGAAACAACTATCTTATAGTATTCTCTCTCTGTCTTTTTAAATTCCTTATCTTCTGTCTCAGAATCAATACTAAGAATCAGTTCCAAGGCAGAAAAGCATGTCTAAGGGCTAGACAACTGGGGTGAGGTGACTTGCCCAGGGTCATCACATAGCTAGGAAGTATCTAAAGCCAAATTTGAACTCAGAACTTTCTGGCTCCAGGCATGGCTTTCTATATCCACTGAACCAGCTAGCTACCCCAGCATTTTCTTATAAATAAGAAACAGAAACCCTAAGTAATAGCAGCAAAGGTATTCAGAATATAGAGTCATAATTGGAAAACAGACCCTTCGGAGTAATAGCTCTATACAACTGAACTCATTGTGTGAGCTTGAGCTAGTATTTCAGCTATCATATCTAAAGAATGGAATAGTTCCCTACTTCCTGGCATTACAAATCACTCTATATCACTGTATAACCCTGAGCAACCACTCACCTCCATGGGCCTCAGTTTCTTCATCAATAACATGAGCAAGTTGAACAAGGTTAAAAGATCCCAGGCAACTGAGTTATGGAAGTGTGAATGAACAGCTGTTCAAAATAGACCAGAGGAATGAACCCAACTTTTTTCTCACTCCAAGGTTACCTGACAGCAACAGATAAAAGAGAGAAGCAGAACTTAGAGGCTACTATTTGTTAGGTTGATCCATTCTACTGCTGTTATAGAGCTATTTGTTTTAAAAGATGAAACTGAAGCAGATGAAAACTTTTGTCAAAGTTTAATGCAAAGACCTGTTTAATTGTAGGCGAACTTTCACCTTGTCTCTTTGTTCCCCTGAGCTATAGTCATAGTATAGGGAGTCTTATGTGCTAGGCTATGCTGGGATGCCTGAAATTTTGAAGACCCATTAGTGATCTATTATAATGAGATCTCTGTTTAACAAATATTAATTGTCCCTTTTATTTTTTCTTCAGAGAAACTGTAGACTCTTGAAAATAAACAAATCTCATGGCATTGAGCTCCTGAAGCCATGTGTATAATTCTTTAATTCTTACCTTCAGTCTTTTTATTCCCCTTCATCACACACCCAATCATAATTCTGATTATAAGTAGTTTTGGCACTATTTTTTCAATTTTTAAGTAGTTTTTGCCATATCAGAAATATTTAAATAATAAATCACAGCAAACAAAAATGACTTGTTTTCCTAATATATAAAAATGCCAGAGCAATCTATTTTCCGTATAGTAATGGAAGACAGGAGAGGCTAGTTCCCATGTTGCTGTGTACTTCTTTGTGTAATTCAAAATGTATGCAGTAGTCTCTGTGTAGAGCACCCTAGAGCTACACACAATATAGAGGGATATACCAGTGTGTATCATTTTTTCCTCTTTATACATATTTGTCTTGTCTCCCTGAAAAGATTGTAAGATGTTAGAAAGCAGATACCTTTGTAGGCTTGTTTTGCATCCTTGCAACTAACATAATGCCTTGGACATGTACATTACTCAATAAATATTTTATTAGTTTATAGTACACAATATATACTTCTTTGACAAATGCCAATCATTCTTCTATCATACTATTCTGAAGAGATGGAAAATAAAAATTCCTCCCCAATATTTCTTTGCTAAAATCATATCTTTTGTCTGAGCACCTTAGTACTTCAGTGATAGGTATTGTAAAAATGCATAGACAGATAATAAAACTGTAACTTTTTCATAAATTATTGAACTAAACTCATTTCCTTTTTCCATCCATTTTTAATGGTATGCAATACACATGCTGACTCAGAGTGAGATTGCTTTTTAAAATATGAGGTGGTCTCAGTTTACTCATTTGCATATATCCCAGAATGCAATAAACTGCAATGTATGCTAAGAAATTACCAACTAGGTTATAAGACTATGAAAACTGGGAAAGAAATTGAAAGAAAGAGGAAGATTTGTGGAAATAAGCTCCATAGATCTATTACTTTAGTTTTCCTGAAGAAGATAAGCTTTATCACCATATATTTAACTTTTTATGGTAAATTGAATAATTTCCTGTTTTATGAATGAAATCTCCCAATAAGCAAAGTCTCATTAAAATACACATAAACTTTTCTTTCTATAACCTCCACAAATACTTACCATATGCTTCAATCACCTGACAATTCACACAGGTAATCATTTCTCCCCAGTCAGTTATTTTGCATTTTTGCAACTATTGATTATTCCATAGTCCCTTAATAAAGTGGGGAGTATATGGGTGGTGAATAGCTCAAAAGGAGGGAACATAAAAATGAAAGGCAAAAACCATGAGATGGGATTAATATATTTGTTGTGAGTATACAGAAATATATACCAGTATCTGTTGCTATTTGTAAATGGAGGGTACATTCATTTGGTTCTCTGCTTTTTTTCAAAAAAAGGTACTAACTTGTTGTCATTTCCAGTGGAGCTATATTTGTGTGTACATTAGATTTTGAAAGTAGTGTTTGCCATTTTGAAAAACACTCAAATAATAAATCACAATAAATGAAAATGACTTGCTTTCCCTAACATATATAAAAATGCCAGGGCAATCTGCCTTCCATGTTCAGACACCAAAGAGCTAAACATTGAGTGATATCTAACTTTATGAGACACATAAAAATGAAATAAAAAATGAGTGAGAAGATAAACATTTAAGGAGATAAACGTCACCAAAGAGGAATGATTACAAAGTTTGTAACAATCTGCATTTTTTTTGTTTTCTTGATTTTCCCCATTCAACACTTTAGATTATTGTGATGTCTTTAAAAATGTATATTATGATTTTCCACAATAATTGGACAAAGAATTCAAAAAGAGTTTAGCGTAGGACAAAGGATAGAATTTGCAACTATTCTGAATCTGCTTCATTCATCTGTTTTCTTATCATAAAGACCAGTGATTTAATTTGTAAGAAGTCTAAGACTGAGAAAACCCACTCTATCAAGTTAGATTGGTACTTTCCTTGCCTTTTATAAACTTAGAATAATGGTGTTTAAATCAACTAGAAATGGTTCCTCATGTCTCCACATTGTTTTAGAAAACCACAAATGTGCATTACCTGTTTTATTATATTTTAATTTATTTTCTTAAATATTTCCCAATTACATTTTAATTGGGTTCAGACTTCACTAGGGAATTTTGCACTGCTTGTTTGATACCTCTGGACTAAGCATTGGAAGTTTAAATGACTTGCCTGTGGTCACACTGTCATCATGTGTCAAAGGCAAGCACCCTACCCATTAATTGATTACTTTCCCTTTCTTTTCATCCTGAAAATGAAGCCAGATTTCTACATGTTCATTAGAGAGGGCCTGGCTACTGATGGCACATTTTAAGATAAAATATTATTGATAAAAGATAAATCTGAAGAATTGTTACTTTTATTTTATATCCTTTGATGTCATCTAGAAAAAGAAAAAGAGAAAGGCATAAAAGAATATAAATGGAAGATAACGTATTAATATGATTTGGGGTCTGGCAAATTTGTCACGGGTCTGATAAAGCCTCTGTATTACATTATATATAATATTATCCTGTAAAATTTTTAGAGTAAAACATTTTTTCTTACTTTTTTTCTAAAATCTTTCCCAAAAGGCACCTTTCAGTGACCAGTGCTCTACTATGCTATTATAGAGGCAGACAAGTTGCATTTTGTATAGAGTGCTAGACCTGAAGTCAGGGATACCTGACTTATCATATGCTTCAATCACCTGACAATTCATAAAGGTAATCATTTCTCCCCAGTCAGTTATTTTGCATCTCTGCAATTATTGATTATTCCATAGTCCCATAATAAGGTGGCAAAAGGATGAGTGGTGAATAGCTGAAAATGAGGGAACATAAAGGATAAAAGGCAAAAATCATGAGATTTGTTATGAGTATACAAAAAATATACCAGTATTTGTCCCTTTTCATAAATGGAGAGTATATTCATTTGATTCTGAATCCAATTCTAGCTTCAGATATTTACTAAAAAATATGTGATCTGGGGAAATTCCTTAAACTACCTCAGTGTCCTCAATTGTGAGAATTAAATGGAATAACATTTGTAAAATACTTAGCTTAGGGTCTTGCATGAAGTAGGTGCTATATAAATATTTATTCTCTTCTTTCCACTTCCCTTTTTAAAAAGAGAGAAATTTAGGCTGAAAATCAAGAAAAATACTTCCTAACAACTAACACCGTACAAAAATGGAATAGGCTATCTATCTTGGAGAGTAGTTGATTCCACCTAATTGGAGATCTTTGAATAGGCATTAGAAGACTACTTGTTAGGTATATTATTATGAGGATTCATCTTGAATAAAGGTAGGACTAGATGGCTGCTAAGTTAATTTGAAAATTGTGAGAATTTGTGATTCACATTCCAGGGCAGGTAAATAACAAGATGGAGGATTAGACATTTTTTTGGATCCTTTCAAGTTTTCTACTACACTAAACATCTTCCCCACCAGATTGGAATATAAGGCAACTCCATATGCCAATTTACCTCACCCTCTTTCTACAGTGTGATAGATATCTAAGCTACAAATTGCAGAAATTTCTGAGGGTCTCAGAGCTAGTCACCATAATGAAACTATGTACAACAGAACAGTGGGAAAGAACCAGGACATATATCTATGTCAGTTTGAAATAGAACTCAAACCCATACGCCAAACCCTCGCACCCTTCCTTTCAGAGCTTCAGAGCTTCAAATTTCAAATAGCAGAAATCACCTAAGGTTGCAATAGCATCAGTGTGGCAGCACTTTCTCTTACCAAGACAGAGAACTGAGAAACAAAGAGAGGAGAAAAGGTCATAGTGTATGGGGATTGAGGTTGGAGAGCTCTTTATGGCTTCCTAAAAATCATGTGTAATAGAGATGTAATCTGGTGAAACATGAATTTCATAGCATGAGAAAAAGCTGATATACTCTGAGATCCAAGCCCCAGGGAAACTACCATCAGAGGGGAAGAAGCCCAAAAATGAATAATGGGGGAATATAAGAAAAACAGACTGAAACTTTTAAATACAAAGAAAAGGAAATTCAAATAGCATAAAATGATTGTGGATCCACCAGAAAATGCAAAAGTCTGATTCTGTGTTAGTAAAGTGGCCCTGACTTTCATAAAGAAGGAAATTATAGGGCAACTTGGTGGTGTAATAGAGTACTGGGCCTGGAGTCTAGAATACCTGAGTTCAAATCTGTCCACTGACACTTATCATCTACATAACCCTGAGTAAATCACTTAACCTAAGTTTGCCTAAGTTTCCTCAGATCTAAAATGGGAATAATAATAGCATCTACTACCTGGGTGATTGTGAAGATAAAATGAGATAATAATGATAAAGAACTTAGCCTATTGCCTAGTTTATAAAGAACAGAATAAGAATGTTACATCTTAAGACCTCGTTTTTAGATAACAGAAATAAAAATGTCAAAATTTAAGAAAAAATAATATTCATGCATAAAAAAGCAAAACATGGAGGAAAATTGAATTTAGTTCAACTCAACAAGCAAGGTCCTATTAACATGTATAGTATAGTGATATAAAATGATATTTTTAAAAACTAGTGGTATAAGGGGTCACCTGGGTAGCTCAGTGGATTGTGAGCCAGACCTAGAGACGGGAGGTGCTAGGATCAAATCTGGCCTCAGACACTTCCCAGCTGTGTGATCCTGGGCAAGTCACTTTACCCCCATTGCCTACCCCTTACCACTCTTCTGCCTTGGAGCCAATACACAGTATTGATTCCAAGATGGAAGGTAAGGGCTCAAAAAAAATTGTGATATAAAGAGAAAAACAACAAACTTTGTCCACAAAGAGCTTTCTACAACAATAGTTGTATAGAAAAGAAAATTCAAGGTAGCTTGAGAAGGAAGGGCATTTTTCATTACTTAGTTCAATGAAAAAAGTTGGTAAATTCATGTTGTAAATGAAAAGCTCAAAAATTGATCAACATTTTTAGAATATCTATCTATTAATCTTTTTTCTAAAACACCAGTTTTTCTACACTACCTTTTTTATAGCTGTTATGATTGGAAATAAACTTTTATGTAAGGCAATCACTATCTCATCTGTGTTGTTAGTCCACTTATGGATTCATTTGGTTGGCCCTTATAAGCAAGGCTGGACAATTCCCTAAGGTAGGTTTGGTATATTAAGCAACTAAACCCATTATTAATTGCAATTAATACATCTATAATTAAGCTCTTAGACAAACTATTCAGATGTCGCAGTGTCTATTCTTATCCATCTTTTTCCTTCTCTCTCATATCTCATATACAAAAACCACATCACTTTTAAAACTAGAAGTTATTCAACTGCCAGGAAAATGCCTAGTTATTTTTGTACAAAGCCCAAAAGTTGGTTGTATAGCGGGAACCCTAGGTCTGAAAGGGCCCTGGAGAAATCAACTATTCCAGCCTTTAGTTAGGAAGACCAAATCAACAAATATTTATGGAGTATAAAGAAATTTTTTCATTGTCTTGTTTTTGTAGCAGAGGACAGAATACCATTTACTGAGGTTATAAATGTATCTGGCATTATAAATTGGCTTAGACTCTGGCAGTTTTTAAGTCAATTCAATTTTTCTGAAAAAATAATTTGGCAACCCTAGGGCTACTTTTTTTCAGATTATATGTCACTACAATTTTTAATAATCATTTTCTGACATTTTTTAAACCCTTGTACTTCAGTGCATTGTCTCATAGGTGGAAGATTGGTAAGGGTGGGCAATGGGGGTCAAGTGACTTGCCCAGGGTCACACAGCTGGGAAGTGGCTGAGGCCAGGTTTGAACCCAGGACCTCCTGTCTCTAGGCCTGACTCTCACTCCACTGAGCTACCCAGCTGCCCCCCTTTTCTGACATTTTGCAATATATGTTCTTTCCCTTCTATCCCTTCACCAAGACTATAGATAATATGGAAATGTTGTAAATGTGTTATCATATAATACATATTTCCATAGTGATCATGTCATAAAAGAAGATATATCACTTACACTAGAGAAAAATCAATGGAGAAAATAAAGTGAAGAATGATATGCTTCAATCTGCATTCAGCCTCTATCATTTCCTTCTATGAAGATAGATAGATGGATAGCCTTTTTCATCATGAGTCCTTGGAGTTGACCTAGGTCCTTGCACTGCTGATAATAGTTGTCATTCACAGTTAATCATAGTACTTTATTACTTTATTACTGTTACTATGTACAAATGTTCTCTGGGTCTATTCACTTCACTTTGCATCACCTCATAGAAGTCTTTCCAGGTGTTTTTGTGATTGCCTTGTTCATCATTTCTTAAGGCACGATAGTATTCTACTGCAATCATATACTATAACTTGTTCAGCCATTCCCCAATTGATAGACATCTCTTTAGTTTCCAGTTCTTTGCCACCACAAAAAGTGTACAAGTAAGTCTTTTTCCCCTATCTTTGATCTCTTTGGGATACAGAGCTAGTAGGGTATTGCTGGGTATGCACAGTATTATGACAATAGGGCAACTTTTATCGTTTGATAAAATCCTCTTAGCTTCATAAATAAAATAGATTAAGGCCCTTTAAAGGTCTTGTTTTATGGAACCTATTTGATATGACCATATAATAAGAATGAAACGAGTCCTATTTGTGGTAGACAATATTTTCAATTGTTTGTGAAATTTTCAATCCAGTATGTCAAATAATCTTTCATTTTGCTTAGGTCTTTTGTCTGCATTTTCAGAGCTACTGAAATCAGTTGTTGAAAATGGGGATGAATGAAAAAAAAAAGATGATGAAGCCAATCTTTCTAAGGGAACTGCATTAATGCAATTAATATTTTAGAGGTAAAAACAAATCAGAAATATTTATATTCAATTTATTTTCAAGTGAATTGTAATAAGAACGATTTTGTGCCCAGATCTTAGGCTAAAGGGTAGACTTCCACACTATAAAAACAAATCTCCTAAATATATTTCTATCGTATTGCTACAAACTCAATAGTACTGACATTATACCTCTTAAAATTAAGGCATTATTCCCGTAGTCACTGCATAGAGAGCTGGGCTCAGAATCAGTTAAAGGCAGCTACGTGACACACTGGGCAATTCACAACTTCTCAGTGCTAGAGAACTCTTGAAGACTGAACATTAAAGAAGGTAGGGATGTGCTTTGGTAAAAAGGAATTTCCTTATTTTGGGGTTCCCTCTACCAAAAGACTCACAAACTGATTCTTTATTCCTCTCTTTTTCCTTAGCCATATCCTAGAAAGCATATCTTTGTAGACATAAATGTACAGATTCATATGTAAATGTTATATGTATGTGTATAAGCATGGTTATTAATATTTACACATCTATATAGTATATGTTTGTATGTGTTATATATTGTGTACATATACATATTTGTGTATATGTATCTATTTATATAGATATATACACACAAATACACAAAACACACAAATATACTTATCAAAGAGAGTATCAGCAGCTTCCCAATTAAGGAGGGAGTTCCTTTATATCAATGAAATCCCAAATCCAAATCCTGTCCCAGTACCCAATCCCTGTGACCTTCCCTAGACGTTATAAACACATAGAAACTGGTATGTAACCAAACCAAGTCCATTCACATGCACATCTGATTCACAGAGCCATACCAACATTGTTGAATAAAACACAATCATCTTCATTACTTTAAGTGGCGGAGAGTTGCAGGAATCTTCATATCTTGAGGGGAAGAAGGGAGGAAGAAGTTATTTATCTCAGAGGTCAAGTGAGGAGCTTTCTCCCTAAGTGCTCCCAGGTTAGGCTAGTTGGTTTTTCCTATGACAGAAAGAATTCCCTGATCAGATTTGGAGATACCATTTCTGCTTCAACTCAAACATAAACTCTTCTCCAGTCCCATTATTATTTCCGAATACTGTCACTAAATGCAAGGAAAATACAGACTCCTGAATATTAGCCAAGAAAAATATGTAAAATTCATTTTCATCTACCTGGTTGAAAATGCACTCAAGAAAAACACAAGGGATGCCTACGTCCCCATCAAAATCAAATGTATAATTAAAAAGAATGCTACCACTACGTTTGCTAAGGTGGTACTATTTGAGTGATGGGATTTTAGGTGCTCTTTGTCATTAAGTGTGATATGAAGCCACATCATTGTGTGTATGGCTATATTATGGCAGAAGAAAAAAAAGAGCATTGGACTTGGAGTTAGAAGACCTACATTTTAAACTCAGTTTGTCACTTACTAGCCGCATGTCCCTTACCTCCTAGGGCAGGTCAGAAACTCCTCTAAATCAAGAGTCATATGCATGCTCCCTATTTCTTACTGGCTACTCCCCATTTAATTAGTATAGTGAAAAAATTATAACCCTTCTCCAAAAGCGAAATGTTCCTTAAAGCTCCCAAACAAATAATACCAATACTCTTCCAATTACCGGCAAGAGAGTAAAAAGAAAACAACATATTTTTCTCCAGTTGTGAGTAGTCAACAAATCATTTCTATCTATCAATGGTATTATATGTACAAACAAATATGAGCATATTTATTTACTGTTTTTTTCTTTTTGTGTTAGAGATTGTTTACGTAACTGAATAGGCCAAGTTGGTGTGGCCTTTGTATTCCTGGGATCACACCACTCCCTTCCAAGTAAGAGGACTTCTGCTTATCCCAGTACTAGCAAGTTACCTGCTTCTGAAGATCACCTGATTCACAGCCATATATGACAAAGGATGGCAGGAGACATATATTCAGATGGATGAAGCTAACTGCTCCTGCCAGTGATCTACCCCTCCTACTTAAATTATGCTGTGCTTACTTAACAGAGGGTGTAGTAGAAGGTAAGGAAAGCAACTTCTGAATTGACATTTCTTTAAAAGAAACTGACAAAACTAATAAAACACTGTCTGGTTGCTAAGGATTCCAACTTGAGAAGCTGGTATTTTCTGTGAATATGAGAAACATATAGGCATTCTTGTCTGCCAATGCAATTTTCCTCCAAAACTGGAAATGTGGTAAAGATAAAATATTGTCATTAAAAATACAATGCTTTTATGAAATGAGCTATTTACCTGAGCATCCTTGGACAAAAGATTTAATGTTTCTGATCTTCAATTTCTTTTTCTCTTAAAATGACAGTGTTGGAACCCAAAGGGCTATAAAATTGTGCATACCTTCTGATTTGATAATACCACTACTAGGTCTGAACCTCAAAGAGATAAAAAAGGGGAAAGGACCTACTTGTACAAAAATATTTATAACAGCTTTTTTTGTAGTGACAAAGAATTGGAAACTGAGGAGATGGCAATCAATTGGGGAACTGCTGAACTAATTTTGGTATGTGTTGGTAATGGAATACTATTGTGCTATAAGAAATGTTAAGCAAGATGATTTCAGAAAAAGCTGGAAAGATCTGCAGGAACTGAAGCAAAGTAAAATAAGCAGAACTGGGAGACCATTGTACACAACAGCAATATTGGATGATGAATATCTGTGAAAACTTGGCTACTTTCAGCAATGCACTGATTTGGGATAACCCTGAATGACTTATGATGGGGAATGCTGCCCACCTCCAGTAAAAGAAGTGTTGAAGTCATCTTTTTTTGTTTTATTTTGGGGTTTTGGTTATGAATTACTTTGCTTTTACAATGACAAATATGGAAGTATGTTTTGCATGATAAGAAAAAAGAAAAAAGAAAAAATGAGGGTGTTGGAGTACATAATCTCCAAGGATCCTTCTAGTTCAAAATCCAGAATGATATAAGTTTAGCTGACCTTGCTTGTCCTACAGTACTAAATCAGAAGTTAGAAGGTCCCTTAGTCCATTTTTATGTAAGAAAAAAGGATATAGCTAAAGTTGACAGAGAAGGCTTTCCCTCTACCTACCCTACTCAGTCCTATCCCCTGCCAGAGTAAATGGAAACCTACAAATCAATCAATCAAAAAGCATTTATTAGGGGCCTACAATATTCAAGACATTGTGTTAAGCTAGAGCTGCCCTCAGACAAAAAAGAAAAGGTTTTCTATTATACAGGAAAGGAGTTGACTACATTAAGGAAACTTTTGGGAATGAAGATCTATTATAAAAAATAATTTAAAATAGCACTTAAGGGTTTGTAAGATGCTTTATATATATTATCTAATTGATCCATACATATCTTAAAAGACTATTCAAAAGAAGAAACATGCCCCAAGCAAGGAAAATGAGTTCATATGGTTGAAAATCTAACCTTAAAAATCATTCTCTTTGTTAAGGCCAATGAGTATAATATAACTTGCCCAGTTCCAGGCATCATGTTGTAGCAAGAAGAGCATTCAATTTGGAATAAGAAGCCCCACCACCAAATGTAGATTTGCCACTTACTAGTCATATATAACTGATTACTATAAAATAGTAATAATAATGAAGATATTACTTGCCTCACAGGACAGTAGCAAAGAGCAACTGAAATAACAAGCATTTTATTAATCTTAGCTCTGTATATATGAAAGCTAATTAACAAGGATACTGTGAAGATAAAAATCAAATAACACATGTAAAATGCTTTGCAAACCTTAAAGCACTACGTTATCAAATAGTATTATTGATAAATCGAGAGTGTGCCTGAAAGACCTTTTTCACCTACCCATTTGCCAGTATAAAATAAAAATCAGTAGAAGAATCAATACATGTCTCTGGTCCTTTATTCTCCTGAAAAGTTTTCAGTTAATCATAGTGTTCTTTTTCCACATGCCTACTGAAGTTTTAGGAAGTATCACTATTTTCTTTTGAATTTCATGCTTTCTGATCTCCAGAATAAGATAACAAAAGTTGATCAAAGGAATATAGGCAGCAATGAAAGGCATAGCATCTAAGACAATGGAGTTAATAGTCCCACTATATCCTACTGGGGTGTATTCTGAACACAATATTCTCAAGACATTGATAAACTAGAATATATCTGGAGGACATCAAACAGCTGAAACGACTGGGCAAATTTAATCTATAGAAGATTAGACTTAGGAGGTAGATGATTATGATCTTTAAGTATTTGAAGGGCTAGCTTGGGGAACAGTTATTAGAATAATTCTATTTGGCCATCAAGGGCATAATGAGGATCAGTGGATATAAGTTGCAGATAAATCAATTTGACCTCAATATGTAGAAAAACTTACCAACAATTATAACAATCCAAAAGTAGAAAGAACTACATCCAGAAGTGAAGGGTCCATCTTAATGATAACAATAGCTATAATCTATAGAATTCTAGAGCAGCATAACCCAGAAAAAGAGTGTGTAATAAAGGAATAATAATAGGCTAATTAGAAGCTTATATTAGAGGGCAGGGTTTTAACTACTGCTGAGACTACTGGGCAAGGAGACTATAACTTCAGTATAGATTGATTTGGATCAGCCAGGGTTGTGTGAGCCTGGGCTATGTTTGTCAATCCCCCTGTTGTCTCTAAACTCCCTTAAAGTCAGGAGTGAGATGCCCCTCCCTCCTGGTGGAAATTGTAAGTCAGCAGTAAGTGAACATGTTTCACTTCCTGAGCCAAGATGGATGCCTGGTTTAGCTCCTCAGGAAACAAGAGATAGTTATCTTTCCCTCTTCAGCCTTGGCCCTAATTGATGGTATAAATGAATACACTGAAACTTTGAATAAGGCCAAGGGGTTTATTAAACAACAGGTGTAGACTGAGGGAAGAGGGTCAAGGTCTGGAAGCTGTTGCTAAAGGGTGAAGGCCAGTGCTGGCAGAGGATCTCAGGAGGTAAAGTCAGGCTGAGGGAAACAGCCCCTCGGCCAGGGATAAATTTCTCTGCCTTGATGTAGATTGATCCAGTAGGTTAACAAATGAGGTTAATGGGTTCAGGGGTGTCCCTGCCTGCCTAAGTAAAACTAATTTCCCATGTTCCACCTCCATGCCCAAATTCCCTCCTCTCAGGGGCCATGGGGAAGTCCACAGGGATAGCTGGATGTCTGGGTCAGGTCAAGGAAAGTCTGAACTCCACAGTTGGTACTCCAGGGATATTTATAGACCAGCTCTAACGGATTGGCCGTAAGACCGAGACTGGCTGGCTCAACATTCTATTCCCCCAACTGCCAGGATTGTCTCAGGTGAATTTTCAAATGCAAGAGATTCTTGCAGAAATCCTGCATTACAAGTGAAATAATTTTTCAACCCCAAACAACCTAGAAGGCTGGCATGAAAGATCTATGGCACCACCATGGAAGTTGGGTGCAAAGAAGCACACCAAGAGAGGCCCCATGTGGACCCCAGGCTTTGAGGGCAAGTGAATCAACAGCAAAGGCTTCCAGAGATCTCAGCCATCCATGGTAAGGAGGATTGGACAACTGCTCAGAAGCAAATTAAAGGAGTCCCTTTGCTGACTATGAGTCTAAGACTCTTGTTACATTGCCCACTCACAGATCCAGGTTGGAGTCTTGGGTTGGAATCTCAGGATGAGGAGGAGTACTAGCAGACACCAGCACTTGTGGCCACATGGGAGCAAGGGACCCTGAACAAAGTACAAGCTAGAATAGTATTAAACACACCTCTCCTTATATTATAACACCTTGGTAGAATTGAAAGCTTATAAGGATCCCCAGAATCTTAGAATACTGCTCCCCTTGACACAGTTACAGAGTCCCACATTGACAGTAGTTTTCAGTTAAAAGAGATAAAGACTGGAAAAGGAGCAAACTACAAAAAATTTCGACATAGAAAGTTATTTTGGTGACAGGGAAGATCAAAACATAAACTCAGAAGACGACAACCAAATCAATATTGCTACATCCAAAGCCTCCAAGAAAAATAGGAATTGCTCACAAGCCCAAAAAGAATTAATGGAGGAAGTAAAAAAGGATTTTAAAAATAAAATAAGAGGGGTAGAAGAAAAATTGGGAAAAGAGAGTGACATAGGAATTCATAAGAAAAGCATCAACAGTGGTAAAGGAGGCATATAAAGTATGAAAGAAATTAATACCTTAAAAATAGATTAGGTCAGTTGGTAAAAGAGGTACAAAAATCTACTGAAGAACTTCTTAAAAGGCAGAATTGGTCCAATGGGGGAAAAGGTATAAAAATTCACCGAGGAAAAGAGTTCTTTAAGTAAAATTGGCCAAATGGTGGTACAAAAAGTCACTAAAGAAAATAATTTCTTAAAATTAGAAATGGACAAGTGAAGCTAATGACTCCATGAGATATTAAGGGGGAAAATCAAAGTCAAAAGGACAAAAAATAAAAGAAAATTTGAATTCTCTCATTTGAAAAACAACTAACCTGGAAAATACATCCAGAAGAGATAATGTAAATATAGTTGACCTAACTAAAAGCCATGATCAAAAAATAAAAGAGATTAGACATCAACTTTCAAAGAAATTACCAAGGAAAAATGCCCTGATATTCTAAAAACAAGAGAGTAAAATACATATGGAAACAATCTGCTGATCACCTCCTGAAAGATATCCTAAAAAAATAATTCCCAGGAATATTATGGCCAAATTCTAGAAGTGCCAGGTCAAGGAGAAAACATTGCAAGTAGACAAAAAGAAACAATTCAGATCTCATGAGGTAACAGTCAGAATAACACAAGATTTAGTAGTTTCTACATTATAGGACTGGAAAGGCTGGAATATGATATTACTAAGGGCAACAGAGCTAGGACTTCAACCAAGAATCAGTTAGCCGGCAAAAATGAGCATAATACTTCAGTAGAAAAGATGGTTATTTAATGAAATTAAGGACTTTCAAACATTTCTGATGAAAAGACCAGAGCTGAATGGAAAATTTTACTCTCAAATGCAAGATTCAAGAGAAGCATAGAAAGGTAAACAGGAAAGGTAAATCAAAAGACATTAAATAAAGTTAAACATACATAGAAAGATGATTCACATAACTCCTAAAAATTTAATCATTATAAGAGAAGTAAGAAGTAGTATACATAAAAATAGGGCAAGAGTAAGAGTTGAATATAATGAAATGATATCTAAAAACAAAATAAAATTAAGGCATGAGAAATAGAAATGCATTGAGAGAAGTGGAAAGGGAAGTAGAATGGGGTAAGTTATTATAAGAGAAGCATGAAAGAGCTTTTACAGTAGAAAACAAGACGGGGAAAGGTGCAAGGGGAGTATGAACCTTACCTTTACTGGAATTGGCTCAGTGAGGAAAGAACATACACAATCAATTGGATAAAAAAATCTATTTTAGCCTAAGAAAAGTAGTGGAAGGGGATGAGAAAAGGGGTGGGATTAATAGAAAAGAGCCCAAATTGGGGAATGCAGTGGTCAGAACCTAAACAGGGGAAATAGTATGGAGAGTAATACACAATAAAAATAATTGTACAAAAATAATTTACTATAATTCTCTTTATTAAAGGCCTCATTTCTGAAATATCGAGAGAAATGAGTTAAATGTATGACATTTAAAAAAACAACAAGAGAAATGGTATCTGAGAGACAGTACAAAAAGAAGAAAGAAATCAGAGAATGTTAGATTTGGAAGGTAACACGGACCACACCCAAACAGAAGAGAATACTGACACTGATAGATACTAAATGAATTTCATCAAGTCACACAATTAGTGACAAGAGAGCAGAACTGAATCCAAATCTTCATTCAACATACCTGATTCATTTTCCAATGCATTTTCCACTTCACTATTTACATTTCTCACAATATTGAAAAGAGCATAATATGAGTAGAGGTATATCCTAGGGAGTAGTGGCAAATACTTGGACAAAAAATTATTTGGATTATGAGTATACTTCAAAGCCAGAAGCCCTGTAAAAGCCAGCTTAGAAGTTTAGACTTTGTGTGGAAGGGAATAAGAAACCTTCATAAGATCTTGAGTAGGAGAACAGTATGTTGAAAGCAAAGTTTTTAGAGTTGGACTGAAAGTAGCAAAACTAACTAGAAAGCTGTTGCAATTATCCTAACAGAAGATTCTGAGAACCTGATGCTGGAGAAGTGGGAATAGAATGGAGGAACAAGTCAAAATGACATTTCAAATGAAGAAGTGTAAAATTTATGGCATACTAGATATAGCAGCTTTAGGAAAATTTAAAAAGAGTCAAAAGTGACCCCAAAGTTTCTAGGCTGAGAAACTAAGTATGATTCATTCTTTCATAAAAGAAGCATTCGTTTTAACTAGATCCTGAGGATACAAACCTTATTTAAGAAGCATGGTTATTGTTCATCCTTCATTTTAGAAGGGGAACCAATGACATCATGAGGGTGGTATCTTGACAGCATGTGGGTTGGATTTAAGTGAGGCAGATTTACACAAAGTCATCAGCATAATTCTCTCTTCCAGAGTCACTGAAGTCCAGGGACAGACCAAAAATCAGGACAACTGGCAGTGTCACAGGATGCACTGGATGAGCTTGACTTTTTCGATGTCTGACCAAGCTCTAAACTCTTCACAGTGTCTACTTCAGCCAACTTTATAACCATTGGAACAAACTGTTATCATCTGCCCATTTCTGTTGGGGAGAAGTCCTCATATGCTTGGGGTAGACATACCCCCAGGGAGCTTTATATAATGGAAAAAGATTCTCTGAGAGCCTTCTGGTTATGGGGTCCTAGGCAATTAGCTTTTATAACTTTTCAGTGTCCTAAGAAACCCTGTATTATTTCTCTCAGGAAAAGTAAATTCTCACCTGGGTGTTTCATAGCCTAGTGATATCATAGAACCATACAAAATGTTCTGATTTCTTTGGGGGCTTATTCTATATTTTTATATTGGATTGGATTATTTATTTTCTCAATTACATTTTTAAATTTAATTTTGTCATCTGCAAAGAGATATATTTTTTCATCCTCTGACTGATTATTCTCTCAATTTCTTTTTTTTATCTTAGCACTATTGTGAGCACTTCTAGAATTATATCAATAATGGTGCTAACAAAGGACATCCTTGCTTTACTTCTGATCTTGTAAAGACTTCCAATCTTTCTCCATTAAAAATAATGCTAGACCTTGGTTTTAGATAGAGACTGTTTATTGAATTAAGGACAGAGCACCTTTATTTCTATGCTTTTGGGGTGTTGTTCTCAATATAAATTAGAACAGTAATTTGTCTGTGACTTTTTATGTATCTATATAATCATGCATATTATTTCTTATTAATATAAAATGTTACATCTGCATTTTTCTAAATTCCTTCATTCCTAGCATAAATCTAATCTAATGGTAACAAATATTGCTACATTTTCTTTGTAATATTAAATATTTAATCAAATATTTTCACCAATATTGATTAGTGAAATTGATCTATTGTTTTTCTCCTGGCTCTATATCTTTCTATTTTGCTGATCAGTTGATATTTGTCTTAAAGATAAAGGCAGTGAAACCCAGTGAAAAGATCACGAAAGTTAAAGTCAAAGCACCTGAGTTCAATTCACAGCTCTAACACATAACACTAGCATAACCTTCTCTAATCAAACCAATCAATGAATTAGCATTTATTAAGCACTTGGTATGTGTTAGGCACTATACTATATGTTGTTATAAAAAGATAAAAATTCTCACTTCAATTTTTTTAATCTGTATGATTTGATAGTCTAAATGCTCTCTTCCAATAGCATAGTTATGATTGTATGATCTACCTTTGCCCAATAATTTCTATAACACAGGGATGAGTTGTCCTATATATATTTGATAGAATCCATTTTTAAGTTCTCTGGACACAGCTCCCTTCTTTATCCCAGAAATATATTTAAAATTTTTAATTTCTGTTTTTGAGATTAGCTTACTTAAATTACTTATATCCATCCTTTTTTCCATTTCTATAGATATTTTACATTTGAACCAAATTTTGGTTTGCTGCCTTATAATTAAATATCATGATTTTAACAATTTCCTTTATTCCTGTTCATTTGCTATTAATTATACTTCTTCATTTTTTTATTTTGATAAAATGATTTTCTTCTTTTATCAAATTAAATAATGGTTTGTTTATTTTATCAATCTTCAAAAACCCGGGTTAACAACTTTAAGTTTTCTTTGCTAGTTTTTTAGTGCTTGTGGTTTGTAATTTTGTGTTTTCTTTGATTTTCAGAATTTCTCTTTTTGTGTTAATTGAGACATTTAATTTGTTAGTTTATTAATTTTTTAAAATTCCAAACTCAATTCATTAATAAAATTTTGCTCCTTCTGGGGAAAAAAAGAGTTTAGAGATATAAACTTTTCTCTAAAGAATATTTTGGCAATATCTTGAAGGTTTGGGGATATTGTTTCATTGTAATAATTTCTTTTGATAAAAGTATTTACATTTCTATGATTTGTTCTTTGAGCCACTCATTCTTTTTTTTTTTAACCCTTGTACTTCGGTGTATTGTCTCATAGGTGGAAGAGTGGTAAGGGTGGGCAATGGGGGCCAAGTGACTTGCCCAGGGTCACACAGCTGGGAAGTGGCTGAGGCCAGGTTTGAACCTAGGACCTCCTGTCTCTAGGCCTGACTCTCACTCCACTGAGCTACCCAGATGCCCCTTTGAGCCACTCATTCTTAAAAATTATGTCGTCTTCATTTTGTAGTCAATCTTCTCTTCAAATTCCCCTTATTGATTATAATTTTTACTGTGAATGAGAGAAAATTATAATACTGGCCATAAATTAATAATTTTATTAAATATAAAATAACAAGAGAAATAGATGGAAAGATAGAAGAGAGATATAGATTACTTTCCTTGTTGCTCCATTTAGCTATGACCACTATTTGGGCCCCCTAACCAGTTTACACAGGGAAGTCCAACAAGTCAGGAATAAGGAAGAGAAAAGAGCAAAATCAGCTCTTGGGCACAAATCCTTGCCTCTGAAATAGTCAACAGGAGATGAGGTCACTTGCACAACCGCAGAAAAAGGGGGAAGAATAAATTTCCTTCACAGAATCATATTCTGATCTTTCAGTGACATATTTAATATCTGCTTTTCAGAATTTATTTGTGAATTCTCAGGTACCCGAACATATTAATTTTTAATGGTGCCTTCTAAAGCTGATAAATGTGTATACGCCTTATGATTCCTCTCAGTAACATCCAGGTATCTATTGTATCTATTTTTCTATAATTTCTATTGATATACTTTATTTCATTCTTATTTATTTTCCTGTTAAATCCAAGTATGAAGAAGCAAACTGAAATAACTAATGTTGAAGAATTTTCTTTATTTCTTGTCTTAATTAAGGTATTCTTTATTCAACAGCTATAAGAGGGGAGAAAGCTCAGCCAAAGTCATGCTAATAGGCTTTATGTACAGGTTCTTTCCAGAACAAACCTTAAAGAAGATATCTGTACACTGATAAAAATAACACAATTCCAATCTATTTCTCCAAGATTCTCATAAACAGAATAATGATGGTTAATTTTTGAGAACACCAGGTACAAAACTAGAATATATACAACTTCTCTGTTGGCATCTGCCAGGATCTATCCATACTCCTTTACAATCTTTAGCAATGTCAGGTTCTAAAAATATTAATCTGTGAGAGTCAAGAATTTCATTTCCATATGAATAATTATTGTTTTGATTTTTCTTATAGTTCAAATATTTTTTCCTTTAGGTATTTATATATACTTGAAATGAGGGCATATATATTTAATGTTAGCATTGTTTTATCATCTTTGGTTCTTTTAGAGTAATGAAATTTCACTGTTTATCTCTTTTTTCTGCTTACTATTACCTTATCAAAGATCATGATTGTTACTCTGCTGGTTTTCAATTCAGCTGAGACATAATAGACTCTACAACAATCTCTCATTTTATCTCAGAAAGTATCTTTATGTTTTAAGTGTGTTTCTAGAAAACAACATATTGTGAGCTTTTGCTTACTGACATATTGTTACTGCCCTCTGTTTTAAGGTAAAGTTAATCCCACTCCCATTCACAAGTTGTTTTCTCTTCATTGTATCCTATTATGTTGTTCTCTCTCCTTGCACAGTGCCTTTTCTCCTCTCTTTCATTTAAAAGAAAAAAGATAAAGGGGGGAAATGAAATTAATATTAGATATCTAGAGCTATAATAGTCCAAGCAAAATCCTTTTCATCTAGCCTAACATTGGTGTCTGTATCTGTACCTCTGTGTTTCTCCTAACACTGCCTGCATATATAGCTATTCTTCCTTTTGGTGCCTGGTGATCAGAAATAACAAATTCCTACTGCATCTACATTTCTTCTTTGATGTAGTTCTTTTTTACTCCTTTTCTTTTCTCTCTTGAAAAAGAAACAAAAACTATACAGATCCTAAGCTTTATTTTCCTTTGTTTTTTCAACATTGTTTTGACCATTGAAAATGGTGGAATTCTGAAGTGTCAATAATGATGTCCTACTTCACTCATTGTTTAATCCATTCAATTTGATGAAACTTTCGTTTTTACCTTTCCTTGTTTCTCTTATCTCCTGAATTTAAATTTCAATGATACTACTCAAATCAATGTGGAGCAGAAAAAGCCCTAAGATTTAGAGTGAAAAGATCTGAGTTTGAATCCTTGATTTGCCAATTATTATTTCTTTTACATAGAGCAAATCACTCAAACTATCTGGGTCTCAGTTTCTCATCTGTAAATGAGTAAGTCGTACTAGATGTCATTGATATAATGTAAGTGTACTGTGTGTATGACACCCTCCTCACCAACTTGATAGAAAAGACAAAGTGGTCTGGCATGGCTTCAAAAGTTCCATACTACTCTAAATCATTTTATGATCCCAATTGAAAGAAGGGATGAGTGTCAGGTTGAATGAAATGATGATGATGGATAAAAGAAATGTCTTTTTCCCCTCTGTCAAAAGTAGTGATCTTTAGACTGGTGAGGATGAAACAAAAAAATAGTCAAAATCACTGAATCAAAGATTAGTATGGAGGTCATAAGAAAGCAACTTGCTCTTTGTTTTAGCAACTTTAAGCTAGTACACATAAGCACCAGATTTCAGAAATTGCAGATGTGACTGCTAAGTCACCATCCATCTCTCCATAAAAACAGAGAATAGATGCTGGAGATAGGTGTATATTTATTCTATTTTCCAAAAAAAAAAATGGAGGGTAAATTCAAACCATAGTCTACTGTTTAGACTATTCCTAAAAAAATGTCCACATAGTATTATTAAAGAGATGGCTTATGAGCCAATTGGAAAGGAAGTGATCATTAAAACCTCACATGATTTCATCATGAACAGATAAAAAACAGAAAATGTCTAACATTTATTTTTTGTCAGTTTACTAAACTATTAGATTAGGTGGATATCATTGACAAAATATTTCTGGATTTTGGCAAGAAACTTTACAACCTTGGAGGACGTCTCTTAAGGGTAGATCCCAGGGATATATGCTTTGTCCAACATTTTTACCAATGATAAATAAATGCATAAAAGTTATGCTTATTATTCTCAGAAAATTCTGAGCTGGTAAGGATAAATATTGAATTAAATAAATAAGATATAGCAATATCTCAATATGCTAAAAGGATGGATCAGGTAAAATTAAATTAAATTTGATAGGGACATATATAAAGTTTTAAACTTTGGTCTAAAAATACCCAAAAAACAAATATGCAAGAACAAAGTGGAAGAGATATGGTTATATATAGTCCATGTGAAAAGGAACCATGGTTTAGTTAGTTAGTACAAACTTGAGGTGAATTAATAATGTGACATGGTGGCCAATGTGAACTTGGAATGTATTAACAACTGAACAATTCAATTTCATCAAATATTTAATACTTACTATGTTCAAGACACTAAAGTAGAAAGAAATATTGTGTTCATAATGAAGATAAAAAATTGAACAGTTCTAATCTGACTTGGCCAAATAATCAATCAACAGACATTTAAAACCCCCACAGCCATCAGGCACTGTGCTGTGTTGATGATAGAAGCAATCTCTAACTTTAAAGAGTTTATGTTATAATAGGGAACACATGACAAATATATAAATAGGTATGCACAACGAAGAAATAAAGAAGATATAATGTAACCTTAAAAGGAAGAACATTAGTAACTGAGGTGACTGAAAAAGAACTTCTATAAAAGCTAGCACTTCAGCTGAGTCTTACCATATCTAGAATGTCAAGCTGTAGGATAACCAGATGTTTATGAGAACACGGGTGGGAGAAGAGAATAGGAACTAAACTATAATTCTTCCAGAAAAGAAGAAATCATGGAGATTAATTGTGCCAAACTCAAATGGAAATGGATCTCAGTGAACCAGCTATTGACTTAGAAAACCACAAATTAACATTATTGATGTTGTGTTTTATTTTTAGTTAATGTCAAACATTTCCTAATTATATTTTAGTTTACCTCATGAAGTTTTCAGTGCTGTTTATGAACCCAGAGTCTTTGACATCTCTGATATAGATAATTTGCCAGGATTTAAATTAGCAAAATAGGTCAAAGGTTGAATTTGATGAATAAAAATTTGGTAAAATTTGGGGAAAATGAGGAAAAGTTGAATGATAATCATCTCCATATCTATGTAGTTGTCCAGATTCTACTTCGAAGATGATAATGGAACAAAACTAGCAATAACTAAAGAGGATTAGAAATATCAAAAAAGAATTTAAAAAAATTAAGAGAATTGAGGGCTATAACCAAGAGAGAGAAGTGGAACCTAAGAATTAAAAGAAGATAGTTGACAAGAAAAAAGTTATCAGTAAAAGGTAAGTGGAACATTTAAAACATAAAGTAAGTCCACTAAATATATTAGTGGATAGAGACGAAACAGGGATGCAGTTGGCTCAAGGCTTAAGTAGAAATAGGCAAAACTTTAGAGATAAAGGAACAGAAGTTGAGTGGAGCTTTCGGATAATTAAGAGGTGTTGGTTATCTATAGATTTTTAATGAGATACTCAGGTTTAAGATATAAATATATGCAAATAATTTTCAATAAATTATGCAATGGTTTGCACCAAGTATGCAATGTTTATTTTTCTGCCAAGACCATATGGCTATTATCATTGTTCAAAGTATAGGTTGATCTTCTTGGAGGAGAACATAAAGGGACACAAAAAACACTTCTCCATGTTCCAGACTGTTAGGAACCTTGAAGTGAAAGCACGGCCTGTGCACATGAAATATTTAACTTCTTTACTAAGACTTAATAATTTCTGGCAATAATTTTAAATTTTTTATGGCAATTTCATTGTGAGGACCAGAAGTGTAGAGTTGTCATCCATTTTGTAAGTCTTGAGAGGTTATCTGTTATATCTTGGCTACCAGCCTTCAGATAACAATAGATTGCTCCATTGCTCTTATCAGATCAATTAATAGCTATCTCAGTGCCCTTGAGAAGGGAATCACCACCTACTTTTCTCTTCTTTCTCTGACTTTTACTAAATGATATCTTACTCAACAACTTCTTTGGCTCTATTTTTATCATTCTTTGAAGGACAAACAACTATTTATTCTCCAGAGTATTCAGCTCCCTCCTTTTTAGGAAGAGACATAGATCTTTTTTCAAGATCTAATTGTACAGTAGTGCTTTCTAATCATTTTTCTTCTGTGTATTAAGAAAGACCAAATCTCCTTTTTCACCTTAAATCTCCATTTTCCTCCTTTAAGTCTTGATTAAAAAGTCAACTCAAAAAGCATTTTTTAAAAGGACTGGGTTTCTCTATTTTTCTTGAGCTGGAAATATAGGTGCTATTCAAGGGCCCTAACCCAATCTGATCAGCATAGGAGATTTGACCTGCTCCATTTTCAAACTGGGCTAGCTTTTGTTCTTTTTTAAATCAATGATTTTAGTAAAGAAGATACATTCATCAAATTTTCAGATGGCACAAAGCTAAAAGGGAGAATAATATATGGTATGAGAGAATCAGAATCTAAAGACACTAAAAATCTAGAGAATTATGTTGAATCTAATATGATGAAATTCAAGATAGATTAAGATAAGGTCTTATATCTTGGTGCCAAAAATATTAACTTGAACATTACAAAATGGGGGAAGTATTGTTACTAAGTTGTTTTTCTGAAAAAAGATCAGAGATTTCAGTAGACTGCAGGTGTAAGAGGATTTAAACATATGGTTTTTAGTCAAAAATCTAAAGAAATCTGGGGCTGCATTAAGAGGGCTATAGCTGGGGGAGCAGCTAGGTGACTCAATGGAGTGAGAATTAAGCCTAGAGTCAAGAAATCTTCGGTTCAAATCTGGCCTCAGTTACTTCCTAGCTGTGTGATCTTGGCCAAGCCACTTAAGCCTTATTTTCTATCCTGCCTTGGGACCAATATCACTATGCTGCCTTGGAACCAATATACAATATTGATTCTAGAACAGTAAGTAAGGCTTTTTTTAAGTGAGATATATCTTACAGGATTAGAGAGGTAATATAGTCTCACTGTACTCTGTTCTCATCAGATATCTTTTGAAGTACTGTGCTTTGTCTTGGGTGCCACAGTTCAAGGAGGACATTGATAAACTGGGGAATGTCCAGAAATCAGCAACCAAGAGAGTGGTGGCCCTTAAGTACATATTATATGAGGATTAGATAAGGAACTATGAGAATATTTAGCATAGATAAGAGTGGGAGTTGCAGAGAGAATGATAGTTCACATTTTTCTCCATAATGCCACAGTCTTCTCAACCTGAAAGATCCCTATGTAGCCCTCATCTTAAGAAAAGTATCCAGGATAGCCATGTTCATTTCTTTGTAACTCTCTAGACTCTGCTTCAGACTCCCTTCAGCACCATGGCTCTGCTTTGGTACTTTTCCCCCCAACTCCCTCAACCAGTAACAACATTTTAATTTTCTTTGAAGTAATGGCTTCACTTATGAGAATGTAAGCTCCTCAGGGCAGAAATGTTTGTAGTTGTGTTCCCAGCTTTTAGTACAGTTTCTGGCACATGGTGATTGCTTAATAAATGCTTCCATTCTTAGGCATGGTGGCACACATCTATAATTCCATATAATAAGGAGGATCAGAATGACAGATCTCTTGAACACTAGAGTTTAATGCTACAATGCACTAAGCTAAACTCATGTCAGTACTAAGTTAGGAAAAAATATGGTAAACCTATGGCAGTGAAGACAAAAGGAAAGGCTACCACATTGCATAAGGAGTGGCAAATGAGGCCAGTTTGGAAATGGAGCAAGTCAAATTTCTTGTTCTAATCAGAGTGGGACAGGGCCCATGAGTAGTTCCCACACTTCCAGCCTGGATGAAACAGAAAGCTCCCATCTTTTTTTGTTAATGCTTTTTAAATTTGTTTTTAGCAAGGAATTAGAAATATAGCAAAATTCCATCAATTTGGGAAATTAACTAAACTAAGTGTCTCACATTAATGTAGCAGAATGTAGTAGTTATGGCTAGGAGACAACAAATATAATGAATATGACAATCAACAAAAAATTTGATGAACTGATACAAAATGAAGCAGAACCAGGAAAACAATATGCATAACTACTACAACAAAGGAAATAGAAAAAACAACAAAGCAATTGAAACTCAATGCTGGGGAGCCAAGATAGTGGAGTAAAGCAGAGAAGCTAAGAATCCCCACAAAAATTCTCAAACAATACAAAATAATGCCACAAAATGAATACAGGAAAGAAAGAACCAACAAGGAGGCAGAGTGAAAGAATTTTTAAGAAAACACCCAAAAAGTAGGCAGAGAACATCTGGGACACTGGGGTGAGAGGGGAGCACAGTGAGTAGGAAAGTATACCAAGGAGTGAAGAGCAAGCCACACACACACACACACCCAACAGCTGCTGTCCCAAGTTCAGAATCTAATCTCAAGCCAACATCCAGACCCTGAGACTCTGCCTGGGCAAATAGAGATCCCAATCAACCCATACCCTTTAAGATTCTAAACCTGTGGAGAAGTCCAGAATCCCAACTCAGTGCAGTCTGTGCTGAAGTGGGCTGATATCTACAGGCCCAAAACAAAGCAAGGAGTCCCAGTCTGAGCTTGGGGTGAGAATAAAAATCCTAGTTTAGGGGTCTGGAACTTTTTTCAGAAAGCTCAGGTTGGATCTCCAAGACAGGGCAATCAACTGTATGACAGATTAGATCAAGTACACAGTGAGACCAGAAAAGAAATTTTAACCTAATCCTGAGGCTAGAATTTGAGTAGTGCCTGATTGATCAAGCTCAGAGTAAGACCTAAAGCTTATACCAAAGCCTGAGGCAAGTCTTTAAGCTATCAGCATCTCAATAATTAATTGAATTATCAAGGGGAAGTGGCTCTTAAAGCTCTCAGTCCTCAAGCCATCAGAACTGACAGAAACCCAGAAAACAAAGCTAAGGGAAGGATCATCCAGGAAAGACTGAAGTTTAGGTACCCTAACCTCCCAGAAAACAGTCCCTACCTATAAAAATGTAGGGGAAAAGAGCAAACAAAAAAAAAGCACCTAACTCTAAAGAATTTTACGGAGACAAAGAGCAAGGTACAGACACAGAAGGGAACAGTGAAAGCAAAGCAAATACATGCAAAGTCCAAAAGAAATGTATGGATTTGGACACAGATTCTGGAAGAGCTCAAAAAAGATTTCAAAAACCAAATAAGAGAGGCAGAGGAAAAGTAGGGAAGAGAAATGAAAGCAATGCAAGAAGAAATGAAAAAGAACCAAAAATTTATTGAGGAAAATCAGGTCTTAAACTTAGAATTGAGCAACTAGAAACTAATAATTTCATGAGAAATCAAGAAACAATAATAAAACAAAACCAAAAAGAATTAAAAAATAGAATAAAACATGAATATCTTATTTTAAAAACAACTGACCTAGAAAATAGACCCAGGAGAGATAATTAAGAACTTTTGGACTACCTGAAAGACATGAAAAAATTAAAAGCTTTGATATCATAATACAAGAAATTATCAAAGAAATCTGCCCAGATATCTCTGAACAAGAAAATAAAATTGAAATTGAAAGAATTCACAGATCACCTCCAAAAAGAAATCCTCAAATGACAACTTCCAGGAATATAACAGCTAAATTCAAGAGTCCCCAAAGCAACAAGAAAATACTGCTAGCAGCCAGAAAGAAACAATTCAAATACAATGGAGTTAAAATCAGGATCACACAGGACTTAGCAGCTTCTACATTAAAGGATTGAAAGGCATGGAAGATGACATTCAGGGAGGTGAAAGATCTGGGTTTATAATACAGAGTCACCTATCCAGAAAAACTGAGTATATTCTTTCAGGGAGAAAAATGTATATACAATATGATAGAGGCTTTCCAAACATTCCTTAGGAATAAGCCAGACAGAAACAAAAAATCTTAAGTCCAAACATGAGACCCAAGAGAATCCTAAAGAGGTAAATAAGAAAAAGAAAATGTAAGGGGTTAAGGTCAAAATGTTTGTATTACTACATGGAAAGAGGATATCTGTAATTCTCAAAAATTATCCTTAGTAGTAGAGAAGAAAGGAGGAATATACTTAGAAATAGGGTAGGAAGGTAAGCTGATTATGATGATATATGTATATATATTTAATGATGTGAAATGATATTTAAGTATGATATGATATGTATGTGTATGATATGATATATTAAAAAATCAAGGGGTGAAAAAGAGGATTGCACAGAGAGAGAAAAGGAAAGGAAGATATAGAATGGATTAAATTATGTAATATAAAAAGGCATGAAAAATCTTTATGGAAAGGGGAGGTTAAGGGTGGTGACAGGCAATGGCTTAAACTTTACTCTCATCATAACTGGCTCAGAGAGGGAAAAATAAATAAACTCATTGAGATAGAGAATTATATTTTATAACAATAGATAGAAGGTTAATAAGATAAGGGAAGGAGGAGGTAATTGGAGGGAGGGGTGTTAAAAAGTAAAACACTGGTAAGGAGGAACAGAGTAAAAGTGAATAGAGCAGGATCAAAAGGTGTAAATAAGATGGAGGGCAATACACAGTTAGTAATCATAACTCTGAATGTGAATGGGATAAACTCGCCCATAAAATGGAAGCAGATAGCAGAGTGGATTTAATCCTGAATCCTGCTATATGTTGTTTACAAAAAACAAATTTGAGGCAGGGAGGTAAACACAGATTAAAGGTAAAAGGCCAGAGCAGAATTTTTATACATCATCTAAAGTAAAAAAAAAGCAGGAGTGGCAATTATGAAAGCAGACAAAGCTAAAGTAAAAATTTATCTGATTAAAAGAAATGATGAAGGAAATTACATCTTACTAAAAGTTAATAAAAACAATGAAGTAATATCAATACTAAACATCTATGCACCAAATGGTATAGCATCCAGATTTCTAAAGGAGAAACTAAAGGAGCTTAAGGAGGAAACAGATTGTAAAACTCTACCAGTGGAGGACCTCAACCTACCCCTATCAGAACTAGATAAATTGAAACAAAAAAATAAATAAAAATGAAGGGAAGTGAATTAAATGTTAAGAAAATTTAGAGTTAATAGATATCTAGAGAAAACTGAACAGGGGTAAAAAAAGAATATACCTTCTTTTCAGCAGTACATGGTACAAATACAAATATTGACAATGTACTATGGCATAAAAACATTGCAAACAAATGTAGAAAAGCAGAAATAATGAATGTAACTTTTTTAGATCATAATGCAATAAAATTATAATTAACAAGGCTCTGTGGAATGACCTGGAAACTAAATTTTCTAAATCTTCAAAACTGGTGTGTCAAAAAATAAATCATAAAAACACTTATGAACTTCATTAAAGAGAATGACAAAGAGGAGACAACATATCAAAATCTATGGGATACAGCCAAAACAGTACTCAGAGGAAAATTTATATATCTAAGTGCCTATAGCAACAAAATCAAGAGGGAGGAGATCAAATAATTGGGCTTGCAACTTAAAAAATAGGAAAAGAACAAATTAAAAATCCCCAGATTAGGGAGCAGCTCAGTGGATTGAGAGCCAGACCTAGAGACGGGAGGTCCCAGGTTCAAATCTGGCCTCAGCCAATTCCCAGCTGTGAGATCCTGAGCAAGTCACTTAACCCCCATTGCCTACCCTTACCACTCTTCTGCCTTGGAGCCAATACACATTATTGGCTCCTAGACAGATGGTAAGGGTTAAAGAAATCCACAGATAAAAAATAAATTGGAAATTAAAGAAGAAATTAATAAAATTGAAAGTAAAAGAAATATTGAACTAATGAATAAGACTAGGAGCTGGTACTTTGAAAAAACAACTACAAAACACTTTCCAAACAAATAAAAATAGATTAAACAATTGGAAAAACATTGATTGCTCATGGGTAGGACGAGCTAACATAATAAAAATAACCATTCTACTCAAATTAATTTACCTATTTAGCGCCATACCTATCAAACTACCAAAAAACTTTTTTACTGAATCAGGAAAAACTATAACAAAGTTCATTTGGAATAACAAAAGATCGAGAATATCAAGGGAAATAATGAAAAAAATGTGAAGGAAGGGGGCCTAGCAGTACCAGATATTAAACTGTACTATAAAGCAGCCGTCATCAAAACGGTATGGTACTGGCTAAGAGATAGAAGGGAGGATCAGTGGAATTGGAAAACAATATGGGAGAGATTAGGTTTAGATCAACATCTCACACCCTACACCAAGATAAATTCAGAATGGGTGAATGACTTGAATATAAAGAGGGAAACTATAAATAAGTTAAGTGAACACAGAATAGTATACTTGTCAGATCTCTGAGAAAGGAAAAGATTTTAAAACCAAGCAAGAGTTAGAGGAAATTACAAAACGTAAAATAAATGATTTTGATTATATTAAACTAAAAAGCTTTTGTACAAACAAAAACAATGCAGTCAAAATCAGGAGGGAATCAACAAATTGGGAAAAAATCTTTATAACAAAAAACTCTGACAGGGGTCTAATTACTCAAATATACAAGGAGTTAAATCAACTGTATAAAAAATCAAGCCATTCCCCAATTGATAAATGGGCAAGAGACATGAATAGGCAATTTTCAGATAAAGAAATCAAAAGTATCAGTAAGCACATGAGAAAATGTTCTAAATCTCTAATAATTAGAGAAATGCAAATCAAAATAACTCTGAGGTATCACCTCACACCTAGCAGATTGGCTAAAATGAAAGAAGGGGAGAGTAATGAATGCTGGAGGGGATGTGGCAAAATTGGAACATTAATGCATTGCTGGTGGAGTTGTGAACTGATCCAACCATTCTGGCTGGCAATTTGGAACTATGCTCAAAGGGCTATAAAAGAATGCCTGCCCTTTGATCTAGCCATACCATTGCTGGGTTTGTACCCCCAAAGAGATCATAGATAAACAGACCTGTACAAAAATATTCATAGCTGCGCTTTTTGTGGTGGCAAAAAGTGGATGCTGTAACTTAAAGGTAGTGTTCTATATACTATGATAGGGCCTCATGCCCTATTTCAAGTGACATCTAATTTAAACTCTCAGTGAGAGAAGAAATAACCTTCTTATATGCTGGGAACATTTTTTAAAAAACCTACTTGTCTATTTATCTCCTTTGTTCTCCCTTATCATCCTGAGTCCAAAGGAAAAATGATAATTAAAAGAGATAATAGGACAAATAGGGGCACAGACTACAATACAATCTAATAATATAATAAGCAATCATGAGGAGGGAAGATATTGCACAATATTACTTGGATTGGCTGATTTGATAGGCTAAGAGGCCTGAATTGTGAAGAACTGATACCATAGGTATAGAACTAAAAGTTTCAATGACATTTTGGAAGCTAATGGAAAGAGCTAATTTTCTTTCTTTGAACTTCCCTAACCTTTATTAAGTTTATGATCAGGCTAGAAATGGCTATTTTCAAATGAGTTTGGAGAATTCTTCTTTTAAAAAATAAATATATATTTACCACAGATGAAAAAGGAACAATGCATCTTCTCAGAAAAAGAGAAGAAGGGGGCAGCAGGGTGGCTCAGTGGATTGAGAGTCGGGCCTAGAGACTGGAGGTCCTAGGATCGAATCTGGCCTCAGTCACTTCCTAGCTGTGTGACCCTGGGCAAGTCACTTAATCCCCATTGTCTAGCCCTTACCACTCTTCTGCGTTGGAGTCAACACATAGTATTGACTCCAAGAAAGAAGGTAGGGGTTTTAAAAAAAAGAACAGAAAAGGAGAACAGGAAAGTTGAATCCTTATGAAATTTTAAGAAACGATAGGTTAGATTATTAGAAAATGAAACTGGCATATAGAGACCAAGTCCCCCTATTTAGGAGGATTTAGCAGGAACAGAGGAATAGGGGAACCAATGGGACAATGAAATGGGGTTTTCAGAATTTGGACTAAGCCCACCAATCATCAAACATAATTTGCTAAAAAAGATTTTTAATCTAAAATATTATTTTTGACCTCTCTCTTTTTCTTGTGTTAAAGAAGGGACTAAAAGATACATTAACTTGAATAACCCTCTTTACTGACAGGTTAATCTTGAGAGCATTGTACTTGTCTGCTAATTTTTTATGCATGCAACAATTACAGAATGTTAGAACTGGATCTTGAAGGTATTCTAATTTGGCATGTTCATTTTACCTTTCCCTATTACTTAACAATACTACTCTCCTGTATTGTCAAAATTTTCTGCAGTTATAGCAATCAATCTACTTTTTTGATGTGATGGTAGGGGCTGAGAGAGAGAGAGAGAGACAGACAGACAGACAGACAGACAGACAGACAGACAGAGAGAAAGAGACAGAGAGAGAAGGAGAGAGAAAATGTTTGCCTTAAATATTATATTTCAGGAGGAGATAGTGTCATCTGAACTGTAAGAAATAGCTATTGTCACCCAAGACTATGGAGTGAAGAGTAAAGTCTCAAAACTAGACAATCAGATTGTTCTCAAAAGAAAGAAAGAAAAAATTGAGGCAGATTTTTGGATAAGCATATTTATTAAACATTACAAACACAAAAAGTCATATATGTTATGTTTATATTTTATGTATAAAATATAAAAATAAATTTTATCAGAAACAAGATAGGCTGACAATTGAATGCAGTTGGTTATAAATGTGCTAACCATATTAGTGTGAAGTCATGTTGGTTTGGCAGTTGAATGTGGAGTATTCAGTCAACCTAGATTCTCAGACTTAGAGTCTTCCTTTACTCTCCACCCAACATTCAATCAATCCATTGCCAAGTCTTCTCATATTTACCTCCACAAAACTTCTAACATCTGCCCCTTCCTTATCACTTATACTGCCACCACCGTAGTGCTGGTCTTTACCTTTCATCCAGACTTCTCTCATACCCTTCCAATCCCCCTAAAATCTATCTAAGCCATAGTTGCCAAAGTAATATTCTCAAAGTACAGATCTGATCATGTCATTGAACTCTAGTTCCCTGATCACTGAACTCCAAAGCTCCCTATTGTCTCTAAGGTCAATCAATCAATAAGCAGTTAGTTACACTGTGCTAAAAGCTATAGTAATGCAATCTCCTCTGTTTGGCATTTAAAGTCTTTCATAATCTGGTTCCAAGCTACAATAGAGTATGTGAAAGGGAGTAATGTATGATAAGGCTGGAAACAACCGTTACCTTTCATGAACTCTGTAGTCCACTCAAAGTTGCCTAATTGATGTTCCTCACACAAAACATCCACTGTTCCGTCTCCATGCTTTTGCAGAGGCTAATCCCATGCCCATGATGAGCTACCTCTATACCTCAGCATTTTCAGACACCATATCTAGCATGAGGAATTTGCTTTTCTTCTCAAATATTAGTTTCTCCAACAATGCCTTGAATTTACTACACACACACACACACACACACACACACACACACACACACACACACACTCTCACTCACACACACGTCATCTCCCCCAAAGAATATAAGTTCCTAACACAATGACATTATCAAAAGGTACTGATGGATCTGGAGCATCACAGGTATAAGTTACTTTAAAAAATATGCACCTTGAAAACAGATACTTTTTTCCTTTTTATCTCTCGTGCCTAGTTGTCTTCCCATAAGTGTTTATTAAAGATTTGTTAATTAAATAAATGAATATTTAAAAAGGTATTAAAAAACAAGTGCTAGGTTAAATGCTCCAGGGACAAATATCAAAGCAAGGTAGTCCAGATCTTTAAGGAACTATAATAAAAACAATAAAATAATAACAGTACATAGTACTAAATAAAAGCTAGCAATCAATATTAACAATAATGCTATTATTAAGAGTATGAATAGCTATTATATAAAACTTAGAGCTGAGAGCTTTCCTTAACCCTCATATACTTCTATATTTGAAACTAAATATAAATTGTACTTCTTTATTTAAATCTCTAACTTTATTTTTATTAATAATAATAAAAGCTAGCATTTATATGGTACCTACTATGTGGCAAGCATTGTGCTAAATTCTTTACAAATATTATCTAACTTGATCCTCACAATAATCCTGGGAAATAGGTGCTATTATTATCTCCCATTGTATAGTTAATAAAACTATGGTAAATAAAGTTTACATGACTTGCCTAAGATCATATAGGTAAGGAAATATCTGAGGCCAGACTAAACCTTGGGTTCTCCTGTCTCCATGTGCAGCATTTTATCCATTAGGTACTGAGCCAGTACAAATAAGAGTGTACATTATTGGTGGTCAGGGGAAGGTACATTATTTAAAGAAGTTATGGGGATATGTGAAAGGAACATGTCCTGTCTAGTAGCAATTAAAATACTAATTAATTTATGTTTTTGGAACTAGAAAGTAAGGGTGGGGGAAATAGAACATGTAAATACATGCAGATCAGATAGTAAGATCCATTGGTCTGGAGCATACAATGGCAAGCAGGGGAAATGAAGAGAAAATGTTAAGAATGAAATCACCCAAAGGAGTCATTATAGGCATTGCTGCCAGAGGAGAGAAGAACATAGAATACCTTCTATTAGTTGTAGAAGACCTGGAGAACCCTAGATTACCAAAATCACTTACTGTGACATTTGAAAATTCCTTAAATTAAGGTCCAGTCCCTGTCTGTTAGTCCATCTACTGGTGTAATCATCAATGATGCTAAGCTATATTGTTTCAAATTTGTTCCCAAGAAGGCAACAAGCACATAAAAACAATCTAGAACTGTAATTTTATCCTCTCGTTTTTAATAAGTTTGATAAACCCAATATTTTTTCTTCCAGAAGATTCTTTTTGCTTTTCTTTCCAATTGGATTTATATTTTTCTATACTTAGAGATCATATGTTCTGTTATTTATATTTTCTTTTCTTTTTCCAGTTTTTCTCTCATTCAGAATATGTGTATTCCCAATCAGTTTTCCTCTCTCTTCTTTGAAAAGATTCTCCAATATGAATTTAAGATTTTCTAAATATTCTGCTCATTATTTCTGTGGTACAAGGTAAAATTTCTGCCATTTATCTTGTTTTAACTTCTTTATGGATTCTTATTTCTCTTTTAAGCCAGTCAGAACATCCTGTGGTGGGGTTCCATGCTCTTTTAAATTTCCAGGTTTCGCTGTTTCATTAGGTTCAAATTCCTTTGCCTTATAATATTTAGAAATATTTGAACTAATTTATATATCTTATCAGTCAGCTTCTTTTTTAAATATTCTGTTTTAACATTTTTCTGATTTAATAACTTCCCTTTTGATTTTTCAGTTTGCTATTTTCATTTTTTAACTGTTTTATTCCTCTTGACATCTTTGGCTTTAGCATTTTTCTTCATATTTCCCTATCTTTCCTTTTTTGACTCCTTCCCCTCTGATGGTGGATCCAGCTAGAGGTAAGTCTCTAAACTGTCTAAGTCTCCTCTTGGGTTAGGAAATTCACCTTTAACTAGCCTTATCCTCTACCCCATAAATGGCTTTTTGGGGGACAAAACTTATGGCAGCTACCCATGTATGCTAAAATCCTGCCCCAATTCCCTATACTACTGACTTTTTTTGACTAAAATCATGCTTTTCCTTCTCTATTCTCTGCATCTCCACAAAGGGGTAAACCAAGTTGAAGTTTCCTGCCTATTGCTGTAGCATAGTAGGGTGAAGATAGTCATATAGCCGGAGCAGGGAAGCCTCTGAGAAGATCCCAGAGCATGTCAGTGAATTGAGATGATCAATGAGTTCTAATACTAATCTCTAATGATTAGCATTCTCTGGTTTTAATTTATGTTTGTTTCCTTATTATAATTTTGACATTTTGACCTATGGAGACAGCTGAAAATTGATCTACCTTTGACACATAATTATTTTTTGAGAAATAATGAAGACTGAAGAACATATCTAGTCTTGTATTTGAACAGTGTCATGACAGAAATCAGTTTAATATTTTTGAATTTTATAAGAATTTTCCATGTAATATAATATTCTTGTAGAATTATAATTTTTATTATTTTTAAGCTAACAAAGCATAATTAAATTGAAATTCTTGAAGTAGACAAATTCAAAATCCAGAATTTAAAATTCTTTATTACTCTCTCCTAATTAGTGGATTAATTCATAAACAATCTACCTGAAAATTTCATGAAATGTTTGTGGATTCCCTATGTTGCCATCAGTTCTATACTAGTGAAATAAAGACATCTAAAAAGAATAACTTTGTTTCCTGAGATTGCACTGTGAATTTAAAATCCAAAAAAACATAAATTCAAATCCCAGCAGAGTCTCTTCAGCCAATCCTACTTTCAAGTTAAATTAGATGGAGGCATTTACTGTGTATATTTATTTGATGAGACTTTTATATTAATGCAAAGTTGACAGACTTTACTTTTTAAGGGTGAAACCCTTTTGGTGAAAGGACAAGTTTATATGCCAAGGTATCTAGGACTCAAGAGAAAATATGGAACATAAAACTTGGCTATCATTCATATGTCTATATAGTTATCACTCAGTAAAACATGTGCTTCTTTATTTAAATCTTTAAGTATTACAAATTGAAGGGAAATAGACTACTTTAATAGTTATATTTTTTAAAGTTCTTCAAGTCTATGTCAGAGTATAAGTTTAAAAATTCGAAAAAACTCATGCTGTTATTGCCATCATTCAAAGAATAAGATGAATTATCAAGTCACTTTTCTATCAATTAAGCACTTCATCTTAAAAATATTGTTTAAAGACTTTTAAATACATGGACACAAAATATTTCTTCTGCTTTTCACCAGACCTCCAGCGACCATGCCCTAGAGCAGTGATGGTGAACCTTTTAGAGATGGAGTGCCAGGCCCTGCCCCTACCCTACCACTCAGACTGAGTGCTTTGCTTGCCCTGCCTCCCTTTACCCAAGACAGGGAAGGGAGAAAGCACTCCCATTGGGCTGCTGGGCAGAGGGTTAGGTGAAGTGAGGAATGTCCTCAGTGAATTTAGAGAGAGGAGAGGAAGTGGTCTTCAGTGCTCTATTTCCCTCCACCTGTGAGTAGCCCACCTTACTCATGTGTACTCCCAATGGGCTACTAGGCAGAGGGGTGGGTGATGAGAATAAATGTCATCAGGCCAGGTACGGGAAGGAAACAACTCGCCTAAGTCCCTCTGCTTTTCTAGTAACGAGCTCTTCGGGGGAAGAGGGGCTGTGGCCATGTACCCACAGAGAATGCTCTGTGTGCCATCTTTGGCACCTGTGCCAAAGGTTCACCATCACTGCCCTAGAAGAATTTGGAATTCCACTTCTGGAAGTCAGTTGTCCTGTTTGGAGAGACTTCACCATATCTTGACTACCTTTCTCCCTCTTACTTTTGTCCAAGCCATTTTATAACCTAAAACCATCCCTTACAACTCTTGCTTTGGGAAATAATAATTAAGCCAATACTACCATTATTTGTAGAAAGAATATATCAACTTTCATTTCATTCCATTCACCATAGCAAAGCTTTTCCAAATCAAAATATTTTTCCTCTAGCAACAACTTCCTCATATTCAGATCAGGAAATTCAGAAACAGAGTAATAATTTACTTATTAACTTGACCAAAATCATGAAGTAACTCTTGTATTATGATATATATGTAACATAATGTAAAATATCTATAATATAATGTATTAAGTGCTAAGTATGTTTTAGGCATGCTATTAGGCACTGGGAAGAAAATGCAAAAGTGAAAAAATCCACGACCTCCCAGAGCTTACATTCTACTTGATGCAGGATTGCTTAGTGGGCAAACTACCGCTTGACTTTGCTCCTATTACAATACAAAGCAGAATCCATTTTCCTAAATAGCTCCTATTTATTACAAATACATGACACTTGAAATCCATTCTTTAAAAAAAATAAAGTTTGAACTTAGATGTTATTTTGAATTAGGATAGAATTTTGGAAGACCTATTTAGATAATGCCTAGTCTCGCAATGCCTACTTGTTAGACCAAATTATTTCAAAAGGTGTATTGGGAATAAATATTAGAGATGAAGTAAGGAAATATAAGCAAGGCATATGTCTGGAACTATTCATAAGTGGACCTGGAGATACTTGGTTCATTTAGTTAAATAATAACTTTTACCTCATTAAAAGATGTTAGCTCACCAAATTTCTGTTTGTCAATTTTAGCCAAATGAAAAGCTATGCTTGTTTTCTCCTTTCTTCTTAATGGTGTGTGTGTTTGAAAAATGGGAGGACATAAGGGAGGAAGAGGCAGTGGCAAACAGAAAGAAATGTAGACATTGAGAGTGGGGCTGAGGTGGGAAACTTTTGGGTTCCTGGAAAGAACAGTTATATAAAGTCTTATTTAGGTCACAAATTAAAATATCCCCAGCTACTAACCGATGATCATTGATGGACAATAGCTATTTGAGAGACTCTGAACTTTAACCATAAGCAAACACATGCACAGAAATGTGCATAGACATAGCTGAGAAAAAGAACAGTGAGCATGTGAAGCCCATGCTTCACTTTGTAGAGTTAGTCCTTAAAGTCACAGCTGTTGAACATTGCTCAGAATGAGCCTCCTCACCTCTGATTATCATCTATCAGCAGATAGTGATCTGGCAGAACATAGCCTGGCTGCAGCTAGGGAGGTGGGGTTTTAGAGTAGCCATGCTGGGGCACTTCCTTTGACCTAGTAGCCATAGAGAAATTCCCTGGGCTTTCTTGCTGCCATCTCTTTTCTCCTCCTCTATTATATTTAATCCTCCCCTAATATACTCCCTCTCCTCCTCCTAAATTATACTTAGCATTGCTTCATTTAAAATGGCTTGGTTGTGTTCTAGAGCCTTATTCATATTTTGAATGAACATGGTCTGGAAATGATACTAATGCAACATGGGTCACAAATATGGAAAATTCCAATTACATAGAAAGGACAGCAGCAGCATAAGTAATACCCATATAGTGCTTACATGTGCCAAGCACAATGCTAAATGTTTAACAATTGTCATCTCTCATTTGATCCTTCTAGTAATATTGGAAGTTAGGTACCATTAGTATCCCATTTTACAGATGTGGGAACTGAGGTAGGTAAAGGTTTACTTACCTGCCCCTGGGTCACACAGTTAGTAAGTATGTGAGGCCAAATTTGAACCCAAGCTCCATCACTGTACCACTTAGCTGCTCCACATGCAGAGGCATAAAGGCTATCATGATAGATTTGAAGTCTATCAAGGGATTTGGATTCAAATCCCACCTTTGACACTATTGTTTAATGAAGGGTTAGTCACTTAATTGTTTTGGGTCTCAATTTTCTCATCCATTAACTAGGGATAATAATACCTGTATTACCTCTCCATAGGGTGTCACTGTAAGGATCAGAGGAGATAATGTCTATCAGGCACTTTACAAACTTTAAAGCACAAAGGAAATATGAATTATCTTAGACCTTTGGTTTAGTCTAAGAATATAAGTTTTAAGTTTTGTAGCAAAATCCAGTGACTCGCAGGTTCTATTGTTCTAGTAAGACTCCTTGGCATTATTTAAGGTAGTTATGCTGTCATCAGGGTCATTATCAAGTATAAATAATAATAATGTCTCAGAAAGAAATGTGTTCAAGGATCCAGGAAGTCAAATGATTACCCCACCCTTTCAATCCAACAACAAAGGACTTTGGATAACTCAAATTTCATTAGTATAAAAATAGCAGCCTGGATTAAAGGTCAAAATAATTTACATAATAGGGAAAATGTATGTAGAAAATGACCAAAAGTGGAAAGATGAACAATGGGTCAATCCATACAGAGAGGAAATACTCAGTAGACACTGAGTTCAAATTAGCTCTATCCTTAGTAGAGTGTAATGGAAATGGAATTAAGAGACTTTTCAGATCTTGGATCCAAAGATAAATAGGGACAATAAACTCTCATCTTCATAAATCTATAAAATGGAGAAAATAATACCTGTACTATGTACCTCGTTAAAATTATTGTAAATAAAGTCCTAACACCATTGTAGAGGTGTGAGTTTTTCTTGCTAGTAATCAGACCCAGACACAACTGTGAAGGGAGTAAAGGGTTGGTTACAGTGTTTGTTAAGAACAAATAAAGCTTAAAACAAACAAGCTTAAAAGACCTTTCCAAGCAATAAGAAAAAGATCAAGTGCTGTGTTATACAATGATGCAGAAGATGAGGAAGAGGGTGAGGATAAATATTAACACACATTTATGAGATAACTAGCTCTGAAGAATTATGACTAGCACTGAATAATATGCAAATACTCCATGAGACATGGCTCCTTGTCCTCAGTTAAAAATAGTACACAATAAAAGCATAAGAAAGGTGCAAAACAAGTGATATGTCATAGTCTGAGAGGGAAAAGATTATTACTGGGTGGTGGAATCCAGGAAGGTTCATAAGGTCTTAGAAGTAAAGGTGGGAGAATCCATGTAACAGTACAGCTAGGTGGAGCAGTGGTTTGAGCACCAAGCCTGGGGTCAGAAAGACTCATCTTCTCGAGTTCAAATTTTTATCTTAGACACTAATTACTTATGCATGGTGTAACTCTGGGCAAGTCACTGGAAAAGGAAATGGCAAAACTATTCCTGTATCGCTCTGCCAAGAAAACCCCAAGTGGGGTCACAAAGAGTCAGACAAGACTGAAAAATGACTGAAAAAATTCATGTACATGGCAATTGAGCTTGGGAATTTCAACTAGCAGAGGTAGGGAGTTGGGGGTCCACTGAAAGACAAAGGGAATGATGTGAACAAAGGCATGGATATGGGACAATACAGAAAGTAAATTGGGATAGAAAGTAGTCCACTTACATTGGACCATAGTGACTTATGGAAGGGACTAGGGTGAGAACAGTTTGTAAAAGTAGCAGATCAGAAAGGCTTTGAGTGCCCCAATAAAGACCTTTAAAGCTTATTTGATGGGTAGTAAGGAGCCAGGAAAGGTTTTAGGTTTTGAAAGCTTTTAAGCAGAGGATGCCCTGAGCATGAGGAAGGAAATGAAGTTGACTTCCACACTGAAGGGATGGAAATGGGGTGATGTGTAAGAAACAAAGGCTATATTATGAAGATGATTATATTCGATAGCCACAAGGTGGACTAAAAATATTTCAAAAGCTAATGGACAATTTCCCAATAGGGACATAGCTACTCTGATGTTGCTGAGTCATTCACTTTCTTACTGTGGCATGAAATTTGGAATTTGGACTGTGTTTAATGATTTTTGTCTAAAATCAGAGGTGACACAGAAGGGTAAAAAAATCTCACATGTTGTCCTTCAAAAGGTGATTGACAATACCTAATCAATTATAATTAATAAGACATAAGGCATTTTGTCTTACTGAGAAATGTTTTAATGTTAGTTTCAGAAAGCATGGAAAGCAATGGAGGAGTTTGGAGGGGCACCAACTGCAGTATTGCTGATGGCCTCATTTTGAATACACTGACTTTTTGCAAGAAGCAGTATTTTTCTTGGTTTCTGGGGCAACTCAGCTGAGAATTCTTTGAGTGTATATATGTGTGTGTTTTAACCAAAAATTTAAAATGTAATGCATTCTTACTTATGTCATGATCAAATGAGATAATATTTATAAAGTTCTTAGCATAGTGCCTGGAACAAAGCAGGCATTTACATGAATGTTTCACTTCAACAATACACTTAAACACTTTCTACTTCTTTCTTCTGCATAATAGTCTCTATCAGCAATGAAGGGTTAATGAAGAATTTCCCAGCTTGAGTGTTTTAACAGTTTCATTTATTTTTTTTAGGGTCAACAGAAAGAAGTCTTGAGAAGGTCTGACTGACATTTATGATAATTGCATTTTGAGATTAAAATAATTTGGGGAGTTTTTTGGAGGGGTATAATTTTACACACCAAATTTGGCCTTGCATGATTACAGCTTTGCTTCATATCATTTTAGTTGGGTGTTGAAATCCATTTGATGTGAACATAATAGTCATTTTAATGGATATTGTTAATTCCTTGTTTTCAGCATAATAGATAAAAGGGATTTTAATTAAATTCATTGTGTGAGTACTTATCAGGGGTAAAAAGGTTCAGAGAATTATTATTGGGGGAGTATGGCATAGAAACGTCCCTGAAAAACAGCATAAAGAACTTCATTAGAGTGAAGCCAGCTACTCAATACAGGACAAGTTTTCTTCCTGTGGATTACTTTGGGGGACACCTCAACATTGAAAGGTGGGTTTATGCCTTCTAAAGCCAGAGTTCTACAGAGATGTATGCACCCTTCAGCTTTCTCTGCTCTTCAAATCTATTAAAAATCTTCTAAGTTCAAAGTTCGTTTCCCAAGGCACCCAAGAGTCTCAGTACTGAGCCAAACCCAAGGGCCCATAAATAATCAATCAGAAAATCTGGCTAGAAAAGGCAACAGAAGTTTGTTTTTGTTTTTATTTTTTTCTCCAATACTTCCTCTCTTAGTGTCATCCCAGAAAAATACAAGAACATCTCCCTTGATATTTTGAGATTCTACAAGTTATAGTTCCAGATAGTTTAAAGGGCTACAAAAAGTAAATGGCTAGATTTAAAAGGAATATTTTGGCTTGGTACATTAAAAATATAATAAATTTTATAAAAAACTCTGTCCATAAGTATGACGAGTTTTCTTAGGAGGGAATGAATCTTCTGTTATAGAAGGTCATTATTCAGAGGATGGAGAAGTCCTCATTGTAACTCTTGCTCACATATTGGTTGAACTATATGTTCTCTGAGGTCTCCTAAAACTGTAAGATTCTTTACTCCTATGACCTCTTTAAGCCTTCTTTATAATGGGAATGAGAATACCAAAATTACCTACATCTCAGTGGTAATTATGAAGATAATAAGATCATAGGTTTTTAGAGGTGAAAGGACCTGGAGAGGCCACCTAGTTCAAATTCTTCATTAAAGTAACTTAATTCGTACAAATATGGACAGAAACAGGATTTGAACTCGGGTCTTTTGACTGTTGAACCATGTATCTAAAAGCTATTTGTAAGCTTACTTTTATATTCAAATATAGGATAATATGATAATAATAATAATAATGGTCTCACCAAAGGTAAACATGGTTTCCTTATAATTTTTTAGATCAAGAATTAAACAATCATATCTAAACAGTCTAAACAGGCAACATAGATGGTATGTTTCATTAAAAGTTCTAAAAAACAGTAATTGAATACTATTGCTTCATTAGAAATAAAGAACAAGGTGATCACAAAAACTGTAAAGACGTATTAAGTGATGCAAATTGAAGTGAGCAGAACCAGGAGAACATACAGTAGCAATAAAGTATGAGACTCAACTATGAATAACAATTATTATCAGAAATGTAAGTATCCAGGATAACTTCAAGGGACTTAGGATGAAAAAGACTATTTACTGCCATAGAAGGAACTATTGCAATCTAAATACAGATTGAAACTTGCCTTTCTTCACATTATTTCCTCCATGAATTTTTCTCTAGTGCAAGCAAGATGTGTCTTCTTTCACAAGGTGATGAACATGGAAATATGCATTGTATAATAATGCATGTGTAACCTATATCATATTACCTATTTACAGTAAAAAGGTGTTAGGAAAGAAAAGAACATGGAATGAAAAATAATCAGAAAATGATTATTGAAAATGGTAGCAACATCTGGGAATCTGGGGAAAATTTTTTAAAATTTTTTTCAAAGGTTCTAAAAAAATGACATGCTTTGGAAAAATTAATGAGCATGTCCTTTGATCCAGAGATTCTCCTGTGAGAAATATATGATATATTTGGTGATAAAAATGAATATGCTACTTATACCAAAATGTTTATAGCGACATATTTTGTAGTAGGAGAGAACTAGAAATAAGGTAGCTGTCCATCAACTGGGGAATGACAGAACAAAAGCTGGTCAATGAATATATTGGTCTATTACTATGCTATCAAAAATGACGAATATAGAGAAGCATAGGAAGACATAGGAGCAATTACAAAAGGAATCAATATCCACAATGATTACAATGATGTAAATAAAAAAAAAACAACAAAATAAAATAAACGGAATAGTATGAAGTTATAATGACCACATGGCATTCCAAAGAAGAGATATGAATAGGTAACTCTAGCCTTCTTTACAGAAGTAGGGAACTATGAATGTGGGACACGGAAAATAATTTCAAACATTTTCAGTGTGTTAGTTCTGCTGATCTGTCTTTTTCCCCTCTTTTTTTATTCTCTGCTGTAACAGATAACTTTCAGGGAGTTGAAAAGAGGTACATTAGGAAATATAGATAATATAAAACAAAAAAAATATCAAATGCCTTTTTAAAATCAAATTTTAAATGAACAAATAAAAGGCCTTGGAAGCCCATTTCATGAGAGACAAAGGCAGGATGCCTAATTTAATCAAGTAAAGAAACAAATTTTCTAGAGAATGGAAGCTGGAATCTCTATCACAGAAAGGAATATTTATAAACCAGTTTTGCACTTCTAAGTTTCTAGTCTAAAATTATGATTTTTGTTAATATAATCCTTAGTCATTGATGCCAATGGCCTCTTGGGTGGTCTCAGTGAGAGGGATAGCCACCGGGTTTTATAAGTACCAACAGAGCTTCTGAAAGTATCCTTTTTGAATATATTTCGAAACTTCAACAGTCTGGATTCAGGGCTTCAGTGTCTAGCTAGCAAAAGCTTTTCCCTAAAAATTCAGGCCCAGCAATACAAACATTACTCAAAAAAATAGGTCAGACCATTTCCAAAAACAAGACAATTTTGACTTCTTATGAATGTATGCTACTGGTTGGCAATGCAAGATATGTCTGCATAACTTCACATTTTGTATATTAGTAAGAAAAAATGAAGCAACTATCAGTAAAATATGTAACCAGATGGGGATGTGTGTTTGTGTGAACTAATCAAAGAGATAAGGCTTATAATTTTATATTCTCAATGGACAGAAGACATGTTACTTACTAGCTGAATAACCTTGGAGAAAGTATTTCTCTCCTGAGGCCTTGATTCCTTTATTTGTAGAATAAAGTAGATGGAATAGATGTCAAAGGTCCCTTACAGCCTTTCTTGTCCCAAAATCATAAGAGGAAAAACCTGATGTTATTAGACTCTGTTCTATCCTAAACTTAACAGAAACTTCACCTCACAATATTCACCTCTGAAAACTCACAGCTGCTGGCACCTACAAAATCAAAAGTCGCCCAAAGGGCTGCCAGGGATTCTTTAGTTGGTTTTTCCTCCCTAACTGGGCTTGCTTCAGGACTGAACAAGCCAACAGCAACCAAAACAAAACACAAACAAAGCCCAGGGACCATGCCAATATGAACTCACTGTTATGGTACCTGTGCTGAGCACCAGCTGCCAATCAGGCTGTTTCAGTTCCAGCCTTGATTCTTGAAGAGGAAGATCACCACTGGCTTTTGGGTTTGGTCTCTGTAAGGAGAAAAAAAAGGAAAGTGATTTTGAGAGATAATGTCCCCAAATTATAACATCTTGAAGAAATATCTGTTTTAGTTTGGGTGTTTTTTTAAAATACTAGGTGGTAGGGTTCAGGAAGTACACTTGGCCTGTCTATGTCTTCAAATCAGTTTTCAAGCAATTAGAATATTTTTAGATACACAGATCTTTGGGCCTTTGCTTTAAAGGAAGGTCTTAATAAATTTATTATTTTTATAATTATTTGTAATTTATAATTTATATATATTTTATTATAATTTATCTAATTAAAAATTATAATTTATAATATACTTATAATAAAAACAAGACTGATAAGCGTCACAATAAGTTTAGAAGAAAACAATATGGTCGGTTAAGAGCTTCAGAATTGGCCTAAAAATTGTGAGTGCATGTTGACTTGTCAGATTTCAGTCCTTCACATTTCTAGGCCAAGGCAAAAGGGGAAGAGAAAAGAAAAGGAGAGCTGAATAAGATTCGGACACCAATTTGTTCATTTAAAATTCTTATACAACTTTTAATTATAGATGAATTTAAATTGTTCCCATTATTATAACATTAGATTATTCCAATTTAATCTGTCTCTACTTTACTCTAGAAAGTTAATTCTATAAAATTAACATTTCTTTGGAAAAGCTATACATACAAGGAGTCCCTGAATTCTTTCTGGTAAGCCAGATGATCTGAGTAGGCTCTGTCCTTTCTCACACACCCATAAAGGAATTTATTATTCTATTATGCCATTTTCTGTTTAGAACCAAACATGAAGACATCTACATCTTGGCAAAGCTTCCTGTCTAATCTAGGACTACTTCCTTCCATAAACGTGCAAAATCTTCCTTGGGCTCTTCCCTAGTAGGGAAAAGTCCCTGAACATATCCAGGCCAATGCTAGCTATACTGAACTCATAACCCTAGCAGGATTAACCAACCTAAATAACAATTTATCTTATGCTTTCATATTCTTTTCCCTCTGCCACATCTCTCCTGGTGTCATGGTCTTGTCCTCTAAAAGACCTGCCAAATGAAATGGCCATTTCTAGTCTTCTCCTCTTCACTAGCTAGTTTTGTTTTTCAGATTATCCCTAGCAATTGGACCCTTCTAAAGGATGCGTGTATCTTGATTTCTTTCTGTCTCCTCTGTTCCTTTCTTGTTATTTAGTTCTACTAGTCATCGGGGTAGGGAAAAGTACAGTAAATAATTTGTAATGAAAGACACTACAGCATAAAGTGGTATAGTCTTGCCTAATCCACTGATGAATAGCAAACATAATTGGTTCAAACACCAGAACAAAAGAAAGTCATGAGAACTGAAAATGTGTGGGCACTGAAATATTTCACGAATGGAGGAGATTAGCCTAGTGAGTCACAATACCACTCAGTCTGAGAATTACAGGATAGATGGAAAGAGGAAAATAGGTAAATTTCTATCTTAAAATACTTTATCTAAAAACTTTACTTTCCTACTGTGAATAAAGAAAGCTAAAAAATGTTTTAAATCTAATAGAGTATGATTTTATATCAACTTATATCATTTTTTAGCATGTAAGATTAATGAGAAAGAGCCCTTTGGGAATCAGACATCTTAAGAAAGCTACAGACTGACCAGATGTTCAAATTGGCCTTGGAAAAACTGAACAGCATTGAGTTTATTTTTCAGGGAAGTTCCTATATTGGTTATACTTCATTTTGATGTACTAGAAATCTCAAAGATAGCCTTATGAAATTAGTATCAGCAATATTTTATTATTATACTGTTTGCCATTATAAATCAAGAAAAATATTATACAATATATTATTATATATGACATTATAGACAAGATAGATCAATAAATAATAAATATCATTCATATATTAACATATCTAATGCAGTCCATTTTCAGTTGTTTGTTCCATGTTTTTTTTCTTGGCTAGATGAACTGGAGTATATAGTAACTGAATGATTAAAAGAAGGTAAGAAAATTTTCATATCAAATGGGATTTCCATGAAAAACTCCTATTTTTTTGGCTGAACCACACCATAGAAGACACCATCATCTCTTCAATACCTATTTTATACCTATCTTCATACCTACTTTAAAAAGATTGTCCTAGCAATCCATACAAGTTAAAAGGAAAAATGATGTCTCTTTCCATGATTGTGATAATCAGTTGGATGGCCATGTAATTGAAATAGTCGAACATTAAATATATTTTGGATGGAAATTGCGGAAAAAAATGAATTGGACTTTGAGTTGAATGGGAGGAAAAGAATATCCTATGTGGTATAAGGGAAATTACAGAGTACTTCCAATAAGTTTCAAATGTTCCCTGACACCAATATTCTCCCATTAATGCTTATAACTACAAATCATGAATATCTTGAAACTCCATGACTTCTAAGCAATCAAAATTGAAGGTGAATCAAAGGGAAATAGAGAGGTACACTGGCTGTAAGTGGGTAATGCCATATGAGCAAATGATGATTTGAATATAAGTGGCAAAAACAATTTTACTAAGATATGACAGAAACTGGCAGTGGCTTGCTCATTTGGTGATCAAGAAATGAAAAACCAAAGTATTAACACTGGTAAACACAAAATATTAAAATGACCAAAGAAAGTTTACTAATACTTTGGGAAAATATCTGTGGAAGACTTATAGAAGGACAAGGAATAATCATAGAAGATGAGATAGTGTAGCTGTTTCAATTTTCACTTAAAAATATTAGAAAATGGATCCATTAAAGTATCATCATATCAAACTGAGGAATCACATTAACCTAGGAATCTAGGGTTCTGTTTGCATGACAGAAAAATGAAAAGTGTGTATTAATTAGAATTGTGTGCCTTTGGACTCCATCTCTCAGAATTCTTTCCCCATCCCAAAATTCCTTTTCCCTTTTCCTTAATGTGTGTCTTTACGTTATTGTTTATATAGTTCTGTAACTCCTCCTGCTCTCTCTCTTTTTCCACGTGCGCAGCTGGGAAAGCAGAATTTTTACTCTAGCTTTTTTACTTTAACTATTATTAATAAACTTTATAAAATATAATACTTAGTATTTGAATATTTATTTTACCTCTCACAATTGAAAACATCAGTCACATCAAATACCTGAATGAATTATGTTTTTCCATTTTTTAGCTGGCAGTTTTACAGCCCTAGGGCTTATTTGATGAGAAGCATTTCTATAATGATAGACTATGAGAACAAGAAGGAACTTTAGAGATAATCTAGAGTGGCATTTATTTTATAAATGAAGAAATCCTCAGAGGTTAAGTGCCTTACTCTAGTTGATAGTGAAGGATGTGAGTTTGCTCACTCAGAAAGTTAGTAAAAATAAACTTCTGGTAAAAACAAGCTCAAATCCAGGCCTAGATATTTACTAGCTGGGTGAACCTGAGCAAGTCACTTCACCTTTTTGCCTCAGTTTCTTTATCTGGAAAATGATCTGGAGAGGAAAATGGCATACCACTGCAGTATCTTTGCCAAGAAAATCCCCAAAGGGATCACAAAACGTCAAACATGACTGAGGTAACTCAACAACAATAAAGATGGCAATGTGAAAAGCTATAGGTAATCCCAGAAGCACAAAGAAATTCCCTAGCAAAGATTAGAAAGAGCATCACATGAAACTGTGATCATAAAACCCAAAGGGAAAGACCATTAAGTATCTCCATCCAATCAAATACTGCCCAAACCAGAAGCCTTTAGGAACTCTGATCCCAAGTATGATAGAGTAAAGGAACTCAAAGTCCACTAATTTTAGCTCTAGCCTGCCTTGCCCTGAGCAGAAAACAAAACAGACTTCTGGTAGGTGACTTTCCAAAGAGATGGAGATGCAGAGACATACAGCAGCCCATTTCAAGAGGTATAAAACCAAAACACTCAAATATTTGGTTTCTGATGAGGTGATCAAGGAGACAGAGAAAAAGGCAGAAGTGGCTGAGGGCCCTCCAAAAGGCCTGAAGCCAGCACTGCCTTTAATATCTGGTTGGGGCCTGTCAGGGCCGAAGCAGGAGACAATGCCAACTCCCAGTGAGGGATTGCACAAGAGGGAGGAGACAGAGACTGGGCTTCGGCCAGCACCTACATTAGGCCACCAGAAGACAGACAGAGAAACCAGGGACTGAAGCAGAGAATGGGCCCTGGTTCCAACTCTTGCCCCATCTCCCTGTCTCAGACAATGATTGCAAAAAAATGGCCAGGGAAAGAGATCTGGAACCAGCCCTCTCATTTAAAACTAAAGCAGGGAAATGGTAGAAACAATAGCATCCAGACTGGAGAAAAGACAAAACTGAGGCCTAACCTCTTCACCCAAGAGTTCAAAGAGGAAAAGCCAAAAAAAAATTTTGCCACCAAAAGTTCCAAGTCAAGGCTAAAGTTGAAGGTATGAATAGACAAAAGAAAACACCAAATAAAATTAAGAAATATTATGGGTTAAGATAAACCAAAGAGGTTAACCAAGGAGAAGGGAGTAACTCTACAAGTACAAATAGAGCCTAAGGGGCAAAAAAAATTGCTTGACTATAAAGGAATCTAAGAACAGATGGGGAAAATGACACCAAAGATTATAAAAATTAAATTAGAATAAGTGGAAATAATTGGTAGGAAGATAAATAACAGAAAAGAAGACATATGAAAATAGTGAAAGCCCAGAAAAATCAAAAGGTGCAAACAAAATTTAGTGATTCATTGAGACAATAAGAAATATTAAAAACAAAGGAAAAAGACTACAAAAATTGGAACACGAGTTATTTAACATTAAAGACAAATGGCCTACAAAACAGATTCAGAAGAGATAATGAAAGTAGTATTAGATTCCCTGAATAACATAACAATACAAAAATCCTGAATATTATATTTCAAGAAATCATAAAAGAAAATTGCCTCTGTTTATTAAAACCAGAAGGCAAAGTTAAAATAGAAAAAAAATTTGCCAGCCACTTCCTTAAAGAAGGGCTAAATTGAAAATATCCAAGTCAAAATCCAGAACTTCCACATCAGAGAAAAAAATCCTAGCAGCATCCAGAAAGAATTCAATACAAAAAATAATTCAAATTCAAAAGGAATCACAATCAAGATTACATAAGAATATGGTACACTAAAAATAAGAGAGGAGACCTTGCAATGCAATATAGCAAAAAATGCAAATGAAAAGAGCATATAAACAAGAATAACATCTTGAAAATTTGGTTATAATTCTCTAGGAATGAGTGCATTGAGAGTGAAGGGCACATGAAGTAATGTAACTTAAGTAAAATAGAAGACTTCTATGATTACTGATGAAAAGACCATGAATGGGTAGAATTTTTAAACAAAAACAGGACACGAGGAAAAGGGAAAAGTAAATACATTTGACCAATTTAAAAGAGCTAAGTGATGGCAAAGTATTTACATTCTAAGAGAGAAAGAATAGACCAAAGACCTTCAGAATTACCCTGATGTACAGTCATAGAAGGAATAAAAAAAGATAAATTTGAGACCTCATAATTGTTTTGTTTTGTCATTTTGGTTTCAAGGGAAGAAAAGGAAGGGAAAAGGAATTACACTAAGGAAGAAATGAGAAAGAAGGGAGAAGTTACTATTTCTTATAGTAGATATTACCAGAAAAAAGAGTATAAGGGTTGTCAAAAATAATAGACAAATTTAAAAATAACAATAATAAGAAAACATATTGGAAACACTTAGGCAGGAGACAAAAGCATTCTCAAGGTAGAGTTATTTCTTTAAAAAGTTTCATCCACAAAAGAGAAAAAAAGAACAAGTTAATAAATAGTCCATACAACTAAAAAGCTGAGAATTTAATAAATTTTTAAAATCACAACTAAACACAAGAAATGGAATTTCTTAAAAGCATTAAAAGATTGAAAAATGTTGACTTAATAAACAAAACATCTATTTTAAATATTTTAATAAAATACACAAAAATTATCTTTTTTGGTAATAAGAGAGAAAAATATATTTTTAAAAATTAACTAGCATTTATAACAGATAATAAGGAAATAAAGGATATTAAATTTCCCCTAAATAGTGTGCCAGCAAATTGATAACTTAAATGAAATGGATGACCAATATTTCTCATTAATATGGACTAAAAATTTCAAATAAAATATTTTTAAAGAGTGTAAATATTTAATCCATTATCTATTATTTCTAGATTGAATATGTACTAAGAATGCAGGGTTTGTTCACTATTGGAATATAACGATATTATATTGGGACAGCAAAAAATTAATAATTATATAATTATACCAATAATGAAGAAAAAGCATTTGACAAAAGACATCAATATATTTTTAAATGCCGAAAAGTAAGGATTACACAGTAATTTAGAGGTAGAATCATGAACAGTCTTTAGTTATTCTAACTTGCATGGCATTGCTCTACTACTCCACCACATTGCCCACATATTGAGTTTAGAATCATGATTAACCACTCTGAGCCTAGGTTGCCTCATTCATGAAATGAGTGAGTTGGAATCAATGGTCTCTTAGTTCTCATGCAAATTAAGTTCTATGATCTTATGATCCCAAATGATAGAACTATATTTTTATTCCATAATATTTCACCTTCAACTTTGAGGGGTCTGTGATTTCATCCATGGGAATGGCCTCCTAAGAGTACACTTATCCACACTTTCTGATCCTACAGAATTTGACTCCTGTCAATAACTTCCACAGGGTATTTCATAAACCTGTGAAACTTTCCCTTTAGAAGACAATGGAAATCTCTGTGACATTGGCTAACCATTGAAATTTTCTTGCCCTTAAGAAGAAAAAAATAAATTCCACAAAAGATGTCCTTTTTATACATATTTGCCTTGATCCAATACCAACCACTCTTGGATAGATGACATTCCATTAGAGGTAGGAATTCTTTTTAAATAAGAAAAAGAACTTTGCATGAATCCTTTTGAATTATAAGTAAAAAATAAGTTGTTCAGTTATCTAGCAGTTTCATTTCACTGAAGTACTTGGTACTCTTCCAATAGAATGCCCCCTCTGTCATCTTCAATATATCAATTATTTTTTATCTTTTTCCTGTCTACTGGCTCATTCTGTGCTATCTAAAAACATGCCCATGGCTCCTCCATTCTGAAAGACTTCCCACTTAAGCCTTCCTTGCCTGCTAACTCTCATCCTATACCTCTTCTGCTCTAAGTTGATAAAGTCCTTGAAAAGATCTTTTGCAAGAGGGACTTCCACATCTTCTCCTCTGATTCTCTTCTTAATCCTTTATAATCTGACTTCCTACTGAGCATTCCACCAAAACTACTCTTTACAAAGTTACCAACAATCTTCTTGTTGTAAGATCCAGTAGTCTTTTCTTAATCCTCATTTTCTTCAAAATTTCTGCAGCCTTGATAGTGTTGATCATCTTCTCCACCTATTATTTTCTCTCTAGATTTTCAGACATTAATTTCTCTTCTTTCTCCTCCTACCTATCTGACCATTCTTTCTTAGTCTTCTTTGCTGGATCCTCATCAAGATCATGCCCTCTAACTGTGTTTCATAGTATTTTGTCCTGAGCCCCTTTCTACTATTTCACTTGGTGATTTCATCAATTCCAATGAATTTAATTACCATCTCTATGCTAATGATTCTCATTTTACTTATGTTGCCCCAATCCAATTCCTCTGCTGATCTCCAATGTCACATAACAAATATCTTTAATTTTTTGTTTCTTTTTCCAAAATTTTATTTTGCCAATATCATGTAAAAACAATTTTAACATTTAAAAAATTTTAAGTTCCAAATTCTCTCCCTTCTCCCAATTGATAAGGCAAGTAATTTGATATAGATTATTCATATACCATCATACAAAACATATTTCCACATTAATCATGTTTTGTGAAAAAAAGTGTAGAACAAAATGAACAAGCAAACCCAAGGAAAATTAAGACAATTTTTAAAAAGTATGCCTCAATCTGTATTCAGACTTTATCAGATCTTACTCTGGAAGTAGATACCATCTTTCATAATAAGTCCTTCAGAACTGTCTTGGATAATTGTATTATTGAGAATAGATAAACCATTCATTTGATTATCATACAATATTGCTGTTGCTGTGTAACACTGTTCTGTTTCTATTCACTTCACTTTGTATTAGTTAATGTAAGTCCTTCCATGATTTTCTAAAAGCATCCTGCTCATCATTTCTGCTAGCACAATAGTATTCCATTACAATCAAATATCACAACCTGTTCAGCCATTATCCAGTTGATAGACATTCCCTCAATTCCCAATTCTTTTCTACCACAAAAAGAACTTCTATAAACATTTTTGTACAAATAGGTCCTTTTTCTCCTTTTAAAACAATCTCTTTCTGATACAGACCTAGTGGTGGTATTGTTGATCAAAGAGTATGCACAGTTTTATAACATTTGGGAATAATTTCAAATTGTTCTTCAGAATGGCTGGATCAGTTCACAACTCCACAATAGTGTTTTAGTGTCCCAATTTTTCCACATCTCCAATATTTTTCATTTCCCTTTTATATTAGCCAATATGATAGGTTCAGTGTTGTACCTCAGAGTTGTTTTAAGTTGTATTTCTCTAACTGGCACTGATTTAACACATTTTTATATGATTATAGATAGCTTTGATTTCTTTTTCTAAAAATTTATTATTGATATCCTTTAACTATACATTGGAGAATGACTTCTTATAAATTTAAGATTGTTTTCTACATATTCAAGAAATGAGTCCTTTATTAGAGAAACTTACTCCAAAATTTTTTTTCATACATTCATGAGTTTTTCTCTCCATCCTATTTTTCTACTGTTTAACATTCTCTCTTTCTTTTCTCTTCCCTCTCTCCTTTCAACCAGTCCCTCCTCAAAAGTGTTTTGCTTTTAACCATCACCTATCCCAAACATCCCTCCTTTCTATCTTTCCTATCTTTCTCTTTAGACATTCCTATCCAACTTCCTTTTAGGGTAAGACAAATTTCCATACCCAACAGAATATGTTTTATACCCTGTTTGAACAAATTCTGATGAGAATAAGATTCAAGTGTTGCCCACCACTCTGTCACCTCCCACTCTACATTAAAAACTTTTCATAACTCTTTTATGTGAGATAATTTATCCCATTCTACCTCTCCCTTATCCTTTCTTTCAGTGCTTCCCTCTTCCTCACCTCTTAATTTTATTGTTTTAAGTATCATTCTATCATAGTCAACTCACACTCATGACTTCTGTCTATGTATACTCCATCTAACTGCTCTAATAATAATAGTTTTTAAAAGTTTCAAGGATCATATTCCCATGTAAGAATGTAAATAGTTTAACCTTATTGAATCCTTTATTGTTTCTCTTTCCCATTTGCCTTTTTGTATTTTTCTTGAATCTTAAATGTGAAAGTCAAATTTTCTATTCACCTCTGGTCTTTTCAGTAGGAACTCTTGAAGTCCTCTACTTTTAATTAAATATACATATTTCCCCTAAAGGGTTATATTCAGTTTTGCTGAGAAGGAGATTCTTCATTGTCATCCTAGTGTCTTTGCTCCTTTACTATAGCACCTACTAAATCTTGTGTTATCTCAAACTTGGTTCCAGAATATTTAACTTATTTCTTTTTTGTTTGCTTATATTTTCTCCTTGATCTAGAAGCCCTGGGATTTGGCATCATTACTGGAAATTTCATTTTGGGATCTCTTTCGGGTAATGATAAATGAATTCTTTTCCTTTCTATTTTTTCCTCAAGTATCAGAATATCAGGATATCAGAACAGTTTTTCCTGATTTTTTTTACAAAACCCTTAACCTTCCATCTTGGAGTCAGTACTGTGTATTGGCTCCAAGACAGAAGAGTGGTAAGGGCTAGGCAATTGGGATCAAGTGACTTGCCCAGGGTCAAACAGCTGGGAAGTATCTGAGGTCATATTTGAACCTAGGACCTCCCGTCTCTAGGCCTGGCTCTCAATCCACTGAGCTACCCAGCTGCCCCTCCTGATAATTTTTTGAAAGGGCTTTTCTTTGTTGCTTACGTCTTTTTGATAGCCCAACAATTATTAAATGACCTCTCCTTGATCTATTTTTGAGGTCAATCATTTTTTTCCATTAAAAATAATTCCTATTTTCTTCTAGTTGTCATTATTTGGTTTTGTTTTATTATTTCTTGATATCTTTTGGAATCAGTAGCTTCCACTTGCAAATTCTAACTTCTAAGAAATTATTGAGTTCCTTTTCCATTTGGCTAATTTCAACTCTTTAAGGTATTCCCTTCAGTGGATTTCTGTGCTTCCTCTATTAAATTGTTGACTTTTTTTTCATGATTTTCCTGCATCACTCTCATTTCTTTCTCCAATTTTCCCTATACCCCTTTTGATTTTTAAAAATCTTTTTTGAACTCTTCTAGGAATTCTTGTAGGGGCCAAGAACAATTAACATTTTTCTTTAAGGCTTTGTATATAGCCCTTTTCACTCTGTTGTCTTTTTCTGAATTTGTGTTTTGATCTTCCCTTTTACCATAGTAATTTTTATGGTCAGGTTCTCTAATTATTTTGTTGTTCGCTTTTCTCCAGTCTATTACTTGACTTTTATCTCCATCCTCTTAGTCCCTCAGGTTCACAAAGTAATTGTCATCTTTGACTTCTCACTATCTTTTATCCCAACCCTATAGCCAATCTGTTGTCAGGGCCTGTCAATTTCACCTTTATAATATCTATCATTTTTTTCTCTCTTCTGACAATGTCCTCACTATGATGCAAGTACTCATTACTTTATTCCTGCAACATGATAATATCCTGCTACCTTAAATCTTTCCCAACTCTAATCCATCATTCAATCAGTCACTAATGTGATCTTCCTAAGGCAAAAATTGCATCATATCACATCCTACTCAATAACTCCAGTGGTTCCCTAAGGCTTCCATGATTAAAGTCAAAATACTCTGACATTCAAAGTCCTTTCCTACTTTTCTAGTCTTCTTATACCATAGTCTCCTATGCATATTATTTAACCCAGTGATACTGGCCTCCTTGTTATTCCATAATTAAGACAATCTATCCCTCAACTCTGGAAATTTTCTCTGGTAGTCCCACATGATTAGAATGATCTCCATCCTCCATCTGGCTACTGGTTTCCTCTACAGACTAATTAAAATCCCATGTTTTACTGGAAACTTTTCATTCTAGTGCATAGACTTGTTAATTCTTTCCTACTTATATTGTATATAACTTGTGTGTATCAACATACATACATATATATATATATATAGTTTTGTGTATGTATATTTGTTTTTTCCTCCATAAAATTGTGAATTTTTTGAGAGTATGGTCTCTCTTCTTCCTCTTTTCATATGACCAGTACTTAGCACAATGCCTGATAGATAGTAGGTACTTAATAACTGTACATTGACTTGATGCATATCTTGAAGTGCCCTCAATAATTTAGTTATGTATAGTCTTTGAAGGTTTTCTCATGTAATCCTTGCAACAGCTCCCTAAAGTGTATGCAGTTATAATCTTGATTTTATGCTGCGGTTCAATGACTTGTCCAGTAACACATAGCTAGTAAATATGTTAGGTACCAATGATTTCTGAATCTGATTCAATCATTACATCTAATGAACAATCCTTTTCTAGGCCTCTCAGCATTTTATATTTAGTAAATTTAAATTTAGTATATATATATATATATACATGTATATATATATATATATATATACAAATGTAAAAAATTTGTATTTAGTAAATTTAAAAGCATGGCTCACAAAATGTTAGAACTAAAAGATTCTTTGTAAATGATCTAGTCTCAGCTCCCTCATTTTAAAGATAAGGTGACAATATAATAAAAGTACCTGCATAAAGGCACAGAACTAGTGTAATAGGTGACTTCTGGGGAGAATATGGAGACCAGCTTGAGTGACATTGTCAGTTATAGAACTTAGAATTTACCCAGATGCAAAAAAATGGAAAATAAGAGAATGTCCTTTGAATGGGGAATGGCTGAACAAGTTGTAGTATCTGCTGGTGATGGAATACTATTGTGCTCAAAGGAATAATGAACTGGAGGAATTCCATGTGAACTGGAATGACCTCCAGGAATTGATGCAGAGTGAAAGGAGCAGAACCAGGAGAACACTGTACACAGAGATGGATACACTGTGGAACAATCGAACATAACAAACTTCTCTACAAGCAGCAATGCAAGGATCCAGAGCAAGGCTGAGGGACTTATGAGGAAGAAAACTAGCCACATTCAGAGGAAGAACTGTGGGAGGAGAAACGCAGAAGGAAAACAACTGCTTGAACGCATGGATTGATGAGGATATTCCTGGGGATGCAGACACTAAACAATAACTCTAGTCCTAACTATCAATAATATGGAATTAGGTCTGGATCAATGATATGTGTAAAACCCAGTGTAATCATGCGTTGGCTAAGGGGGGCTATGAGGGATTAGGGGAGAGGAAAAGAACATGAAATATGCAACTAGGAGAAAATATTCAAAACAAAAAAATTTTTTTGAAAGAAAAGAAGAAAGAAAGAAAGAATTTACCCAGATGGCATGAGCCAAGGGCAAAAGACAGTTGAGACCTCCTCTATAAAAGCCCAGGGGCATAAGACTTCTGGGTCTCATTTTTGAGAAAGGATTTCTGGAGAGGGTAGAGGGTGGTGAAGGATGGGTAGGCCTATAGACCTGCATATCCAGCACCTATACCTTATTACCTCAAGCAATCAATTATCCTATTACTGAATAAGGCTGAGAGATAAACATCAACATCTGCATCAAGAAGAACATCACAATCCCATCCTTTTACCTGGTCTAGACCACGGCCAGATTTGATCAGGGTCTGTGAGGGAGAGAAGCATCTCCAGCCAGCTGCCAACCTGTTGCTCATTGATTAGCCCGTTCTTCCAATTCCCATAGACTTAGCATAGCCATTCCCAACACCTTGTTCCTTATCCTGAATCCAAACCCTTTGAAATATATCTCAAGAGAAGACTGGTATCTTTTTAAGAGCTAATGAATAAATTACAGGCAAAGGGGAAAGAGATTTACCCAGATATCTCAGTCAGTCAGCTTTATCCGACCCAATACCAATAATCATCTTAATTACAACCTTTAACCTTTTACCTAACCCCAAGCCAAGTATCCAAAGGAGATGTGTGGAACAATTCTCAGTTTCTCACTTGATAACTTTGGCTTCGGCGCTGTTTGTGGGGTCAGGTGCTTAGCTGAGCTGATCATTCATAAACCCTGGTGGTTACCAGCACACCTTGGTGGCCACCTGGGGATCACTATCCTCACTCAGCCTAGATCCATTTACCATCTAGAGATCTTGGGCCAGCTTCTCAGGCCCATCTAACAGAAGCACCACACCACCCCTGGTATAACACTAGTTAGTGAAAGAGATAGGACTAGAACTCAGGACTTTTGCATCTAAATACCTTATTTTTATTTCAGTTCCAAATACAAATTTTCCTTCTCATATGCTGTATTTAATTGTGACTCCCAGTCCCAGAAAAAGGAGGAAATTAATAGTCAGTCATCTATATTTGAGACTTGTGGAGTGTTCATCTCATTACAGATACACGAAAAGAACCATCTATGAACACAGGGAGAGATAAAAGCTTTATTATAGCTTCTAAGCAACAATAAAATGCATCTCAGACATAAAAGACAAGATTCCTTTAGATAAATGTGCATCCTTTCTAGTTTTTTTTAATCCATTACAGAGAAATACAATGAAACATCCACCTTTTCAACATCCTGAATAAAATGTTTCAGAAGTTTAATTTTTCTTGCTAACATCCAAATAGCCCAATGATGTTCATCTAAAAGTGAGGCCAAAAGGTATTAAATTCATCAGCATATAAATGAAAGTGGTGGAGTTTTGGGGGATGAAATGATGAACCTCTGTCCAAGATTTCCATGATTTCCAATGTTATTACTTATCAGGGAAAAATAAATAAAATAGAATGTTTTCTTTCTTCACACTCTCATTTACAGAATATCTTTTTGAACTATCCTTGATATTATCACTTAGTCCTTTATGGATTTCACCAAGGAAACAAAAAATAAAAACGTATATGTCAGCATTCTTTATTGTGTATTTGCATGATTCCTCTTTCTTCGATGCCCTGTTCATACATTCTCTTAACAGCTACTTATTTCCTAAGGGATGAGTGGGCAGTTATTGGGGTTGACTCCTAACATATGACAACCACCGATATCTTTGCAAAGCCAAATTTAAAGTAACTATTCACAAGAGGGGGAAAAAAACTCCATTGTTCCTTACTTCTGACATTCTAAATAGACATTTAAAAAATTAAAAGAAAAGACCAGTCTAGGGATTATTTCTAAGCTGGAGTGAAACCTAAACAGCACTAACCAATTGATTTATTCCATTTTTTATGGTTTTATAAAATTATGATAATAATTCCTAACATTAAATAGTATTAATAACTCATTTATGGGAGTGTGATTGGAAATAGCCACACTGGAATTTCCCAATACCAATTAATCCATGGATATGAACAAACTAACAAAAAATTCCTTTGCTATAAGAAAAACAACTGCTTGAACGCATGGGTTGGGGTGGACATGATTGGGGATGTGAACTCGAAACTACCACACCAATGCAACTACCAACAATTTGGAAATTGGTCTTGATCAAGGACACATGACAAAACTAGTGGAAATGCGCATGGGTAGGGGGGGTGCGGGGGGGGGGGGTTGAAGGGGAAAGGAGGAGCATGAATCATGTAACCATGTTAAAAATGAATATTAATAAATGTTAAAAAAATTCCTTTGCATTTATATATCACTCTAAAATTTATAAATTCCTTTCTCTAGAATTACCTTAAGTGTTATGTAATTCAAATTTTTATCCCCATTTTTAAAAGAATGAAACTAAGACTTAAAGTGATTAGGTAAAAGACCCATAAGTTGCCCATATCTTTTAGGTGTCAAAGGCAGGCTTTGAATTTAGACTTCCTGGCTACAATCTATCACTCTATGAATTGAGTTAAATATTCCAAGTAGATTCCTCAGCATTATCCTATATTGTAATTTACCCCATATGTGATACAACAAAGTTAAGGTGGCTGATTTTGTAGGGTCTTTTTTTATTTCTAAAATATTCTTGAATTTAATCAAGGGGGCTTTAGTAAGATAACTCTTATAAATATAATATAATCTGGGGTATAGATGAACAATAAAACATTTATTTAGCATTTACCAGGTACTCGGCATTATGTACTTTCTGTTTTGGGATCCCAAGCTTAAAACAGAGAGGTCTCTGGGATTTTGACTGGTAAATCTATTTCCTTTGGTACCTAGTAAAGGTAGTAGCTAGAGTGGAAAGAGACTTCAAAAATGGCAATGATGTGGTATTGCTTTTATAACAACAAAAATCCAAAGCTTCTGGCCAACATTAACAGAGTGAAACTTTTAGAAAAAAGATTTTCAATGTTGCTAAGGGTGTACAAAGGCCTGGATTCAGCTTTATTTCAGCTCCATATCCTGACTATAATTCATTAAAACAATGCTTGATACTATAAGAAAATTGAGAAACCTTCAGCCAGGAAAAATTGGTCTTCAGATAAAATTCTGAGGTAACCCATGCACCTAAGGGAATGAAATCATGAAACTTAATAATGAAGAGTGGCCTGCCAAAGGTATCATGGCAACTGAAGAGTACTGAAGGCTACAAAATGAAACTTTATGATTTTGTGAGGGATCTAAAGTTACAGCTATTAATTATAGGTGGTTACTAATAAATTATTTAAACATATAAATACAAAATTATATATGTTCATATGTATATATAAAATACACACATGCACACACACACACACATACGCACTACTCAGATAAATCAGAATCAATGAGAGTTACAAAAGAGCTCAGTCCAATCCCTATATGAAGTAATCCCCACTATAATATAGTTGACAAGTGGTCATTAAGCAAAGTTCTTCCTCTAAGCAAGGGGAAATTCTTTACCTCTCAAGCTAATGGCAACCATTCTGTTTTTGGATAATTCTAATTATTGGAAAGTTTTTATCTCAGATTCAGTCTAAATTAGCCTCTTTTCAACTAGTAACTATTGCTTCAGGTTCTGTCCTTGAGATTCAAACAGTATAAATCTAACCTGTCTTTCAATCAGCAATCCTCAAATATTTGAACAGATCTATTTGTTTCCAACCCTCAACTGCATCTTCCTTCCTCCCACCTAAACATTCTCATTTCACTCATCTCATGAACTGAAGACCCTTTGCCATCCTAGTTGCCCTCTTCTGGATACTCTCAAACTTCTTGATGTCTTTTTTCAAACTATGATGTCTAGAAATGAATACAATATTCCAGATGAAATCTGATGATGGCAGAGTACAAAGGGAATATAATCACCCTGGTATTCTTTGTGGCATTAGAAGCTCTGCCCACTCCTAAGGCAACACAGCATTGCATTACTTTTTTTGACTGCAACATTACACTGCTAAATCGTATTGAGGTTACAATATACTAAAACCTCTTATTTTTTTCAGAATAATTAATCTATCCATGCCTTTTTTATAGTATACAAGGAGTGGTGATTTTGTGTGTTTGAGTTGTGTGTGTGTGTGTACCAAAGTTAAAAATGAAAATGATGTTCATTTGAGGTAAAGTCTTGCTATTCTTTGTAATTATTGTTTTGCTTCCTAGATATTCACCAACCATTTCTTTAATGATCCTTTCAAGGATTGTCTCAGGAGTAGAAGTCAAATCCACTGGTCTTTGGATTAGACTTTTTCTTCCATTTTGTGGTGGGTGAGGAGGGGTGGTGTGCATAGGACAACATTTGGTATTCTCAACTTTTATGTTACTCTCCCATTTTCCATAATCTTTCATATATCCCTCAGAGTGACTCAAGTTCTTGTACTTCATCTAGACTACCTGACTTGAATTCATCAAGGAAAACTAAATGCTTTCTTACTATCTTTTCTTACTTATATTGGCTGGCAACTCCCTATTATTCATATTTATTTTAACATTTGTAGTGTCAATATCATTATCTTTTTTTCAGAGAAAATAGTAACAAGAACTGATTAGCTCTTTCCTCTGTTGTTTGCTAGTTATCATTCTATCCCATCCCATCAGAAGTCCTGTATCACTTCTCTGAATCTCCTTTTGCCCCCATTGTAACTAAAATAGCCCTTTGTATTATCTTTAGCTTCTCTTGCCAGCCTCAGTTCATTCTTATCTTAGGCACTCAACAGAATTTTTGCAAGCCTATACCACATTCATATTAATTTCCTGGTACTTGGCCATGCTTCCAACTTATGTACATTTATTTTAAAATTTAAGTTGGTTGATGAGTTCTCTGTGCAACTTCATGTCTCTATAGACAAGTCCCAAGTTTCCTTCCCCACCACAATTGCTTCCCTTTGGGTCTACAGAATTTCATTCTTTAATATCTCCTATCCTTCCTAGGCTGACTTCCCCTAAAGAATGGGACAGTCCATGGGAAACTACCTAATTTTTCTATAAACCCACTGTTTTCTAAAAGATCTAAAAAAAAGTCACACTATGTCCCATTTTCTTCTCCTTGAGTAATCAACAAATATTTATTAAGGTCTTACTATCATGCTAAACACTATGCTAGGTATGGGGGATGGTAGTTTAAATAATGAGATAATCTCATCTCATAAGCTTATATACTAATGGAGGATGGCACAAATTACTTTTGAGATATATAATGTATATAGCATAAATATAAGTTTAATAAATATGTATATATGCCAAACAGATATGTTGTGAATAGTTTGAGAGAGATAGCATTTGTAGTTGAGGGAATCAGGAGAAACTTCATGTAGATGATGGTATTTGAGCTTAAAGAAAGAGACCTTTAAGACAGAGGCAAGAAAGGAACCTTTCCAGCCTAGTGGAAAACCCATTGCAAAGGCATAAATATAAATAGATGATGGAGTGTTGGATGTGAGGAACCAAGAAAAGGAGAGTTTGGCTAAATAGCACACATGGAAGGAAGAACACCAAAAAGGCTGGAAAAAGAGTTTAGGGGACAGGTTGTATAGGATATTATCTCATAAACTCTAGAATGGAGTGGTTACTTACCCCTTCCTTCACATTTGTTTTCATTTCTCTGCCACAGCCCTATTTAGTTCTGTATTGAGTTTTGGAATGTTTCATTTCTTTTTATGCCAGTATTTCCCAAACTATGTCCTGTGATTATTAGATCGTGAACTCCTCAAGGGCAAGGTCTTTTATCTTTTGTTTGTATCTTCATTACTTAGCACAGTGTACTGGCACTAGTATGTACTTAATAAATGTTTTTGACTATAGAATCCTGTTGTTTTCTGTAATACAAATAGGAATTTTACAGGGAAATTTAAATGCTAGACATTTTAATCTAGAATAGTAAATACAAAATTACAAATACATGAAAAATGTTATTCATCAGTACATGGAGATGGAATATAAAAGTAGGATTAATTTCTTCTCTTTTACTCCAGATTTACCATAATGGCCTTTAATCCCCTGAAATTATTCTGTATTCTATAGAGGGAGTTATTGGACCAGCACCTAGGATTTCTTTGAGTATATATTTTTCTTTGAAAATATTTAAAGGCCAAAAGTTTTGCTTAGCAAAGTCAACCTGGAAAATGTAAGAGGATATTTTGAAATAAATAGCAATGCTTAGCATATAGAATGAAAGACTTGAGGTGAGGGAAGAAGTACATGATAGTTGTTTTCTGTCTCTGTCATGGAATAATATTGGTGAATTATATGTGGATACACATGGATTATATGTGTCCTACTTATTCTCAGAGACAAAACTATGAACAATGGCTAGAAGTCATAAAGAGTCAGATTTAGGTTCAATGTAAGGAAAAACATCCATACAATCAGAGGTATATAAAAGGAAAATGGGTTAACTAGGAAGGTGGTAAGTTTCCTCTCTCCAAAAATCTTTAAGCAAAAAATGATTGATTACATATTCAGTTACGGAATAGATGGAATTTATTTTGGATCAACTCAACTACATAGTTTATGAAGTACTCTCTTTGAACTGTATATATGTTATTATTATGTTTGAAACTCGTTGTTTCTACCACATAAAATTATTTGTTTGGGAGATTAAGTCTATCTTCATCAAACATTTCTTTAGTTTTCTAGCTCATATATTTTTAATGGATTTTTTTATAATTTTATTGAATTCTTTAAAAATATTTTTTCATAAATTTAATATAACATTTAATACTATAAGTAAATCATGTAACAGTGACAATATATTTAATATTCTTAAATTTAATATAATAATAAATATAATTTCATAAATTCCATTTGATATTATTATTTTTACTGAAATAAAATCTATCCATGAAAATCAAAATGTTTCTAGTTATTTAAATCTCCATTTGTCAGTCATATTTTTTTAAATCTACTGGTGCACATATATTTGTTAATTCTAAAATATTGGTTTTCATTTTTATTACTAATTATGAATGGAATTTTTCATGGGTGATGATATGAAGGGCCAAGCCTTAGGTTTCAAGCCCTGCCTCTAATGTATATGAAACATAGCTCCAGTCTTTGGCAATGTTGCATGTTTCAATATTAGAAATTGACATGATTTTATCAGTGGAAATTACATAAAAAAGTATACTGGGTGTTAGAGCCAAAATGGCAGAGTAAAGCTGTCCCAACATTCCTCTCTAAACAACTTTAAAATAATATTTCAAGATTTGTTCTGACTGGTAGAACCAACAAAAAGTCAAAGTGACATATTTTTCCAGACCAAGAAAACTTAGGAAATCAAGAGGAAAGATCTATGAGACAATGGGGGAGGCTAGCCCAGAGCCCACATAAAGAAGACTAGGGGGAAGACTAGATGATGGTGGCAGAATCATTAGCTTTAGGTGCTCTCAAGCCAGAGGTGGTAAGGAGACCTGGTAACTGGTCAGAAAGAGATTACAAGGAACCGCTGTGCTAGCAATGGACATAGGCCAGATACCATTTGGCAACTCCATTGCCCACATCCATTACTAGATCACAGTTCAAGGGCAAAGAGGAACACTTTCAGACAAGAGGGAACAGGGTTTCTGAGGAAAAGGGCCATGCTTGGTCCTAAGGAAGCAGGGGCTCTGAAGAGCAGTGTTATTTCTTTTCTTTTTTTTAAATTATTTATTTAATTTAGACCATTTTCCCATGGTTACATGATTCATTTCTTTCCTTTCCTCCTTCCCCCCTTTCAGAGCGAATGAGCAATTACACTGTGTTTTACATGTGTCATTTATCAAAACCTATTTCCATATTATGACTATCTTCACTAGGGTGATCATTTAAAATCAACATCCCCATCGAACTACGTATCAATCTTGTGTTTTTCTTCTGGGCTTCTACTCCCACAGTTCTTTCTCTGGATGTGGATCGCGTTCTTGCTCATAAGTTCCTCTGGATTGTCCTGGTTCATTGCATTGCTGTTAGTAGAAAAGTCCATTACATTTGATTGTGCCACAGTGTATCAGTCTCTGTGTACAATGTTCTTCTGGTTCTGCTCCTTTCACTCTGCATCAATTCCAGTTGACATGGAATTCCTCCAGTTCATTATTCCTTTCAGCACCATAGTATTCTCACCAGCAGATACCACAATTTGTTCAGCCATTCTCAAATCGAAGAGTATCCCCTCATTTTCCAATTTTTTGCCACCAAAAAGAGTGTGGCTATGAACATTTTTGTAAAAGTATTTTTCCTTATTATCTCTTTGGGGTACAAACCCAGTAGTGGTATAGCTAGATCAAAGAGCAGAGGCAGTCTTTTAAAGCCCTTTGGGCACAGTTCCAAATTGAATGGTTGAATCAATTCACAACTCCCCCAGCAATGGATTAGTGTCCCAATTTTGCCACATCCCTTACAACACTTATTACTTTCTTTTGCTGTCATATTGGCCAATAGCAGTATTAGTTCTGTTTTTGAGGAGTAGTGTTGATTCCAATCCCAAGGCATCAGGGGCCCTTCCTGGGTAAAGGGCCAGAGCATGTAGTAAGAGAAGAGTGAGCAATTTTTTTCTCCAGATCCCAAAATGTTGGAAGAACTGAAAACTTCCAAACTTTCAGAAGTAGCTTTGAAAACAAATGTGAAAAAAAAACCTGAACACGGGGACAGTACTACTCTTCATGATTCTCATCCGGAGAACAGAGCAAAACTTTAACATAAAGTTCAAAATCAAGAAATAGGATGGAAAGAAAGAAAACAACCAAAAAATAAACCTGACCATAACAATGTACTATGGTAACAGGAAAGATCAAGACACAAAATCAGAAGATAATGAAGACAAAAAAGGAAGAAGAAATTTCTTTTTTTTTTTTTAACCCTACCTTCCATCTTTGACTCAGTATTGCGTATTGGCTCCAAGATAGAAGAGATGTAAGGGTTAGCCAATGGGGGGTTGTGACTTGCCCTGGGTCACACAGCTAGGAAGTGTCTGAGGCCAAATTTGAACCTATGACCTCCCATCTCTAGATCTGACTCTCAATCCACTGAGCTACCCCATTGCCTCCAACAAGGAATTTCTTAAAGAAAAAATGTGAATTGGACAAAAGCCCAAGAAAAATTCCTGAAAGAGCTAAGACTAGTAGAAGAAAAGATGGGTAAAGAAATGAGAGTGAAAGAAGAAAATTATGAAGATAATTCACAGTTTGTTTGTTTTTTTAAGTGGTATAAAATCCTGAAAAAATAAAATCTTAGAAATAAAAAGAATTGACCAAATGGAAAAATAGGTAGAAAACTTCATAGATGAAAATAATTTCTTAAAAAGAAGAATTGGAAAAGAGGTACAAAAGTTCACTGAAGAAAATTGTTTCCTAAAATTCAAAATCAGACAAAGTCTTCTCATAACTTTAACACTGGCCTTCTTACTGTCATTACATCAGGCATTCCATATCCTGATCTAAGTGCATTTTCACAAACTTTGGTCCAATGCAATCCCTATACATCTCTACATTTTGATTTACCTGGCTTTCCTCTAGTCTTAAATAAAATTCCATTTTCTTCAAGAAGAATTTCCTATTATCTCCTAATTCTATCTATAATTTTTTGTACATAGTTGTTTTCATGTTGTCTCCTCCATTAGACTGTGAGTTCTTGGGAAACAGAGGCTGCTTTTGCCTTTTTTTTTTATACACTCAGTATTTAGCACAGTGCCTGATACATAGTAGTTGCTTAACAAATGCATTTTGAATTCACACATGCACACAGAAACCCCACATAACTGCCTTTCTCAAATGGCCTAATTCAGGAAAGTGACTGTCATGTTAAATGTTTCCAAATAAAGAAGCAATGCTTTTATCCTCTAAGAGGTAACTGCTAACTAGCTTATATTAGAACAAAAGAATCTGTGTGCTACCAGTTTAGACAATGATAGTTCGGGACTTTTGAATTGTTTGCTAGTCAAAGAGATGTTAAGCATATCTGAATTCCCACTATTTGGCAGACAAATAAATCAACTGAAGTCAGAAGAATTTCAGCAAATGGAAAGATGAAAGAAGAAATCTCTCTTAGAGAATTAGCCTAATAGTAACCAGGGGAAGCTATAGCAATGTAGATGATGAGAATCAGTATTCTAATAATGATGTGTATTACCATAGCTGTCTGGCAGAACACACAACTCACTGAGAAGTTGCAGAGTACTATGAACATACATTATAGGTAACTGGGGCAGTTATGTATGCATAATCAAGGTAAGTCATCATGTCTGCAGTATTATGTGAAAACCACAAGAAAAGATTCCTACCATAACATTTCCACTGACAACCCAGTGATTGAAATTTTCACACCTGAAACTAATTTAAATATAACCCTTTTCCTCCTGGAAACACTAAAAGAGGGACCAAGAACACTGAAATACTTATAGTAGCCAAATAAACCTTTTCTCAGAGATCACAGATATAGTGACACAAACATAAAGTTGACAGGTCTAGGAAGGGAAAAATGGAAAGAAAATTTACCTTGGCCAGCCACACAGAGGAGGATGTAGGGGAGAACATATGTACTTGATTCCAGAGGTCTCTGCTCTCCTGTTTCTTTCTTTAAGATAAATACCATTTGCTGGTGTGGAAGATAGTCAAGAGAAGCTGAGGAACAATTCCTTTGCCTAGAATGGAGGGAGGTGCTGGATGAAACTATTGCTTAGCAGAGGAAAAGACTGTTTTTCCTTACTTCCATTAAAGTACTTATCTCAAAGCCCCTAATCCCCAGCTAAACCATAGGACAATTGCTTTTGGGCCCCACCTTTCCTGTCCAGCACAGGGAGGAAGAGAAGGGGAGGGACTGGAACTCTCATATATATATATAAAGATGTGTGCTCTTAGAACTTAGACTTTGAAGAGGCAAGGTCATCTACTGCATCCCACGCCATCTCCAACTCTCTTGACTTTTGTTCTGTCACTGGACTTCAATGACTTGGAAGAAAGAATGAAGTTAAGTGACTTTGTATAACTTTGTCTCACTTAAATACAATTTGTACTCAAGTCAAGACATGATCCCATGATGTCATTGGTCCTTTTTTTGAAAATGAAGGATAAATAACAAGAGGCCAATGGGAGGAAAGGTAAAAAGAGAGAGATGGGATAGCATTTCTCAATTTTCTTATAAATAACTCACAGTGGATAAATCACACCAAAACTAAAAATTCACTGAATATATCTTTGTATATTAATCAAATATTAATGTAGTAGAAATGGCATAATGTAATGGATAGTTGACCTCCAAGCCAAAAATTTATAGTTTCAAGCTCAACTTCTGGATACATCCTGGCTTCTCTAAATACTCCCACAAAATTCTCTAATACCCTTAAATTGCCAGATCAAGTGCTGATCTGCACTGATAGAGGGAGTTCGGGACCCACAAAGATACCTTTACCAATGAAATCATAGGTATGGGAGAAAAAAGAAAAAAAAATCATTATGGTCATAGAGAAAGTCCTGTACAGAGTATAATAATATCTCAATATTGGTCAAGCTCTTCTGATTATTATTTATGTGACAGTGAACTAGCCACAACTTCTCTTGAGTATTTACATAAATAAAATGTAAATGACATATCTGTTAAAATTGGAAAGTAAAGACTAAGGATTTGGGGGTCAGATCTAGGTTCAAATTCTAGCTTTTCCATTTAATATCTATGAGGTGTTAAGCAAATCGCTTTACCTCTATGGACTTTAGTTTCCTCTTGTGTAAAATGAGATTGAGAAAGAAAGCCTCTAGCTTCAAAATCAATAGTCTTAATAACTGACATTTATATGTTTAAATATACAAAGCACTTTATAAACATTTCATTTGAACCTTACAACAACCCATTTTAATAGGTACTGAAGTTATTTTATCCCAATTTAAACGTGAAAAATTGAGGTTGAGTAATTTGTCCATGATTGCCCAGGTAATCAATACCAGTGGTTGTATTTTAACCACTTATTTCTGATTTCAAATCCAATATTCTAGCCACTGTGCCATATCACCTCTATGAGGTAATATATGTGAAAGCATCTTGAAATGTAAAACACAATATAAAGCATGAATTTGGGGGGTTCTGGGAAGGACAAACAGTTCATGGAAGGGAGTAGGCACTATATAAATAAATGCTTTGGAAATAGCATTTGATCCTTACAACAACCCAGTGAGTCAGATGCTGTTATTCCTATTTTACTGTTAAGACAGAATTTAAGTGACTTTTGTAAGGTCACAAAGCTAGAAAGCATCTGAACTCAAGTCCTCCATGCCCATTGTTCCAGGCATCACACCATATAGCTGCCTCTATTACTATATTATTATATCATAATGTTAATATATTTATAAAGGAAGAAGAAGGAAAAGGGAGTATAAAAGTAGCCATAGAGAAAATCTTTAGTATCTACAATGAACTATGCCAAAGGTAAATGAAATTTTAGTCCTTTCCTTAATTCAAAGAATCCAGTCTTAGATGTTTGGACAAAATCAAGTGGGAGTCCTGTTAATAGAAATCATGGAAACAGAAAAGTGTGAAAGAGAAAAAGTTTTGTAAGATTCCCTAGAGCAGAGGTATAAAATATATGTCCCAATAGCTGCTTGCAGCCCTCAGCACTCATAATTCCCCAAGTATAGTCAACCTAGATTAAAATATAATTGGATAAATATTTAACAAAATAAAGAAAAATACAATAAAATTTAGATGATATTACATTTTAAAACTGTTGATAAACAGCCTTCAGGGATCCTTACATACAAATGTTTCTATTGAAACAAATGACCTAGACCATCCTTCTAATATAGCACAGTATATTAATCTTAGACCAAACTTCCTTTTCCTAAAGGGAAGAAAAAATAGAAAAATATAATTTTACTTTGCTTAATTTAAAATAACTAATTTCAATAATTACAACTTTTTATGTCCTAGGAATTATTTTTTAAAGTAAACCAAATGAATCTTATGTAAGCCTCTTTCTTATGGGATATATAGTCTAAAGGCCAGTGAGGTGGCACAGTAAATGGACTTTGATATCTGGAGTCAGAAAGATCTGACTTCAATTCCTGACTCAAAAACTAACTAGCTGTGAGACTCTAAGCAAGTCACTTAACTTTAATATACCTCAATTTCCTCATTTGTAAAAGGAGAATAAAAATACCCCTTCCAAGGTTCAAATGATCTAATGAGAAGATATGTAAAGGGTTTTTTTTTGCTAACTTTATAGTGTTATATAAGTGCTATTTATTATTTTTACTGTTATTGATATAATCACTAAATATTTATACTCAGTCTGTTTGCATTAATAAACATGGAGGAGGAGGGAAATTATCCAGAATAAATATGAAGGTGTTGCTAATTATAAATATCACTTATATTAAAATGAAATGACCTAACTAAATTTATTAACACTGCAGCATATACAGATCTATAGTACTCAAATTTTATTTAAAACACTTCTTACCTGGTTGAATAAAGAAGCAAATGCCAAAACTAATTTTTTACACAGAAAATATAAATAGCCTTAAATAAAATTACAGATTAAGAACCTATTGTTTCTAAAAGAAGCATATACCAGGTAACAAGGCTATATCTTTTAAAAACGTAATAGATTTCCTTACTTTTTTCTTTTGAGGTAAAATATAGAAGATATTACATTTATTATATATCTTCTTGACTGATTATGGACTAAGTTTTTTCAGGTTATTTTGACCATTGATGTTATACAATGATTTCCCAATCTGATAAGCCATTTAAAAATAAGATTGTACTTCATTAATAATTATTTCATAGTTTAAAAAATAGATGACAGTCGTTTGCAAGTTATAAATTAAAATAACTGTGAAGCAATGAAATCAATTCTTTATTTTATAGGCTGAAATAAGGTCATTTATGTGTTTCTATGGATTGAATTCTGGATACATGATGACCCTCTTGCAGTCTATTATCATGAATGTAATAGACAAGAAAGAAATTTAAGGTTACACAATGATTTAAGAGAATCTGAAAGGCAGTAGGGGACAGTGAAGAGAGGATAGCCTTTAGCTTCAGCCTTACCTTGCATACTTTCTAAGTAAGCATAGACTCTCAGCCTTAGGACTTCAAGAGGATAAATTATAGGTGAGTTGCCTGATCTTCTTTGAAGTAAGAAGTTACCATAAGACATCTCCACACTGATGAAATCACCAACCTTCAGACTGAAAGGACAACCACTACTAATAAATCCTCACCTTATATTCAAAAAGCCTTTTCATTATACTAAATCTTGTCATCCATTCTCCATAGTATATTTTATATTTGCTCCTGCCTCCCCATATTTTTACCACCATCATTCAGGACCTTATTGCCATGGAAATTGTGTTTCAGTAAAATTCTCCAATAGAGGCAGATAGATACAATAGTCAGAGCAATGGACCTAGAGTTAGGAAGACCTGAGACCAAACATGAAATCAGACATTTGCTGGCTACATGATCTTGGGCAAGACAAGTAAACTCTATTATTCTCCATTTCTTTATCTGTAAAATGGGGAGAATAATAGCACTTCTCTCCCAGTATTATTATAAGAGAATATTTGTATAGCATTTAAAACAGTAAAGCACTTAGATATTATATCAGTGCTAACCATAATTGTTATTATCCACAGCCTTACCAGACAATTTCATATTATGTTTAGGATCACAACATCTTCTTGGGTAAACCTACTGATTTCTATTCTCCGTTTTACCTCTATAAAGTAGGGATAATAATAATAGTATCAGCTTCACAGGACTGTTGTGATCGTCAACTGGGAAAGCCATAAAAGTGCTAAATAATGTTATCCATTATGACCAGACTTTTTATATTTCTTCAAATGCTCAAAGTTACAATGATGTGAAAAGAACCATTTTGTTCAATGAAGATATTGTGAGGAAAGATATTAATAATCATAAACATTAATATTTGTTAACTACCACCATGTTTCCTAGGCAAACAAGTTTTATAAAAGAATTGCCTGCCCAGCAAAAAGTTTAACAAAATGCCTTGGGCATAATACATGGTTTATAAAGTAAGGGATATTGGCAAGAACATTCTGATTATTTCCTTTCCTCTAAATTAGTTGGCGGGTTGCAACTCCAGATGTACTGGAATGTTGAACTAGACTCAAGGGCAGTGAGTAATTTCTGGATGCCTATCCAAAAATGGTCTTATGGTAGTGAAATCCTTCAGTTTGGGGACTGCAACTTAAATAGATGTACTTGGTGATTGATGCTTTACTGTGTCTTTGATTTTAGGGTCAGCTAGGTCATGTAGTGGATAGAATGTTGAAGCTAGAGTCAAGAAGACAATTCAAATGAGTCTCAGATACTTACAAGATATATGACCCTGGACAAGTCATATAGCTGTCTGCCCCAGCTTTCACATTTGTAAAAAGTGATAATAATAGCACCTACTTCCCAGAGTTGTGAAGATAAAATGAAATAGTATTTGTAAATTATTTTTAAGCCTCAACACTCAAATAAAGTTAGCTATCGTCATTATCTTCACCTCATTAAAGCAAATAATCCTTCCAAAAGAACAGATCACAACTCATCCATACATTCTTATCCTGTAACTCTTTTCCATATCCTCCAACAATTTCTTCACTTCAGGCAAATTGTCCTGGAGGTTTTAGATTTCATAATGCTACATTGATTTCAATAGAACATTCATACTGTCCATCCCTTATTTCTATACTCGAATTTCTTGGCTGGCCAACAATCCATCATACTTTTCTCTTGTGATGGTCTTTATTGCCACTCAACCCACACAATATTGATTTGGTATAATGTAATATAATATAACATATAATATAATATGATATAATATAATATGATATAGTAGAGTTGAGTATAAATAGTCACAACCAACATGGGCCTCTCCAGTGTGCTGTTACAGATGATCTTGCCCTCTTACTTTTTCAGATATGGTATTTCATACTCTCCTCTATATCATAACATGAGAAGAATACTGAGGATCAAAAGGATGGCTCTCATAGGGAGAAGCTCGGGCTTACTGAAAGCAGTACACAATTTCACAAAGGCCATCTAGCCTATTTGCCTTGTTCCAGTTCAGTTCTCAGAGAAGTTGACTATCCATGCATAAGCTGAGGATTGCAAGGGAATAATAGTTTTAAGTAGATTTCTAGGAGAGAGAGTATAAAAGTAGATGGTTTCCAATAGTGTTAAATTGTTGTAGAAAGATAAAAGAGGATGACGACGGGCATTTGATTTGCTGATTAAGAAATAATTTATGACCACAGAGAGAATAGTAGTGACAAAAAAACAGATTACAGGGGGCTGAGAAATGAGGGAGGTGAGGAAGGGAAGGCTATATTTCAGCAGGTAATTTGAACAGAGAAGAAAAATATAAGACAATAACTTATACTTCAGGACCTCAGGCTCAAAGGAAGGCAAATGTAAAAAAAATTTTGAATAAAAAAGCATTTACTAAGCACTTAACCACTGTAATAAGTCCTGGGGTAAAAATTGAAAAGTGAGACCATTTCTACCCTCAAGCAGTTCAAATCCTAATTAAGGGAGACAACATATGGCATAAGGTAGGAAGGCAGGACCTAACGGTCTTTCATTTGAATACAGGGCAAATGGCAACACCCAGGGTTGTAGTCTGTAATGTCAAGAAGAATTCGAATTGGTGACTCTATGTTTATTGAATCAATGAGAATCTGTCCACTTCCCCATATGGTAGACTGGAGGTTCCCAGGTCTATATCCTTGGAAAGGGGGATCCAGGCCCAAGGGTTGGCCTGCAGCACATGCTCTGAGTTCCCTCTCATGGAGGGTGAGCAAGAAGATGTGGTTGGGGAAGAATGGTTGGAAAGGGATACCAAGTGCAATCAGCAGAAGTTGTAAGATGGAGTAAGGTTTCCTATGGCCTGCTCCATTCAATTCCAGTGGGATCTGGGCAGAGTGAAGGATAGGGATTAGATCTAGAGAAAGAGAATTTACCATTTTAAAAGAATATAATGACTTCTTCCTCTGTAACTGGAAGGATAGCAACGAAAATCACTGACGATTTCAAGAATGTTTTGAGGATTGGGATAGAGGGAACAAACTGCTCAGATTGCCACAATTTTGTCAGTGAATAGTTTTAAGTGCCAATGTGAGGATAGGGGGAGGGAAGTGCCTGGGAACTTGAGGAGAGAAGAAGATGTTTGGAACAGTCTCTGTGGGAAACTGAACAGGGACTTGCTTCACAGCATTTCCCGTTAGTTTGAATTCTCTGAATTTCAGAGTGTGCTCTGGATGAAATTATTCTTCATATTCATTACCTTCAAAAGGCTATTCCAGTTAAAGGCTTCCCTCCAGTATGAACTCTCTTGTTTTGGATAAGTTCAATACCCTTGTAGAAGTCTTTCCCACATTCATTTTTTATATAAGATTTCTCACCAATATGAATTTTGGGATATATATTAAGCAGGGCGCTTTCATGGAATGCTTGACTTTCTCACATTTATAGTTTTTCTCCAAAATAAGTTGCCTTATGATGTGTTGTCTTATATTCCCTTCTGAAGTCTTTCTTGTGTTCCTTTCTTCCAGTTCCCAAATATGAAATATCCTTTCCTTTTGCCAGGGTCAACACCTAATTAACATGCTTTGATCTCATTCCCTTCCCTGTTATCTGAGAATTTGCTCCACTAATCATTCCTTGTTACATTCTCAATTTCAGTCTTTCCTTCCCTCCCTACTACTTACAAACTTGCTTAGGCCATAACAGAAAGAAATTTTTTAATGTAATAAGTATAGATAGAAAAGGATAAATATTGGAAAGGTTTTAGAAAAACAGGCATATTAATTCACTGTTGGTAGATCTGAATGGTGTAGCCATTCTGGAAAGCAATTTGGAGTTTTACCCAAAAAGGGAACAACCTAACTATCTCTGACCCAGTCCTATCATTTCTAGGCCTATGTAAAAAAATAAGAAATGTTTTGAAATGTGAAGAATGGAAGATTAGGGACTCCAGTATGGTTCACTTTAAAGCATAGGATAGTAGGCAAGAGAGCATGGGACTTAGAGCCAGGAAGACCTAGCTCAATTAATTATGCCTCAGATACTTATAAGACATATTATAAAATAGGGATGTGAACACCTGGGCAAATCATTTAACTTCCTCTGTGCCTCAGTTTCTTCATCTGTAAAATAAGTGGACTGGACTGATTGGCCTACAAATTTACTTTATATATTCTTCTAAGTAGGAGATAAGGTTATTTGCTGGGAAACAGAAGTATAGTTAAGGCTACTGGGATGATTAAAATTGCTTCTGTAGAAAGCATAATGAAGGATCAGTTAGAAATCTATAAGAGAATTACTGCATTGAAGTTAGATCATATTATTCATAATACTCCCTTCATCAGCCCTTTCCCACCTCAACCTTCATTATTACCATTCATTATATGTACAATAGTCTCCCCCAAACTCTTGATCTTTTTTATATTTTTTCAATAATATCCATTTTTTTCAACATTTTTTCAAAAATTTCAATTTCAATCATTTTCAATCTTTCAATATATTACAGTTACCAGGGTAGCACCTAAGCTATCAATCTATTATTTCCTTATCCTCACTTCGTGGCTTAATCAATTTCTTTTCTGATCATATATCTTTTATCACATTTCTCAAACTCAAGTCTTTTTTGGGCAATATACTTCAACTTCCTTATATTCACCTCATTTCCATTTAGGTCACCAGCAATTTTTATTCTTTTGACATCATGATAATCCATGGTCCATTGACATACTACATCACTGGTAGAACATTCATGTTAAAAAGATAGGGTTTTTTTTTTTGTATAATGCTTTGTAAACCTTAAAGTTTATAAATAGAAGCTACTATTATGAAATAAATGGTTGCTTTCACATATTTTGCTGTGGAAGGAGCACCATATGTACAATAACTTAATTTAAATACAATAGATTATTCTGATTCTTTGAATGTTAAAACTGAGGCCTAAAGAATTTAGGTGATATGCGCTCAGTTAAAAGGCTAACAAACGGTAGACAGAATTGGGACTCAAAGCCAGGACTTCCAAATCTAAGTTCATTGGTCTTTTTTTTTTTAACTTGAAATTTTTTATTTAATTAATTAATTTAGAATATTTTTCCATGGTTACATTATTCATGTTCTTTCCCTCCCCTTCTCCCCCCTCCCATAGTCAATGAACAATTCCACTGGGTTTTACATGTGTCATTGATCAAGACCTATTTCCATATTTTTTTTTTAACCCTTGTACTTCGGTGTATTGTCTCATAGGTGGAAGAGTAGTAAGGGTGGGCAATGGGGGTCAAGTGACTTGCCCAGGGTCACACAACTGAGAAGTGGCTGAGGCCGGGTTTGAACCTAGGACCTCCTGTCTCTAGGCCTGACTCTCACTCCACTGAGCTACCCAGATGCCCCTTTCCATATTATTAATATTTGTACTAGGGTGATTGCTTAGAGTTTGACCATGTGATCAGGCAGTTGTTTTTCTTCTCTGTATCTCCTCCCACAGTTCTTTCTTGATGTGAATAGCATTCTTTCACATAAGTCCCTCAGAAATGTCTTGGATCATTGTATTGCTGTTAGTAGAGAAGTCCATTACATTCGATTGTGCCACAGTATATGTCTCTGTGTATAAGTTTCTTCTGGCTCTGCTCCTTTCCCTCTGCATCAATTCCTCAAGGTCATTCTACTTTACATGGAATTCCTCCAGTTCCTTATTCCTTTCAGCACAATTATATTCCATCACATTGGTCTTTCTATTACAAGGTACTTCCTTTTCAAATGTATTACTGTTTGTGTTGATAAGTTGAATAGAATTTAATCATATAGTCTCATTTTTAGTAGTTCTGATTGGACTACTGGCATCATTCTTCCATATACAATATACATATGGAGAGGGAAGAGGCTTACCAGAGACAAACTCTTTTTCTTTGGGGATTCAGAGAAACTTCAAGAGTGGAAAAATAAAAGGATGAATAAAAGGAAGCTGAGAACTGTCAGAAAACAGATTATTGATGGGTGATTGCATTGAATAATTCAAGCTCAAATATGGTTTGAAGTACACTGGAAAGGGCACTGAATTTGTAATCTTAAGGACCTGCTTTTAAATTCCACCTCTGCCTTTTCCTATCTTGGTGAACTTAGGGAAGTCCCTTAACTTTCTGGTCTTCAATTTCCTCATCTGTAAAATGAAGGAGATTGATTAGATGGCCTCTTTGAAGTTTTAAAGCTATAATCTCTGAGGTTCCTTAGAATTAAACTAATTACCAATTAGTTACCAATTAAAATGTATACAAAAATATTTCAATCATTTGATTGATTAGATTGGATAAAATTTCAAGAAGTGATTCCTACTTCATTATGTCTCAGAAAGATCATAGTGACAAGAAGCCCTTTAATGATGAAGCTCCCCTAGAGGGAAACTTCCCTTCAAGGTCCCAGTTTCTGCAATTACTCAGAGCCTCACCTTAATTCTTATTATTCATACCACCACTTTCAAATGAAAAGTCAAAGGGTGTTTCTCTTAGCCTGAGGGTTGAAGCTAGGAGCACAGTAATCACTAATACAAGGAAAGCTTGCTTCCATGGGTTTTTTCCCTTACTCAGGATTTTCAGTTTGATTTACTGGGTGATAGTTGCATCATGCAAGTCCAATTTTATTTCAGCTCATCTCAGATGATTACATACATTACTCCCAGAGAGGCTTCAATTCCAGATCCATTCGATTTCATAATGAGGCAACAAAGTGAAAGATTCAGGAAAGCAATGATGATGTCCAATTTTTTTTAATATGAAAAATTCCCAGCGCATGAAGGCATTTAAAAAAAATTCACTAAGCCATTCGTAGTATATACTGAATGGGGCTAGAGTGATCATCTTCCATCAATATTTGAGTAGGCACTATGACAATGTGTATATAGTGTTACTGTTCAATATAGTAAATAGTTCACCCCTCTGGAACCAGTTATCTACTAATGTTAGCCACTTGGAGCACAGGAAAGAGAACAAAGAACTAAGCAAAGATTTGCCTCTGAGCACCTAAAATACCTGTCATAAGATCCAAGTTCTCATGAACTCAAGTGCTCATGTGGCATTATGTGCAAGAGAAGCATGCTTTCCCAGAATCTTCCCAAGACAGGCTTAAAGAAGGGTGAAGGTCAAATCACTCTGCCTCTGATGTTGTACATGTCTGTGTCCAAAGAGAAAAGGGTGGAAATTGTGGGCAAAAGCAGAGATGTTGATTGTTTGGCAATTTATGGATGAAAGCAGTCCTGTTATGGAAAGTAAGTGCCCTAATTGGTGCATATAGAGCAAGGTTCAAAACCAGGCCCTGAAAGGTAATGCAAGAGTATTGGGAATATAGGGTATTCACAAAGTCTTACTGTTGTTTTAAGTTCTATAAAATTATTAAAGCTTAAATTTGCAATAGGATTTTCGGTATATCATATATTAATCTCATCCATAAAGCATTGCTAAATGATTTTTTAATTGATGTTGTTGAGTCATGTCCAACTCTTCATGACCCCATTTGAGGTTTTTCTGGCAAAGTTGATGGAGTGGCTTGCTATTTCCTTCTTCAGCACATTTTACAGTTGAGGAAACTGAGACAAATAGGATTTAGTGACTTGCAAAGGGTCACACAGCTAGTAAATGTCTGAGACGAGATTTGGACTCAAGATGAGGCGTCTTCATGACTCCAGGACTGAAATTCTATATTGAATTGAATCCTAATCAATAGCATCTTGATTGAATACAAGAATGAGCTTAGAAATAAGCAAGGCATACACTTATATATACATATATTTATATATACATACATATTTTGTTATATGAAACCTTCTTTAATGGAGGGAAGGGAAACAAGCAGTCAGCTAGGTACTTTAATGTAACAAAAGCAAACAAACATAATTTTTATTTTAATATAAAAAGAGTAAAATAATACAAAATATCAAGGACAACTTGACCAAGTCCAAAGGTATTCAATCAAAGTCTCTCATAACCTTTAAATGTTATTGCCTCTGCCCCTACATATTCTTTAACTTAGTAGACTTGGCCTTCTTGCTGGGCTGTGACAAAATACTCCATCTCTTGGTTCTGGGCATTTTCTCAGGCTGTCCTCCATGTCTGGAATTCACTCTCTCTTCATCTCTATCTACTAGCTCCCCAGCTTCCTTTAAGTCCCAACTAAAAGTTTATCTATATGAAGTTTTTCCCAAATCTTTTAAATGCTGGTGCCTTTCTTCTCTTAGTTTCCAATTTATACTGTATATTGCTTATTTATACACATTTGTTTGCATGGTGTCTCTTCCATTGAGTTGTGAATTCCTTAAGGGCAAGAAATGTCTTTTGCTTCTTTTTGATTCCATAGTGCTTAACACAGTGTCTGGTTTATAAGAATTGCTTAATAGATATTCACTGACTGACTAACTAAAGGAAACTCCATTGCTACAGAGTTTTGAGGTTCTGCTAAGACACCATCAAGTCGATTCAACTAACATATAAATGGGTCCTGCATTAGAAATATTTTCTGAACCAAAGAACAAGGGATAGCTTTATAAAGGAAGAGGAATGATTGCCTCCCCAAAGTTCTTAGGACATCAACTCATTAGAAATATTTTCTGAACCAAAGAACAAGGGATAGCTTTATAAAGGAAGAGGAATGATTGCCTCCCCAAAGTTCTTAGGACATCAACTCATATCTTCCAGTGTCCTTGTCTGATTTCTCTACAAAAATGATGCATGACTAATATACTGCTGTTGGAGCTGTGAACTGGTAAAACCATTCTAGAAAGCAATTTGGAAACATGCCCAAAGGGCCATAAAACTATGTATACCTTTTGTCCTAGCAATACCACTACTAGGTCTGATAACCAAAGAGATCAAAGATAGGGTAAAAGGACCTACTTGTACAAAAATATTTCTAGCAGTTCTTTTCATGGTAGATGTCCATCAATTGGGGAATGACTGAATAAGCTGTTGAATATAACTGTATAAGAATACTATTATACCAGAAGAAATGAATCATAAGATGATCACAAAAAAAAAACCCAAACTGGAAAGACTTATATGTCTTATATGTAAAAGTTACATGAGCAGAAGCAAGAGAACATTGTATGTAGCAACAGCAACAAAGTACAGTGATCAACTGGGAATGAGTTGACTATTATTATAAATGCAGATCCAGGACAACTCCAAGGGACTCATGATGAAAAAGGCTATCCAATGAAGTAACTGATTTAGAAGGGACTGATAAAGTCTAAATGCAGATTGAGGCATGCCATTCTTCATTTTATTTCTTTCATGAAGTTTTCTCTATGACTTATATAATAACAAGATAAGCATGGCAATGTATAATTTATGATAATATATACACAAGCTATATCATATTACCTGCTATCTTGGAGAAGAGGGAGAGGTAGTAGGGAGGGAGAGAACATGAACTGCAAAATGTCAGAAAATAATTCTTAAAAATTGTACCTAGGGGGCAGCTGGGTATCTCAGTGGATTGAGAGCCAGGACTAGAGATGGAAGGTCCTAGGTTCAAATGTGGCCTCAGACACTTCTTAGCTGTGTTACCCTCAGCAAATCACTTAACCTTAGACTTTATGGATCTTCTGCCTTGGAACCAATACATAGCATTGATTCTAAGACAGAAGGTAAGGGTTTTCTAGAAAGAAAATGTTTTAATTGTAACAACATATAATATGGAAACAAAAAGGCTTAAAAATGTTTTGTTTTGTTTTTTTAAAGAGATGCCTGAGTCCTTCCTATAGATCCTGGTACATAGTAAGAGCTTAATAAATGTTTATTGACTGATGATAGATATGGCAAAGAATTCTTGTCTAAATCCAACTATTTTCTCTGAATCTCATACAGCAATCCATACTTCATTGGATAGCCTTTTTCATCATGAGTCCCTTGGAGTTGTCCTGGATCTGCATTGCTGATAGGTTTGTTTTTCTGCTTTCTCAACTCACAGCATATTAGAAACAATTAATAAGAAATGGAAAAGGGATTGCTTTAGTTAAGCTTACTGAGAATAGGGAAAAGTAACAACTAAACACTTGTCTCCAAAGCAGGAGAAAGGGGAATGATAAGAAGGAAGCTTCACTCAATAGTCAAGGCAGACTCTACATTATTTAACCTTTGAGCAAATATTTCTTTCTAAATATTTAGGACTTCAACATATTCCATAACAGCCCACAAATGGTGACCTACATTCATCAAGAAAAGATCAAATTTAATACTGTAAATTCTACTTGAGAAAGCAGAGGAAGGAGATCACATATTTTAGAAAGATTTTAAATAAAATGGCTAATATTAAATCAATGTTTCCATATTTATAAGAAAAATTTCTCAAATCTATAGGAAAATATACATAGTTAAAATAAGGAACTCGATCAGAAAATCTTATGCTTCAAGTGAATTCAATAGTGGGGACAGCAAACACAATCTCAGGCAAGGCAACAGACATTATTTAAAATAGCTAAGAAATTAGCTACTCAAAATGGTTTGTTCCTCTACAGAGTATCTATAGTAAAAGACCATCTTATTATACTTTACTGTGAGAAATAATATGGTGTAATAGATAGAAGGCAAGCCTTGGAGTCAGGGAGAAAGGGGTTCATGCCCAATCTCAAAAACATACAAAGTGTATGAACAAGGAAAGTCTCTCAACCATTCACTGACCTAGGGAACTCTCCAAGGCTATAAATTGAAAAGGAGTAGATTTGCATCAGTGGAGAGAATTTCTATGTAAGTCCTCATGTGGATAATATCACTGGTCTGGATATTTTAAGTATCCTGTGTGATGTCACTTATAAGTGGCACAGTTGATAAAGTTCCATGTCTGGCTCATGAAGATCTATGTTCAAATCCAGTCTTAAAACTTACTAGCTGTGTGACCCTGGACAAGACACAACCCTGCTTACCTCAGCTTCCTCATTTGTAAAATGGCAGGATGAAGAAATGGCAAACCACTCCAGCATCTTTGCCAAGAAAATTCCAAATGGAATCACGAGCAGTAGACACAACTGAAACAACTGAACAAAGTATATAGACCACACAGATGACAACTGACTTATTGCCTTGTTTGTTACATATGTGTGAGCACTGATATAGAACCACTATTTTCCAGGCCCTGTGCTATGTGCTTTACAAACAACCTCATTTTTTCCTCTCAAAAACTCTAGAAAGTGTTATTATTAGCCCCATTTTACAGATAAGAAAACTAAAGCAAGCCAGATTTGTGAGTTTCCCATGTTCACATAGCTAGTGTCTGAAGATGAATATGAACTCAAATTTTTCTAACTCTAGGCTCTATCCACTATGCCTTTTAGCTGTCCCACACACAGATGTAATGTTTTCAAGGTAGATAATAAATACATATGAGGTGCTTAATATGAGTTTGGCATTGAACTAGGAATTGGGGATACAAAGAAAGGCAAAAACACAGTCCTTACCCTGACAGAGATCATATCCCTAATGATAACAAAAAATCTGTGAATCTGATAGATAAACAAATGGAGAGATAGATACATTGATGGACAGATACATAGATAGACAGCTAGATGGAAAGATAGATGGATACAAAGCTAGACAAATAGATACCTAGATAGACAGACAGATACATAGCTGGAAACAGACAGATGGAGGGAAGGAGGGATGAAGGGGGTAGAAAAGAGATTGAGAGAGAAGGGGGAAGGAAGGAGGGAGAGAGACAGAGAAATGGAGGGAGGGGGAGGAAAGAAGAGAGGGAGAGAAGGAAGAAGGGAGGCACGACCAGGATGAAGACTCAACAAAGAAAACTGAGAAGGAATAATGAGACAGGTAGGAAGCATGCAGAAGAAGTAATGCCATTAAAATCTAGAAAAAGTATTTTAAAGGGCAGCAAGGTGGCTCAGGGGATTAAGAGCCCTAACACAGAAGGTCCTAACACAGAAGGTAAGGAGTTAAGGGGGGGGAAAGGATATTTAAAAGATAAAATTGGCAATGCCAACAGGTTAAGAGATTTCAAAAAAGATGATTGAGAAAATCCAACTATAACTATAATTGAGAAGAGTTCACTAATGCATTTGGAGGAGAGAGGTTTCAGTCAAACATCAAGGTAAAGTGGATTTCAGAGGGCAGAATTGCACAAAGTCATCAGTCTCTCTCTTCTAGAGTCAGCAAAAAAATTCTAATGGCAAGACAAAATTAGGATGGCTTGTGATGGCCCAAGATATAGTGTATGACCTTGACATCTTGGATGTTTGACTAACATCTCACAGCTCCACAGCAACTGCTTCATGGCAATTGGAATAAATTGTTTATATCTGCCCATTCCACTGGGGGAAGTCATTAAATGCTTGGGGTAGATATCTCCTTAACTCACTAATAGGTTTGTAGCCCATTGGTTACCCCCAACCTGGTTAACCCATCTACCAAGATGGTTTACTGGGGTGTGGCTGTTTTGCATGCCACAGCTTCTCGGAATACATAGGGTATTCAAGGAGGACTAAGCTCCTCTGGCATGATGGCTTGCTGAGCCCTTTGCAGGGCTACTTATCCACCTTTTGTGCTCATCTGGCACTCAACTATAATGAGAGAGCAGTCTGCAAAAATTCCTAGAGCTTTTTCAAATAAACATCTATATAGCCATATCTTTCACATCTTAAAATTGAGGAATTGATTTTGAGCGCAAACATAAGACTTTACATTGGCCTCTGTTAAATTTTTTGAAATTTTTGTTTAAAGGCATAGCCTATCAAAAACTTATAAAATCCTGACTTTGTCATTAGCAAGCTTTCTCAGCTTTATGCCATTTATACATATGAAAGGCATACTATCACTGCATTTTTCCAAGTCACTGGAATTCCTATTTGATCTGGAAAAAATTAAGGCATTGATATGGCTCGATAGGGAGCTTCAAGTAAATAAATGAGAAAAGAATAATAATATGAATAATATGAAATTTGCTTAAACTGATCAGACTTTGGATGTGGGTGTATGTTGACAACCTGAAATGCATTACCAATGACATTAGTGAATCTTTCCTTCTTTCCCAACAGAGTTTCAGAAACAGGTATAGATGTCAATTTGGAATAAATTCGGTACAAGGTTCTCTCTGGACAATAGGATAGACAAAAAGACACCTCTAAGTCCCTCAGTCAAAAAATTCCATGAAAAATTTTGCACTGGGTTACAACTGAGATCTCTAAGGAATATATTTGTATAGATGAGTTCATCTCATTCATATTGACAGTTATAATTACTAATTGTCTTTCCATATATTATCTTTTCCCCATTTACTCTTCTCTCCATTAAGCCTTTCACTGTTCATAGATGTTTTGTTTTGTTTTTGAGGACTGCCTACCCCAATTCATCCTCCTTTTTTACATTCCCATCCCCACTTCCTTTATTCACCCTACCCTCTTATTTCCCTATAAGGTAAGGTAGGTTTCTATAACTGGCTGAATGTGGTTGTTTTCCCACTTTAAGCTAATTCCAAAGAGAATAAGGTTCAAACATAGTCTACTGTCCCATTCCCATCTTTTCTTTCACTATATTTGCCTCTTATTCACCTCTTTATAAGAGATAGCTTACCCCCTCTTTAAATCTCTTCTTTTCTCCCCATGTGTTCCTCTTTCCCATCTCTTGTTGTTGTTTTTGGATATTAGCATATCTTATTTCATTTCTTTCTTTCTATGTATACTCCTTTTCATTGCTTTAATAGTGATATGCTTTCTTAGTATCTTAAGTACTTTAGGTATCTTACATACTTTAAGTACCTTAAGTTGCTCAAGTACCATAAATACTTCAGTTATTTCAATTATCCATGCCCCCTACCCTCAGGTATAAATATATTTAATTCAACATTATCAAAACCTTAAGTTTTCACTTTACCTTTTTAAGCCCCTCTCAATTGTCCAATTTACTCATGAAATTTTCTTTTCAACTTTGGTTTAAATGCCAATATTTTCTCCTAGACAATTATGCTCAGTTTTGCCTAATATGTAAATCTTGGTTGCAGTCTTAAATCTTTTGCCTTTCAGAATATCATATTCCATGCCTTCCAGTCCTTTAATGTAGAAGCTACTAGGTACAGTGTCATTCTTACTATGGCTCCACAATATTTGAATTGTTTCCCTCTGGGTCCTTTTTCTTTGTCAAGGGAGTTCTGGAATTTGACTATAAACATCCTGGGGTATTTTATTTTGGGGTGTCTTTCAGGAGGTGAACAGTGGATTCTCTCATATTCTATTTTTCTCTCATGTTCAAAGATATCTGAGCAACTTTCCCTTGTGATTTCTTATAATATGGTGTCCAGGCTATTTTCTTGATTGTGGTTTTCAGGTATTCTAATGATTCTTAGATTATTTCTCCTGTATCTATTTTCTAGGTACATAATTTTTCCAGTGAGGTGTTTTAGATTTTCTTCAATATATTTTTATATTTTATTCCATCTTATTGTTTCTTGATGTTTTATGCTTTAGTTAGCTTCTATTTGTCCAATTCTAATTTTTTAGGAAGTTATTTTCTTCCTCGAATATTTCTTTTTTTCCATTTGGCCAAACATACTCTTTAAAGAGTTGTTTTCTCAATGTTTTTTGTTCCTTTGTTTGTTTTGCTTCCATTTCCATTTGTTGGTCCATTCTGTTTTTAAGAAAGTTGTTTTCTTTAGTGTGTTTTTGTGCCTCTTTTTCCTTTTGTCCCATTCTAGTTTTCTAAGGAGATGATTTCTTCAGTGAATTTTTCCAGCTGTTGAGTTTTTCTGTAAATTCTCTTATTACTTGGTTTTTAAACTTTTTTTCCAATTCTTTCAAAGGTTCTTTTGAGACTTGTCATCTTTAATACTTTCTTTTGAAATGCTACATGTCTCCTTTTTGGCATTGTTTTCCTTCTGAGTTCATATTTTGGTCTTCCCTGTCATTAAGCAACTTTCTAAGGTCAGGTGTTTTTTTTTTGTCTTTTGCTCCTTTTTCTAGTTTTTTTCCCCTCTCACCTTATCTAGCTGTTGATGTTCTTCTTTGTTCCTGTGGTTGAGGGAATACTGCTCCAAGCTTGCAGAGTACTTACTCTTGTTTAGTACTTTGTGTAGGCCTGACTGCCTTTATTTCCCATGATGTATCTCTCAAGGTGGTGGCCATGCTGGCTTGCTCTGGGAAGGCTCAAAGCTGTTTTATTTAGCTAGATTCAGCATTCTGTGTTGCCAGTTCCCTTGTTATTTTGTGGGATGGGCCGGACCCCACTCTACTGTTTCCCTTCCCTTACCAAGTAGCTTAGACTGGGGAGGTCCCCTTACCTAGGATCTGCTGCCTCAGACTCTCCTCCTAAGTAGATTCCTGACATTCACAGGTATTCCACTCTGCTCCCTTGCTTCCTCAGGTTTTCTGCTTCCACATGGGAATGAATAGGCTCCTTCAACTAGTCCCCTACTAAGAAACACATTTTTATCAATATCCCTTCATTCTGAGAAACTGAGACTTGCTGAAAATTCAAGGCTCCTAAAAAATTGAAACAGAATTATAGAGTATATCTGCTTAAAAAACACTTGGTAACTGTATTATACATATCCCTAGCCACTGCTTTACAAAATCTGAATCAATGAAGGGGGTATATTTCATTTAAATCCTTTGTATAAATGTTCTTGGCTTCATTGACACTAACCTCTACCTGTGTGTATTCAGAAATATACTATTATTTTGATATTGACAATGCCTCTCTCAGAAAGCCACATCCACTGACAAAAAACAGCCTTTATTTTGAACATAATATTTAGGGCATGTTTAGAAAAGTTATACTTTACTTTTACAAAATTATTGAACCAACTTTGGAGCTTCTTTGGGTGCTGCAAGTAGTATACTGATATAGTGCAACCTAGTTTAACTGGTAGGATTAAAGGTGGAGACAAAAACAAGCCTAGCTTGGCATTTCTATCCTCATGCTATAATTATAATATCATAATGAATAAAAATCAGTGTTATTACAGGAGAGAGAAAGAACTATAATAGAGAAAGTGACCCCTCATCATGCTTCCCTTAATAGATTATCTTTCAAATAAACTTATGACCGGATTTATTCTTGGCCAAGGATTCTGTTATCTGTTGTATTTGTTCAGTTACTTGGCTAAGGACAAACAATAAGACTTACAGAGAAGAAGACTCATGCAGTAGGCTTTTGTAATATCCTGACCAGATGGCTGGCCAAGAACTGTCAACTATTTGGGCTACATAATAGACAAACATTCAGTTCTGAGAAAAGCTTCATGAAATTCTTGATTCAACCTGTCTCAACAGGTACACCCTTATTGTATTCAGAATACCAAAAGCTGTCACTCAGAAAGTACATTACTAGTTTCCCTCAAACCCAGAACCTCATCATTCCAGTTTGAATCAACAAGAGAAAAGAACTGCCTTGTTCACCTTCTTTCTTGGGCAATCTCTTTCTCTATTATCTTTTTGATCATTATGATGTTTGGTCTCAAGGAAGCCAAAGAAAATTCAGATGTAACCAGAAATAACATAAATGTGTCAGCCTAGAATAGAAAAGTGGTCTATTCAATGTAGTCACCTGCTTTCCTTAATAAATAATGACAAGTGCTTCAGAGAAAGGTCTGAGTCCCTAGGACACACCTACACTATACAATTGGGCAATAATATTCATAGGACATTTTTTCTAACCTGACCCCAATAGATGAGCAGGTAACACCCTAAATTTTAAACATAAAAAATCCCTTGAAATATTATCCCAACTGGTCCATATAGTCCCTCAATTCTTGTTGCATTCATGCATTTAAAAGAAAAAATTGCCCATTCCTAATACCAGGTCTTTGATCACACAAATAGTGTCCAGTATTAACTCAGGTACCAAAGTCAAATTTATGGGGCAAATCTTCCTCAACTCCTTGCAGGGACTTGTTTTTTGTCAAATACTTTAAAAGTGACAATCATCATATCCATGATGGAGTAATCTAGTAATAGCGAGGACTAATAGTATAGTTAATCTATTCCAACCAAAATAGTGAGTAACTAATAATGATGATAATAACAATTTGAACTTACTTAGAATAATAGATCTTTGAAAAGGAACACATAAATTACTACAGTCCAAAAACATCTAATGCTTGACATAATCATGTGCTTAGATCAACATACCTCCACAAACAAATCCTCAGGGAACAAAATTATCTTGGGATTAAAAGGGATTGGAACAGTTCTGTTCTTCTTATCACTACGTCAGTAGGGATAGTGGTTAAAGAGAAGATGATAATGGCAGAGTTTCAGACAAGCCAGGACCTGGTCTTGGGCCAGCCCCATGAGAAGGCTATAATCCTAGTTTCATCAGTTAGAAATTGGGGTGTTGCCATCTAGGTCACAGCTGTATGCAGCCTTGGTATCTCTGGGTGGGGACATCACTCAAAACAGCAGGAATCCTTCCCACTGTCCTCTTTAAGCTATAGACTACTTTGCCTAGAAAAAAGGGAAAAAAAGAAAACACGCTGCTAGGTACAACAAAGAGAGAGTCCAAATTCTGGAAGAAATCTATATGTGTTCTATTTCTATGTCTAGTATAAAATCTCTGATAGAATAATAGGTAGAGTAATATAGTAGAAAGAGCACTGATTCTGAAGTCAGATAACCTGGGTTTATATACTGCCTCTGACACCAATTACCTGCATGAACCTTGGCAAGTCTCTTAACTTCTCTAGTCCTCAGTTTTCTCATTTGTAAAATGAGGGAGTTTTGCTAGATGCCCGTTAAGGATCCTCCCAGCTCTAGAAAAACAATGAAATGAATGTGTTTAACTACTGTTCCAATTTATGTGTGAATGAAAAGAACTTATAAGTAAAATATTTGTACTTGTAAGCAAAATAAGGGACCTTGCTAAATTCTAGGACAGAAAAACAAACAAGTTCCTGTCATCAAAAAGCTTACATTCTAAGTTAGCCATACTTAGTGCAATCTACTTCCATTCCACTCATCTTTTTTTTCTCCTCTCACCCAATCAGCAATCAGGTTCTTCTCTTTCTTTCCTTTTTTCCTATATCAGGAATTACCCTCTGAAATTAGTTTATTTTGCTAATGACTAATCTCTTCCTGAATCTACTCTCCTTCCTAATGAGGACTTCCCTGGATCTTTTCCTGCCTGATTCAATGTTCAGTGTAATATATTTCTCCATCAAAGTAAGAATATATGCAGGTGTGCATGTTTGCCCATTCAATCCTTCTTTTTTGGTTTCATATGAAACTTAGGTTCACGTGTGGTCTGCTATCTCATCTCTTCCTCCATGTCTATATAATCATCTTCCTGGTATATTCCAGTTTTGTGATTTAATAAGTTCTAATCTTGCCTTCTTTCTCCCCTATTATATTCTTTTTTTACCTTCTCTTTTTGTTTTTCTCTTGAGATCATCAAAATATAAAAACAAAGCTCTTGGGACATCTGTCTCATTTCCTTCTTCTATGATCCTTGAAGACATGTGGGTTCTGAGGAGATACTTGTTTCCTTTCTCCCTATTAGAATATAAACACTTCATCACATATTTCCATTTGGTGGTTAACATATATTTAGATTTTAGTGTTTCTTTTGACTTTTATGTTTATATTGCAAAGTATCTAGTGTTTCTCTTAATTTTGATGTTTGCAATGCAAAGTATCTACTCAGTTCTGGTTTCTTCACATAAATATTTGGAAGTTCTCTTTTTCATTATAGGTCCATTTTCCCTCCATGTAAGTTTATGCTTACTTTTACCAGGTAAGTTATTCTTGGCTGTTAGCCTCTCTTTTTTCTTCCTCTTTTGGAAGAATATGTCCTCAGCTCTATCCTTTATATTAGTAATTGCCAGGACTTATGTGATCCTGATGGTGGATTCTTGGTATCTGAACTCTTTTTTTTTTTTTAAACCTATTTACAGTATTCTTTTTTCATTTGGAACTTCTTAATTCTGACTATTTCTGGAATTTTGAGAATTTTTTATAAAAGATGATCAAGAGACTCTATATATTCCTCTCTGGTTTTAATTGGACTAGAAACATTTCATTCATGTTTTATTGAATTATGCTCTCTAGCCTTTTTATTGTTGAAGTTTTCAAGTAGTCCCATGATTTTTTAAATTGTCCATCATTCACTTGTTTTTCAAGTAAATTATATTTTGATAAGTGTTACTTTATTTTTTTTCTTTTGCCTTAGTATTTCTGATAATCTCAAGGAGTCATTGATCTCTATCAGATCCAACCTACTTTTAAAGAAATATTTTGCTGAAGGAATAATTTATTTATTCTTTCCTCATTTTATAGAGCTCACTTTCTTTCCCATTCTTTCCTCTAGAGCTCTAACTTAATTTACATTTTCATTTTAAACTCTTGATTCTTTTCTTGCTTTTTTTTGTCCATTTCAGATTTTCCTTGAACCTTTACTTGTAAATGCATTGTAACAATTCTCTTCAGTGTTTCTATATTAATAATCCTAGTAAAATTACCATATTTTCACATTCATTGTAATCTATCCATTCCTATCCTCTGTTGTTTTTGTAAAGTTGATTTTTTAATCAAAAGATGAAATTTTACATGTATTCCCATAATGTTTCATGTTACTAGGTTCATACCAGGTGTTTACCCTACAAAAGTCTTTTTAAATAGTGATCTTTTTAATCTAGTATTTTAACTATATCTACCAGCTTTGTTTCATCTGGAAGTCTCTTGCATACAAACATAAGAGGTCTTCATTTATTCAATTATTTTATTTCATAAGTGTCAAGGTTAAGTGAGTGAGTTTTGTTTTCATCTGGATCTGTGATTTGATTTCATTGGTGCAGGAACTCTCAATGCAGAAACTTGGTCTGCCCATGCAGATCAGCAACTACTCTGTATCATTAAAATCTTAGTTTTTTGACATTCTAAAGAGATGGGCTCACCAACACAGAAACTATTTATCAGAATGAAGACTTGAAAACCAAATCACTATAAAGTAAGTTTATTTTTCAAATTTGTTTTGCTCTAAAGAAAACAATCATAATCAAATTTTTTTTCAGTATTTATTCAGAAACTTTTGTCTCCATATTAAGTGCATTCATTCTAAGTTGTATTTTTTCAAAGTCCTCAGATAAGGAATCTCTTTATCCAAAGCAATATTATCTTCATTAAATATTTTAAAGTATTGTGCAGAGGAGTATATTCTGAACTTTCTAGGCCCTTCTTCCTTCTGCTTTGCTGTTTCATTGCCCTTCCTGTAGAATCTTTTACACAAAGTTCCTCCTCTTTTGATGGGTGATGGCTAACGAAAGAACACAATTTTAGGAAGTACCCTAACCTTGTTTTATATGAACCCACTGTCCAGACTCCTTTCCTTTTCAGCCTCACTGAACTCTCCCCTAAAAAGATACTCTTCTTTCTCCTCCCTTCACTTCCTAACTTCCCTTTTATGATGAGGTTTTTGTTGTTTTTTGTTTGTTTTACCACCAGATTTTAAACTCCTTGAGGATAGGTACTACTATGCTTACTTGTATGTACTTCAATAAAGCCCGGCATGTAGTAAATACTTAATGGATCTTTTATTTTCTATCTGTGCTCTTAGTTCTAAGAATCAATAGATAAACAGAGTTTCACAGATTCTATTTCTAGGTCAAAAGAGTAAGAAACTTCCAATTACAATACCAGCCATGGAATGTATCACACCTTCTTCCTTTCTTTCCTTCTCTGTTTTTACCTTCTCAGTCAATTATAATGCTCAAATATCCCACAAATATATATTTGAGAACAAAAGCAACATATCTTAAGCTGTCTCTCTACCAGTTAAAATGCTGGAAAGTCCAAAGCAAAACTGAAAGTTAAGGAAATAAAAATCAATTTCAAAGAGCAGTCAATATTCCTAATATATAAATGTCAAGCAAATAGGCCTTCATCGACTAACAGTTCATATCATACAACAAGATAAGGTCAAAATAGGACACAAAGGTTGATGTCATAAGCAAATCAGAAGGGAATGGGAAACATTACTCATGAAATAAATGGCTAAGAAAACATCTTAAGATTAAATAAGAGACTGAGAGGATCACAGGATGTAAAATGGATAATTTTATTAAATGAAATTAAAACATTTTCATACAAACAAAAGCCATGCAATCAAAAATAGAAGGAAAGCAGGAAACTGGGGAGGAAGGGAATTTCATAATAAGCTTCTCTTTTAAAAGTCTCATTTCTCAAATATGTGGTGAATTGGGCCAAATTTATTTCTTAAAAAAAGTCATTCCTCAATTGATAAATTGTCAGAGGATATGAGAAGGCTGTTTTCAAAAGAAGAAATCAGACTATCAATAGTTCTGTGAAAATACCCTAAATCACTAGTAATTAGGTAAATGTTTATATTTACATATTAAAAGATCTTAGGGTAATACCTCACATGTATGAAATTGGCTAAGATAACAAAAAAAATGCTGGAGAACATGTGGAAAAATTGTTACAATAATGAGTAGACTTGTGAACTGTTCCATAATTCTGAAGAACAATTTGGAACTATTCCCAAAGAGCTATAAAACTGTGCATACTCTTTAATCCAACAATACCACTACTGATTCTGTATCTCAAGGAGATGAAAGAAAAAGGGAAAGAACAGATATGTCCAAAAATTTTTATAGCAGCACATTTTTATTGTGACAAAGAATTAGAAATTGAAGGACAGCTTATCATTTGGGGTGTGGTTGAACAAATTGTGGTTTACTGTTGTGATGGAATACTAATGTGCAATAAGAAATGAGAAGGGGGATGGTTTTAGAAAAACCTAAGATACTTATATGAACTGATGCAAAGTGAAGAAGAATATTGTACACAGCAATAGCACTATTGTAACAATGATCAATTATGAAAGACTTAGCTACTCTGATCAATATAATCATCCAGGCCAATTCCAAAGGACTCATAATGAAAAATGACATCCACCTCCAGAGAGAGAGAACTGATGAACACCGAGTATATCAAAGTGTGTGTGTGTGTGTGTGTGTGTGTGTGTGTGTGTGTGTGTGTGTGCGTGCGTACATAGAAACATGGCTAATAAGAAAATAAGAGTTGCATGATTATACGGGTATATCGAGTATCATATTGTTTGCCTTCTCAGTGAATGAGGAAGTAACAGGAGGGAGAGAATTTGGATCTCAAAATTTAAGAAAAGAATGACAAAATGTTCAAAAAGAATTTAGGCCAACATTTGCTGCAGTTATCTCAGAAGTTAGGAGATACATGGATGATGATGTTTGAATGGTCCCTAATGGTGGGCATGGGATATTCTTCATAGAGCCAAATTAAATATATATGTGTATATATATTTAGACATATATATGTATATATCTTACACAAAAGAATGTAAGAGAATTGCAAAAGCCAGTTTCATTAGCATATGGAAATTTGTTCATTGACTATCATTTTAATTCTCTGTTATATTGAGATAGTAATGGCCTAAATGGCTATTTATAGAGCATTTATTATTAAATGGTGAGAGATAAAAGAGACCAATCACTTCTCCAACCTACAAAAAAAAAGTCCTTGAACCTAGGGCAACTTCTTTCTATACCTCAAAGGGAATATTGCCTCAGAAACTTAGAAATAGAGTTCAGGGATTTAAGGGGCGGGCAAGGGGCAGGATAGAGAGAGGAGAAGATGAATTTGATGACAAATTTTATTTCTCCTATATCTGTAATATGCCTTTGCTCTTCTTCAAACCAAGAAGCAGTTTGTCATAGAGTATTAGAGAGGGATTTAGAGTCATTTAATTTCTCCTTATCTGTAAAATGGAGATAATAAATATTTATAGTACCCCCTCTCAAGAGTTGTCCTTGAGGATCAACGAAATAATGCAAGGGGACTCAAAAGTCTTGGTGTAGTTTTAAACTTAAATAGACTATAACTACATTAAGATGTTTGGAACTCCTGATATATGTTAACTGCTTTGCAAACTTTAAAATATAAAAATAACAGTTGTTGTAATTGTTATTATTCCCCAACAATATTTGTATACAGATGTGGTAAAATAACTTTACCCCATCCCACTGCTTGACCCACAATTACAAATTTAATGAGTTTCCTTACGACTGATCCTGCTCAGAGGCTATGCAGAGAAAGCTTATCATATACCAACACATTATTATTGGAACAATACAAAAATGTGTCTGAGTTTTAAATAGCACAGAACAGAATGCTGTTTTCTGAGTGTACTTTCACTAAAAATGGATTTGTATCTTTCAAGGGATACATTGCAATATTCACTTCCCTCCATTCACACATGCATATACACTTGGCTTCTTGATAATGAAACTTTCACTCAGTCATAGAGGGTGTAAAACTTATTTTGCTTTAACAGCCTTTCTACCTCAGCTCCCCCAAACCACATTATAATCATACTCTTTACTGCAGTAATGATAGTAATAATGTTTTATGCTTCTGCAGCATTTCTCAGATGATCTCAAAGTATGACTGCATCATGATTGTAAAAGCCTAGAATTCTCTCCTTCTCTGGACCTAGTGTTTATAAGGAGGGTGGGGAACTCTCAGACGTGCCTGACACCAGCAAATGATGAGAATTATGAGGTGCCTTCCACAGATTCATCTCTTTTGTTTTACTAGGAATGGGGGTATTTTTACTGACACAGGTCACAGCCTGTTCCAGTGGTACCACCATTCAATAAAGGCCTAACTCCTTTTCTACCTCTGACTGACCCTGACTTTGTGCTATGCTGGCAAAAATGCATTTCAATAAGATAGGGTATCATAATTCAAATTTAAACAGAGTTGAGTAAGTAGGGGCAGGTCAATTGACCATCTCTTCCTTTTTTTTAAGTTGAAGCTATAACTTTCCATTCAACTCTTAAAACAGTCCCTAATAAATAAGCTTTAATATTTTCTGGATTCTTCCATCTAGACATCATGGTAGAGTGAAAAGAATATTTTAGTAGAATCAGAAGAATTTTGTTCAAATTCTGACTTGATATGTTGTTATCTCCATATCATTGGGTAAGTCTGTCAGTCAACTCACACTGATTAAGTACTTATTATATAATAAAACAATGCTAAATACTTGGAATAAAAATAATTTTCGAACAATAGTTCTTGTAGTCAAGAAGTTTATAGTTTAATAGAGAAAATAACACATTAAGGGAAAGGGAAGGATAACCTGTTGTGGGAATGGCAGAGGAAAACTGTAGGTAGCTGAAAACCACTCAGGACCTCAGTTTTTTTATTTGATTATTTATCTTAAGGCAGTTCTAATTTCTACTAACCTTCCAAAACAAAAAGGAACCTGAGAACCTAATTTAACAACTGATTTGAGTGATAGATTTGTTACCTCCAAATGTCTACTTGGTTAAATAAACTAAGTTTTCATGCTTACCCATAATTGTACAAGTTTTGCAGTGTACAAAAAGTTAATGGGCAAGATATAAGTGCATGAAGGCTCTAGCCAATCAAAGAAGCACACAAAACTTGAGGTGTGCCAAATTGGTGCCTTTGAAATTCTGACCAGTTCAACTGACCAGTTCTTTGAAACTTTGTTTAAAGTAAGGACTGCATTCACAAGTGTACCTAACTCTTCAAGACGCTGCCTCTCCCACAAAGGAGAGCCTTCTTCCCACCCCCATTGCCTAACGAGGGTATTGGTTCTCATTCCTAGCCAGCAGTCCCAGTGCTCTTTCTGCAGCTACCAAGAAAATTGGCTGATGTGCCTTTTTTCTGCTTTAACAATCATTCAGCAGTTGGCTTGGTCTCATTGGCTGACTGTAATCCCCATTCAGAAATGTGGCTCGGAATCACAACAGAACAACCCTTGTTCTCCCTGTAGCATTTCATGCCATCATCTGTCTGCCTAGAAAATAAGATAAAATGTTGAATGTCCCACCAAAATGATTAGTTAAAAATCATTGTTGGTTTTCTTTAAAGAATGTGCTGGTATTTACTAGGGAATATTTCAAAACCTGCTGTCCATTTTTCCACACATGGACATAAATGTGATCTCTCTCCTATGCTTAAAATGTGAGATAGCAAAGTAATTTTCATATTAATGCAATTTAGTATTTTTAGATTCAAGTCAGAACTTCAAAACACACTTACCCAAATAGCTACTCTCATTTTAAAAATAAAAACCTTCTTGAGACTATCACCCTTGAATTCAATCTATATCCCTCATTTTGTCCTCCAAGGTCTTCCTATTTACTCCAATTTATCATGTCAGTTGAGAGGCAATGGGGCATAGTGGAAATAGGGCTGGCCTTGGAGTCAGGAAGACCAAGGTTCAGGTCTTCTCCCTCACACATACTAATTGGGTGACCATGGACAAATCATTCAACTTTTTAGCTGCCCAGACAACTCTTTAAGACAATAAATGAAAAAGGAGTTATTTGCATAATTAGAGTTCACTATACCAATAAAATCACTTACATGCGTCTCCCAAAATGAAACTATCCTTTTTTTTATCCTCTTTGACCATTCACTAATCCAATAATAAAAATTATTCAGTGCCTCTTATTTACAAGGTACTCAGCTAGAAAAAATTCATCCACTCTTTGTCCTCTTGGTTGGCCCTTATGCAGAAGCCTTCAATTCATCAGTGTTCCCTAGGTCAAGGACAACTTTCTTCCCATATTCATCCACATCCCTACCTTCCATCTATGATTTCCAGTCTTTACCAATTAAATTCCCTAATGAGAGAATTCCTCAAAGGTACTTCTCAATCAGTTTTACTTATTTATCCCTTTAGTAATTTTCTAGCTATTAGTTTTCAGCTTGACTATTTTTTTATTTCAAATGTCAAGGGTAGGAAAGGGAAGGGAGATGAAATGAGCAAAGTAGGAGAGGGAGTGTAGGAATTTCCTGAGCAAGCACATAGAAACCACTGAAGACTGAGCAGCTAGATGCAAAGAAACTAGCAAAAAGATTAGCTACAGAATCAAAAAGTTCAACATGATAACATAATGCAATGGCATATCACTTCAAACTTCTGGAGGATAACATTCCTTTCATTTCTGGCACTTTTTCCACTCTGCTTCACAGTTTTTACCCTGATTAACTTGACCTAATTGAAGCTTGTGTTTTTGTTTTTGTTTTGTTGTTGTTTTTTTTTCACTTGTACCTAAAAGTACAGATAGATGCCCTTTAAGATAAAAGTTACTTGGTGCCTCAAATGTTAAGCAGATGGTTTATAGCACTGGGGTCATGTCTTAATCAAGAAATGGAAAGAGGGACAGCAGGTTTTTATATTCTCTCTTGCAAATCCCAGAACATTCTTCAGAATGAGACAGCCAAAAGTTATAAATATTTCCATTAGTCAAAAGATACCAAGATTAGGCTTCTCAAAAACAGTGAGAACTTCCCCAATTGAAAACATTTACAAGAAAATGAGACGATTTTTTTTTGGTGAGACATGCAATCTATTATCTTATTTTCTCAGCAAAATATTTAAGATATGAAAGATAAAGGAATCCAAAAGAAATAAGAGGAGTGGGCAGCTGGGTGGCTCAGTGGATTGAGAGTCAGGCCTAGAGATGGGAGTTCCTAGGTTCAAATCTGGCCTCAGACACTTCCTAGCTGTTTGACCCTGGGCAAGTCACTTAACCCTGTTGCCTAGCCCTTACCACTCTTCTGCCTTGGAACCAATATAGTATTGATTGTAAGAGAGAAGGTAATGATTTAAAAAAAAACATAAAATAAGAGGAAAAAGTATGAAGAATATTCATAACTATTAGTGCCCTCCTTCACTAAACTACTTTGTGTTTATTTTGTATAAAGTTCTTTACATGCATGTTTTCTGCTCTGAAAGTCTCTCCAGAGTTTAGAATCTTTTGGAGACATTGTAGAAGGTGCTCTCAGTCAGGAATGGGTTGGACCAGATGGCTTTTGATCTCTTCTTAACACAGACCAAGTCAAGGCCATATAAAATAAGATGACTTTTTATTTCAGAATGTAGTTGTTACATAAATTGGGAATTTGGAGAAATGACAATTTAGGGAAAACTATCATTAATTTTGTGCCCTCAAAACTCTAAGCCTGTTTATAATTTTAAAAATGAGAATAGTAATACCTCACAGGGTCATTACGACATTTAAAAGAAATACTATATAATAAGTGTTTTGCAAACTTTAAAATGTTAAATATCAGTTAAGATAATTTTTGTTTTGCATTTGTCTAAAAGTTTCTCATTTGATGCTCAAAACATCCCTGTGAAGCATGTAAGATAGTAGTCTAATTTTTAGATAGATGACTAGGTATGGAAAGATTAAGTAACTTGTTCAAAGATATACTGCTAGTGGTTGGCAGAGTAAATCTAAATCCCAAAGTCTTATTACTCACTACAACAATCTTTTAATTACATCATTCTTCCTCCATTAAGTTAACAGTAATGTGAGTATTCATTTACTAAATAGTCCATTATTTTATTTTTAATAGGACTAGGAATTATAAGTATTTCCATTTCTGAACACTGCCCTATTTTCCTTTTCTCTTGCACATAACGATATAAATGCAATGGTAGAAAATAAGAATACAAGAAACTCTTCCCATTAGTTGCTCCAAATTATAACCAACACTCATTTGTTTATGGGATAACAAGTTATAATCTGAGAACTATTACCTCAAATGTAAGGTAGAAAGGTAAGAAAGAAAAGTACATCATGAAAATTACTTGTGATATTTTCAGGGTTAATAGTGAGAATATTATGTAACTTTACATTTTGTTTTGAGTTCCTTGGCTGCATCAATCCTTGAGTACTGATTGGTGTTTAAGGAATGAGATTTTCCAGGTCTAGATGAATCACCAAGAAATTAGAACTGTTCAGACAGAATGTCTTCTTGATCTGAGGAAAAGCAGGCAAAAAAGAGGATCCTCTCACACACAAAAAAAAAGAAAAAAGAAAAAAAGCTTTTATTCCTAAAGGCATTTTTTGAATGGTAGGATTAGTGGAATCTCCCTATAACAAAAAAAAAAGAAAGAAAGAAAAACTATCCTTTTTTTCTTATGTTTCATGACAGCTTGATTGGAAAAGAATTGTTTGCAAAATAAAGTGATTTCTAAAAAAACACTTGTTTTCTATATGTTGAAGGAAATGCACACAGTTATCCAAATAGAAGTCTAAAACCTGAGGAAACTCACTTACTAAGCAAAGATAACAAAAAGGGTAGCTAAACTGGTCTGATCATCCCATTGCTTTTCACTGGGTTTCACTTAAATGAGACAAGGCATTCAATTTCAGGGTAAACAATTCCTAAAAGTACATCCCATCATAGGAGAAAGAGAGCATCTCACTGTCTCTGAACTTCATGTAAGCACCAGCTGCCACTCCACCTCTCTTGGGAAAGCAAGTTGTGAAGCCTCCTGGTGACTCTTATAATTAAAGTGACATGAATTCCTTTCAGATTCAATCATAGGGGAAATGGCACGCATAAGAAATGAGAAAATTAAAAAAGAAAAAGAGAGGGAAAACAAACAAACCAAAACAGAACCTCCACCAAAGCCTTGCTGGCCTGAAATGACACTAGATTATGAGAAAAATATACTGGATTTTTAAAAAGTCCACTAGTAAAGAAATAAACAACTGAAAATAATCTTCATAAAGAGTAATCATGATGAGAAGTACTGTGATCATTTGCAGCTTCCAGTGATGAGGGATTTCATATAGGTGAAGAATAAAGGAAAGATAGGATTTTAAAATTCAAATAATACTGAAAACTTTTTTTAGAATAATGTTCTAAGATGGGTTAGTACTCCTTCCTTGGCTCTCATTAAATTCATATTGCATCAATTCTTATAAATTTTCCCCTACTTCCCTCTAATCATCCTGTTTGTCCTATTCTACAACACATTTAAACATCCCACATGAAGTCTACAGCAATGTACATCAAAAAACCCTTACACACACAAAACAATTGAAAAATTAATGCTTTAAAATTATAAAGAACAAGTTTAGCCTTAAAGAAAAGATATGAAAAGACATCTCCTCCTTCTTTAGAGAGATTAAGAGCAGGATGTCACCCTGGGTATATAACATTCTATATAACTGGAGGTTTTTCCATGTATTGATAAGTTTCAACTGACTTCCCCCCTACATCTGCCTCTTTTTTCATTTTTTAAAATTTGTTATTATAAGGAATGGCTCTCAGCTGGGGGAGGAGATGAACAAAAGGAGGGAAGGTAATCTAGATTATATTAAAAATATCAATAAAAATCTATTAAATAAATGTGCTAACACACAATGCTTCAAAAACAAGTTTCCCAAATATAACTGTCAAATAAGTCAATGTAAATTCACTTTTGAGATACACTGCATGTTTTCTGTTTCCTATAACTGTTCTGAATAAATACAGATCATTTTCTTTTTCATAGGATTTCTCTTTCTGATACTTTCTTTCCTTCTTTTTACTCAAGAAAAAAAACCACTCTAAGCTTATCACATTATGTTTCAAAGCTCTTCAAAAGAAATATATATTCTTCCAAGAAAATTACCTTTCCTCTGATTCAGATGAGGAAGTAGCCCAGAATATTGACGTGGCCTGCCATCTTTCTTTGAGATGAATTTGGAATATGGGAAGACAGCAAAAGAAAGGTCTTGAGGGGAAGGTAGGATTGGTCAAGGAAACGTGGAAATGATTACATACGTTATATTTTTGGGACCAGACCTGTGGTTGCATCAGCATAGGGCAGATTTTTGCTAGAGCCAGTCTGTACTGATTGGCCTGAGAAATGACTGTGAAATTTTCATTGAGAGCATTTATGCCTTAAAAATCAGTAAACTCTACAAGTCAGGGACAAAATAAACAATAAATGTTGTTTTGTTGATTGCCTAGACTTAAGCTGATTGATAGAGACTATGTTAATAATACAGATTAAAGTTTAAAACATTGGGTGTTTTGGGAATGTTGGTTGTTAAATATTTGCCAGCACATTGCTGATAGAGGACTCTGTAATTCATATTCTTAGAGAGTTGTCTAAGGGGCTTACAGGTAAAATGAATTGTTCAGGTCAGATAATCATTAGTTTAAAGAGTTGGGACTTGAACACAGATCTTTTTTTATTCTGAGGCAAGCTTCTCTTCCCCTCTGTAATATTGCTTCTTATAATATTATCATGTTAGTAAATAATTATAAGGATTTGCAGATATACTATCAAGTTAGTACAACTGGTTTGACAAAAGCAGACCCAGGTAGAAAGACCCTTTTTTTTTTACATTTATTAATATTCATTTTTAACATGGTTACATGATTCATGCTCCACCTTTCCCCTTCAACCTCCCCCCCCCCCCGCACCCCCCCCACCCTTGGCCGATGCGCGTTTCCACTAGTTTTGTCATGTGTCCTTGAACAAGACCAATTTCCAAATTGTTGGTAGTTGCA
>NC_058131.1:488459592-488469671 GCF_016433145.1 Gracilinanus agilis
ACTCCTGATCTTATTGGGAAGGCTTCTAATTTATCCCCATTGCATATGATGTTTGTTGATGGTTTTAGGTATATACTGTTTATTATTTTTAGGAAAGGTCCTTCTATTCCTATACTTTTCAGTGTTTTCAATAGGAATGGATGCTGTATTTTGTCAAAGGCTTTTTCAGCATCTATTGAGATAATCATGTGATTTTTGTTTGTTAGACTGTTGATATGGTCAATTATGTGGATGGTTTTCCTAATGTTGAACCAACCTTGCATTCCTGGTATAAATCCCACCTGATCGTGGTGAATGATTTTCTTAATTACTTGCTGGAGTCTCTTTGCTAGTATTCTATTTAAGATTTTTGCATCTATGTTCATTAGGGAGATTGGTCTGTAGTTTTCTTTCTCTGTTTTTGGTCTCCCTGGCTTTGGAATCAGTACCATATTTGTGTCATAAAAGGAATTTGGTAGGACTCCTTCTTTGCTTATCATATCAAATAATTTGTATAGTATTGGGATTAGTTGCTCTTTGAATGTCTGATAGAATTCACTTGTGAATCCATCAGGCCCTGGCGATTTTTTCTTAGGGAGTTCTTTGATGGCTTGTTCAATTTCTTTTTCTGATATGGGATTATTTAGGTATTCTCTTTTCCTTTACATTCTCACTGCCTGTGAAATGACTGCTACAAAATTATTTTTTATACCTGTCATCTTTGCATCTTTCTCATAATAGTAACTCAAGATTATCATTAATACCTAAGTTTATTGCCTAAGCCATAAAGTTTCTTAAGAAGCCTGTTAGTATAAATATATAAATACACATATATGTATATTTGCTAGTAAAAGATTAGTGTGGCTTTGTTTGCCTATTAAAAACTGCTAAGATCTTGGAGGAGCACTTTAAGACAATCTGCTAAGGTTTAAAATAGAGTTGAGGTCAAGCAAGAAGAGTATGTTCAATACTTACTTATTAGATCATGGAAAATTGTAAGTATCCTTTAGTCTAAATTTCACCATAACGTGACAAAATTTCTCACTCTTCTTGTAGAAAGGATGGAAAGATATAGGCTTAGGTAGATAGTGAATTGATTCAATGGCCACATGCTTAAGTAGCTATTATTAATTCAAAATTAATTTGATGGCAGATTTCTACTGGTCCAAACCAGGAATCTGTGCTTGATCCTATGCTGTTTTGTTTTGTTGGGTTTTTTTTAATCAGTGACAGATAAAGGAATTAATGACCTGCTCATCAGATTTGCAGATAGCCTCAAGTCAATAAGTTTGGCTAACTCTTTGGAAGGCATGGTAATAATACATACATTTACACTTGGTTTCAAAAATCAACTTCACACATTAAAGTAATGGGAAACTTATCAGCTGGCAGTTCATGATAATGATCAGGGCATTATGGGGGCATGAAAGTTCAATGTGAATCAACAGTATAATAGCAATAAAAAACCACTACAATAATCTTAGGCTGAATTAAGAGAGGTCTAGTGTCGAAGACAATAGAGAATATTATATAAGTGTACTCTGAGCAGTCAAATTCCACCTGGGGCATTAGTTTTTGTTCTGGACAAAAACTTCAATTTAAAGATCACTTTTTAGGAATATAACCATAGCATACAATGAGGGTGAGATCCCCCTCCTGTGATTCTAAGCAAGAAGGACAAACAAGAGTGACTAGTTTAGGAGAAGGATACTACAACATTTGGCTATCCTTCACTTTTCATTTGAGAAGGTGAACCCTGAAGCATCTTTTTGGAGCATGTATGAGAGGAAAATTCATCCTCAGCAACTCTCAGCTTTTGAAGATGCCCTTCCATTTTACTCAATGAAATTTTTACAAATGTGAATGCCACTGATTGTCTCTTCTTTCCTTCTTCTAACTGACAACCCATGTTGAAAGCTTATTAGACTACATTGGTGTTGGAGTTGTGAATTGGTCCAACCATTCTGGAGGGCAATTTGGAACTATGCCCAAAGGGCTTTTAAAGATTGCCTGCCCTTTGATCTAGTCATACCACTGCTGGATTTGTACCTCAAAGAGATAATAAGGAAAAAGACTTATACAAAAATATTTATAGCTATGCTCTTTGGGGCTGGCAAAAAATTGGAAAATGAGGGGGTATTAATCGATTGGGGAATGGCTGAATCAATTGTGGTATCTAATGGTGATGACATGCTATTGTGCTAAAAGGAATAATGAACTGGAGGAATTACATGTGAACTGGAAAGACTTCCAGGAATTGATGCAGAGCGAAAGGAGCAGAACCAGGAGAACATTGTACACAGAGACTGATATAGTATGGCAAAATTGAATTGAAAGACTTTTCTACTAGCAGCAATGCAATGACCCAGGACAATCCAGGGGAACTTATGAGAACACTATCCACATCCAGAGAAAGTACTGTGGGAGCAGAAACACATAAGAAAAACATATGATCAATCATGTAGTTTGATGGAGATATGATTAGGATTTTTATGTTAAAAAGATCATTCTACTGTAAATATGAATAACATGAAAATAGGTTTTGAACAATGACACATGTATAACCCAGTGGAACGTCTTGTCAGCTTTGGGAGGGGGAGAGGAAAGAATGAAGGAAGAGGGAATAATGAATCATGTAACCATGGAAAAATATTCTAAATAAAAATATTAAAAAAGCTTATTAGGTGCAGTGTAAAACAAACTGAAGCAGGAGTATAATTGGCTCAATGAACAAAATAATATAGAAGAAAAGAGCATTTAAAGACTTAAGAGCTCAAATCATTGTTGTGACCAATTATGACAACTGAAGTCTGATGAAGAAGCTTATTCATACCTCTAGACATATAGGTGTTGAACTAGAGTCACAGAATAAGGTACACACAAGTAGGTCCCAATTGGGGGCATAGAATACTAGGCCTGGGGTCAGGAAAACTCTTCCTGAGTTCAAAACAAACATTAGATATTTATTAGCTATGTAAACCTGGGTAAGTCACTTAACCCTGTTTGCCTCTGTTGTTCATCTCTAAAATGAGCTGGAAAAAGAAAATACAAAATGATCCCAGTATCTTTGCCAAGAAAACCCCAAATGAGTCACATAGAGTCAGACATAACTGAGTAACAACATTATTGCCCCATTTGTGGCAATAATAAATCCCCTAACATCACACTGTATATTTCCATTAGGCTGGAGTCAATTTCCATATTTTAGACAATTATAATTTTAAATAGTATGACTTCAAATACATTTGACCCCTGCAAGGAATTCACTATTCACACTAATAAAGACCTAGATAAGTATAGCTAGTGTGTAGGTTTATTTTGCTTTACTTTTTTTAAAAGAAAGGCTTCTATTGGGAGGAGGCTAGACAGGAAGTGTTGGTAGATAGTGATGAAAAAGAAAAGGAGAAAAGTAAGAAAAAGCATAAAAGAAGCATTTAAAATACTCAAAAGAGAACAGAAAGTAGTTCAGAAGGGGGGAACAATCGAAGCTGTTTTAATACAAATTTAAAAATCAAATTGTACATAATTTCACAATTTAATTTTCAATCCTCTTTTCTTAGCCCATTGAAATAGTTGTATTTATTGATTCTTCTTTCAAAATAAAATAAGAAGACTTTGCTGCCATTACTGGTTGCAGATTTCTCCTTAAAATAACTCTCTACAACTGTTTCAACATAAGTTAAAGATAAATGACAGGAAAAAAAAAGGTTTACCATAAAACCTTCCACAAGCCAGAAATACCTTAAACTCCTCAGCAAAATGACTTTACTATTTACAGTCTCATACAAATATAGGTCACACACATTATTCATGTTTCTCTGCAAAAACAGACATTAGAGATTCTGTATATGCTAACTGAACTACTTTTTGACATTCAATTAGATTCTAGTCAAACTACTGAAGGTCTTGTAGATTTTTCCAGGTATTAATGCCATCATTAATAATTTTACTAAATAAATAATATTTATATGTATAGGAAGATATATATTTCTATCTTTTAAAAATATTTAGTCAAAATGAACATTTTCATTGGTGCACATTTTTCAATGCTCAAAGACTTGAATTAGGCTCTCGAGTTTTAAGATTCCCATTTTACTGCCTAGACATTCATAATCTCAAAAATACATTAACAAAATATTATACTTCACTATTTCAGGTTTTGTTTTGAATTGCTAGGTAAAACCAAATTAACTTTGGTTGAATTAATTTCATTCATGTATTTTGTTTTTTATAATTAATTTATATTTATTTTGTATTTACATTATATTCATTTCTGAAGACATGCATTTCCCTTCTCTATTCTATACCTGATGAGTTTATTAAACAAAGAGCAAAAAATAAAAAGGAAAAAAATGTTCAGCAAAAGCAACAATGCATTCATGTCTGATATCAATCACATTTGCAATCCTCTAATTCTTCAAAGACTGGAAAAAGGTATATAGTCCCCATTTTACTCCAAAACCAAATTTGATTATTATGACTGAATAAAGCACTGAGTTTCAGGCATTGTTCTTTTTATATAATAGTAGCATAATGTAGTACTGTAATTTTGTTTCCTAGTTCTATATGACTCTGTATCGATTTATATGTCTTACTTGACAATACTTCTCTGAATCTGATACGTTCTTGATTTCTTATAGCACAGTAATATTCCAATACATAAGGTGGCCCAAAAGTCTTGATCCATTTTTTTTAAACCCTTACTTTCCATCTTATAATCAATACTGTGTGTTGGTTCCAAGGCAAAAGGACTGTAAGAGTTAGCAATGGGGCTTAAGTAATTTGCCTAAGGTCAGCAGGTAGGAAGTGTCTGAGGCCAAAGTTCCACCTAGGACTCCCCATCTCTAGGCCTCGTTATCAATACACTGAGGCACCAAACTGCCCCCTTGATGCAATTTTAAGATATATAATCTTCTATAAGCTTTACATTTTAATAGCATAACACTCCAAGACCTTGGGGACATCTTTTATTCACATCCCACCATTGCATTAGCTATTCCCAATCAATAACTTTGTTTCCAAGGTTTTGTTATTACAAAAAGTGTTGCTATAAATATATCTTATTATTAGGGCTTTGAAACAGTGTTTCATTGGCTAGGTGATAGTTGGCAGTTCTTCATTTGATAACTGTCCATATATTTTGTCCATTTATCCATTGACACCCACTGTTTTATATAATCCGAGAGGGAGCTGAAATGGTTGTTACTAAACTTAAGGATTCAAATTAGAGGGGGGAAATGCCCTTAGTCATAAGTTAGTACTAAAGAGCTATTCAATATGATTGTTTCTTATAACAAATATGGGATGTCAGTTTCACTCTTTTAGGTCAAATTAAGTGCTATATTTACAGATAAAGCATTCATATAGTCATTTTGTTTTTAAAGCAGCAAATTCACTGCAATGAGCCCATTTGTCAGATTTCTTGGTGTGATGAAAATACTGCTAGTAGAAAGAAGTCAAAGGGGCAGTGCTGACATACAATGTCAATGGCATCCCCTTTCATAAACCACTAAAACCTTGAAATGTGTGCATTCCTTCAAGTACCTTACTTGAGTTATTTGTAATATTTTTCATGATGATTCCAACTGAAGAAATCTCATTATGGGAGGGACTTCCCCCCTCATGTTTTATGTAAACTTATTTATTTCCATGAAATATAGTCCATTCATTTCTTCTCTTACACTTTCAGAAATCATTTATGAAATGACTGGTTTCTTTTATTTTTCACTAACGAACTTATCATGCTTCCTTGTGTATCTTATAGTTACTTGCACATATGTTTGTTCCCCCCAAGTAAATTGCTCATGGGTAGGATGAGCTAACATAATAAAAATGACCATTCTACCCAAATTAATTTACCTATTTAGCGCCATACCTATCAAACTACCAAAAAACTTTTTTACTGAATTAGAAAAAATTATAACAAAGTTCATTTGGAATAACAAAAGATAAAGAATATCAAGGGAAATAATGAAAAAAATGTGATGGAAGGGGGCCTAGCAGTACCAGATATTAAACTATACTATAAAGAAGCAGTCATCAAAACATGACTGGCTAAGAAACAGAAGGGAGGAACAGTGGAATAGACTTGGGGTAAGTGACATCAGCAAGACAGTGTATGATAAACCCAAAGAGCCCAACTTTTGGGACAAAAATCCACTATTTGACAAAAACTGCTGGGAAATTTGGAAAACAATATGGGAGAAATTAGGCTTAGATCAACATCTCACACCCTACACCAAGATAAATTCAGAATGGGTGAATGACTTGAATATAAAGAGGGAAACTATAAATAAATTAAGTGAACACAGAATAGTATACTTGTCAGATGTCTGGGAAAGGAAAGATTTTAAAACCAAGCAAGAGTTAGAGAAAATTGCAAAATGTAAAATAAATGATTTTGATTATATTAAACTAAAAGGCTTTTGTACAAACAAAAACAATGTAGCCAAGATCAGAAGGGAAACAACAAATTGGGGGAAAAATATTTATAACAAAAAACTCTGACAGGTGTATAATTACTCAAATATACAAGGAGTTAAATCAATTGTATAAAAAAATCAAGCCATTCCCCATTTGATAAATGGGCAAGAGACATGAATAGGCAATTTTCAGATAAAGAAATCAAAACTATCCACAAGCACATGAGAAAGTGTTCTCAATCTCTAGTAATTAGAGAAATGCAAATCAAAACAACTCTGAGGTATCACCTCACACCTAGCAGATGGCTAAAATGAGAGAAGGGGAGAATAATAAATGTTGGAGGGGATGTGGGCAAATTGGAACATTAATGCACTGCTGGTGGCGTTGTGAACTGATCCAACCATTCTGGCTGGCAATTTGGAACTATGCTCAAAGGGCTAAAAAAGAATGCCTGCCCTTTGATCCAGCCATACCATTGTTGGGTTTGTACCCCAAAGAGATCATAGATAAACAGACTTGTACGAAAATATTCATAGCTGCGCTTTTTGTGGTGGCAACAAATTGGAAAATGAGGGTATATCCTTCAATTGGGGAACGGCTGAACAAAATGTGGTATGTGCTGGTAATGGAATACTATTGCACTCAAAGGAATAATAAACTGGAGGAATTCCACGTGAACTGGAAAGACCTCCAGAAATTGATGCAGAGCGAAAGGAGCAGAGCCAGAAGAACATTGTACACTGTGGTAAAATCAAATGTAATAGATTTCTGTACTGGCAGCAATGTAATGACCCAGGACAATTCTGAGGAACTTATGGTAAAGAACACTACCCACATTCAGAGGAAGAACTGCAGGAGAGGAAACACAGAAGAGAAGCAACTGCTTGAACAAATGGGTTGAGGCGGACAGTGATGGGGGATGTAGACTCAAAACTACCACACCAATGCAACTAACAACAATTTGGAAATAGGTCTTGATCAATGACACATGTTAAAATCAGTAGAAATGCATATTGGCCTTGTGAAGGGGGGAGGTCGGGGGTGAAGGGGAAAGTAAGAGCATAAATCATGTAACCATGTTAACTTTTCTAAAAAATAAATATTAATAAATGTTAAAAAAGAAAAGGAAAAAAAATAACAAATGTGATAGATACAGGCAAGTATGGAAAATCTTACAGGATCTTCTGCCAAATGAAGCAGAACCACAAAAACAATATACAAAATGACTACAATGTTGTTAATGAGAAGGAAAAATGACCAAAAAGTCAAAAGTGAATGTTGTGAAATTACAAGAACAATCATGGACCCAAAAAAGAGATGTGGAATGGCAATCCCACTTCATTCTTTTCTTGGAATGTCAGTTCCACAAATGTGGACCATGGCATATATTTTCAAACTATCTTGGTGCATTGACTGGCTGTGTTGATCTTTTTTCTTCTATTTCTCTGCTAAAAATATTATTCTTTATATAAGATGGCTCTCTGGAAAGGAGACAGAGAGAGATATTGGGAGAAAGTCTGGTGATGAAAAAGGGATATCATTAAAACAGTATGTTTTTAAAAAGAAAATCATTGCTACATACCTTGAAAAGATGCCCAGTACTATATACGCCATTAAGACCTAGAGTTCACTGATCTCCTATTTGCTTTTTACCATTAAAGGGAATGTTCTTGTGTAGTCCGTGCAGAATTGCTGTCCTCAAAATGCCAATTTCAGTACTTGAGTGAACTTATAGGGGTCCCTAGTTCCCTGAAGATTTTGATTTTCCTTGTGCAGAAATGTCAATGGGTTCATCAGGCTTCAAATATATTAGTTTCTGACTAGGTAGGAATGGGCTTGTAGCCACAATCTATTCTATACCAGGATTCCCAAAGCACTGCAAAAATGCAGAAAAGGGAGAAACTGGCACATGACATGAAAGTGGATACCAACATTAGATAAAGCTTTAAGAATTAACTGTTATATCATTGACCTGCTGGAGACTCTTGCTCTAAGAAATGCATAAAAAGTGACAGGATAGCAAATGAAGAGTCATTTCTTCCTCACCCAGGGGAATCACTGGGGTATTTATGATGCCTTCCCTCTTCCACAGGAGAGAATCAGTCAGTCAGCAATTATTTTACTTGACGTTGTCAGGATACATATTCTCTCTACCCACCAAAAGGGGTTTCCTTCAGTGGATTTCTAAGCATGCCACCTCCAATTTCACTGAGAATTTTGTATAACAAGCTAAAAGAACTTCAACAATACAAGAAATATCCACGAAAAGAAATATTATATATTTCCAGATTCAATTCTGAACTACTTTGATCCTTTTCTTATTTGTTACATTGGTCAGGAGAAGGGGAAAAGATATATTTATAATTGAACACAATATAAAAATAACAATAAAAATTTTAACTAAAGCAGAAAAAAATTAGCTGAGAATCCTCAAGTTGTTGCCTATCCCACAAAATATTCACTGGCCTGTCCCATACTTGCCAGGAACATGTTGATTATGGAAATGATGGCAGTGAACATTAGCAGTCTAAAAATAAGCCACGTTCATGCTGTGGGACAGAGTTTCCATTTTTGTGAAATGGCAATTTATCTATAAATATAGGCTGATTTTGTTGGCCTTAATCCTATTGCCATTGCTAATTTAGGTGGTTGATATAAAAATAAATATAATATTTACACATATGAATGTACATCCATGAATATCTTATATTTCCAGGAAGTACTTTATTATACCTTTAGACACTTTTACACAAATCATGAACAAATAATCCTACCATTATGGTCATAAATGGGAGAAATACTAAGACACATTTATAAATGTATGTGCGTATGGATGGTATAATGGTAATGTGATTTTTTTTTAGAATGATTTTTTTATGTTAGTCTCTATTCTGCTAATTCTAAAACTAAAAAGTCCCCCTTCAACTCTGTTGGATTTTTTTTTCTTTTATTAGTGGTGGCAGAGCTGGGGTGTGGTACTAACAACTAAAGCTATGATGGAATAAGCTATTGGAAGGTATTGGTTTCCCCCTCGTTGGCTGTCTTTAAACACAATGTTTCTTTTTCAGGTCTGAGTTAGACTAGATAATTTCTGAGGTTTTTTTCACACTTGAAATTCTTTGATTCTATAACTAGATTTTTCTTAATGTTTGGTACCAGAGGGCAATACTAAGAACTCTGGAAGTAAGATATGAAGAGATAAATTCAGACTTTATGTAAGGAAAATTTTCTGACATTAAGAATTATCTAAAAGTGTAACTAGGTCATTGAAGAAGCTCAGTAGCTAAAGAATAGGCCTGGAATAAGGAAGACCTGAGTTCAAATCCAACTACAAACACTCCTGGGAAAGTCACTTAACCCCATCTGCCTCAATTATAAAATCTGTAAAATGAGCTATAGGAGGAAATGGCAAAACACTGCAGTATCTTTGCCAACAAAACCCCAGAATGAGGTCATGAAGAGTTGGACACAACTGAAAACAACAGAATAATAACTCAACGTCCAACTGACTGCCTTTGGTAATAATGAGTTTCCTTTCAAAGAAATCTTCAGTTGAATTCTGAATCACCATTTGTGAGATATATATATATATATATATATATATATATATATAGAGAGAGAGAGAGAGAGAGAGAGAGAGACAGAGAGACAGAGAGACAGAGAGAGACAGAGAGAGA
>NC_058131.1:488472582-488601987 GCF_016433145.1 Gracilinanus agilis
ACAGAGAGAGAGAGAGAGAGAGAGAGAGAGAGAGAGAGAGAGAGAGAGAGAGAGATAAATATATAGAGAGAAAAAGACAGACAGAGAGAGAAAGAAAGAGACAAAGACAGACAGACACAGAGAGACAGACACGGAGAGAGACAAAGAGAGAAGATATAGTGACTTGTTTGGGTATCAATTGGACTAGATAGTCTCTGGGGGTTCCTTATAACTCTGACCATCTAAGATCTCATTTTGTGACTTTTATATTTTGCCTTATTATTCACTTTTATTTGCTTTGAAATAATATTCTATTCATTCAAGATTTTGTTAAAAAATACTCTCCTACCTTTGTGTCATTTATAGATCTCATCTGTACTACATGTAGGGTTGTCTCAAAAGTCTTAGTGAGGTTTTAAGCATTAATAACTTTTTTGTCAGTTCTTTTTAGTCAAATCCAATTCTTTGTGATCTGATGTGGAGTTTTCTTGTCAAAGACACTGAAGCGGTTTGCCATTTTCTTCTCAAACTCATTTTACTGAAACTGAGAAATTGAGGAAAATAGTTAAGTGATTTGTCCAGGGTCACACACCTAGTTAGTGTGTGAGTCAAGATATGAACTCAGGAAGAAAAGTCTTCATTACTCCATACCCAGTACTCTATCCACTACACTCCTAATTGCTTCCAATTTTAATAGGCTAAAATATCTTTATATATTTTGATTTAAATCACTGATAAGAATTTTAAACAATATGGAATGAATAACAGATCCCTAGGACACTCCACTGAAAACTTCTTTTCAAGTTGGAATTAAACCATTAGTGACTACTCTTTGGGTCTAGTGCTTAATCAACTTTAAACCAGTTATTTTATCCCACATAGAGGACTGAATCCCAGAGATTCTGTGACTTAGGGATTCTGTGACTTCTTGAGAGTTACAGAAATGCTAATTAGCAATGTCAGGAATTGAACTCTAACCTTTTAACTAAATTAGACAGTGTTTCCATTGGACCAGGCAGTTTCTGTCCTTTCCAATTGTAAAATCAATTAAATGACTTGAACAAATAATACTCTAAGCTCAAATATGAGTTCAGGGTATATTGAGGGAAACACATGGGATATGTATCCAATACATCATTTACACATCTTATGCATGTTTCCACCATTCATCAAAAGCAATTGAGTGTAGGCTCTATGTCATCCCAAGCAAAACTAGAACTTAGTACCTATGGTGAAGCCCTTCCTTGTGAAGTAACACTTCCTTGCTGTAGTGTGCCCATATATTTCTATCTTGTCAATAAATTGGCAGACAGAAAAGTCACTCCTATTTTAGCCTACAACATAGCTTCCCTCTGCTACATTATAAAAAAAAAAAAAAAAAAACTTCTGCCTCATACTCTATCCAAAGCCCTTCCATCCATATCCTCATCTGCTCTAAGTATGTAAAGGTCATTCTTTTAAGTGTTGCATCATCTGTCTGAATGCTTCTCATCTCTTCCAGCTTATACATATTTGTATTAAAGCCTCCATGAGATATGAAGGATGCATCTCCTCTACAGTTTTGTCAGACTGAGCCAGAACCATAACTAGTGCCTCCATTTTAGAACCAAAAATATAATTTCTCTTTCAATAATAATAAAGTTAGTAGATCAAATTCTGTCCTCAGTACTAATGCACTGACTCCCGCTGAAATCAGCAGAACTTGAGGGCACATAAGTTTGGGCGGATTGTGGTCCAGCTTTCGATTGCTATAGAATTTGTATTACCTGGCATATTTTTTTATTTCTGTGGATTGCACAGTTAGAGCAGGGTGACCCAGTTTGGGTGAAATAAGAAATGACCCAAACCACTGACCTAAATCCTGCTTTAGGAATTTAAAATTACATCTCCTAGGTACAAAATAGGTTTTTTACTTTTTCTTTCTTTTAAAACCACTTTCAAATGTTGAAGTTATCATTCCTGAACTTTTTCATGCCATTTTGAATTAGAAAAACCAGAAGAAAACTATTTTCCAACTGGGAAAAAGGAGGAACATCTTGCTTAATGAATTCATAATTTGAAAATAAAAAGGCAGGAAATATCAGGAATTTAAGTTAAAAGATTCACAACCAGTTTGGCAGATTGCAGAGATCCACCACTCTCAGCACAAACTCCTTTCAGCTGTGAACTTTCTCAGAATCCCCTCTTTATTTACCCCTGCCCAAATCCTTCCTAGTCTTTACCTTCTTCAACCACAGTTTTCACTTTGTGACTCCATCCATTGTTAAGCACACTGCTTTCTTTCATCCTCCATCCTTTCTTCTACTACCTTGTATTAACTTAAAGCACTCAGCTTTTCCCCTGAGGAGTCTATATCTCTCATATTCTTCTTCAATACCAGCCACTTTTTTTCGCATTCATAAGTGATAAAGCAGTCAGAATACTGCTTTCTCCTCATATCCATTCCACATCACAAATTCCTGTTTAGTCAGAATCGCTTCAACAACCTCTCCTTTGACATGAATGCATTGTGACTATGCAACCATTTTTAACTATGTCACTGACATCTACTAATGCTTAATGATATCTGAGGTCAAAAACAAAGGTTATCTGATATTTCTCAATTATTTCAACATCTGACTTAGTCTTTTTCTCTAATCCTTTCCCTGCCATGAGGCTCAGATATCTAAATATCTACAATAATGACTCGAAATATTCTGGACTCTAGAACTCCTCAATACAATGATGTTTGTTTCCACTCTATTTCAACTAAGTTTGTATTTACAAGACTTCACCAAAATATTTTAAGATTTCAAAATCTGAAATTTCTTGAATCATAGACTCATAAGATCTCTAGGCCTTTTTCTTATCTTAATTTCCTGTCCTACTACATTCCTTCTACCAGTCTCCTATCCCATATTCCTTTCAAAATTTTTATTTGCCCTTACTTGTAATTATCAGCTATTTCTACTATATGGTGCCCATATTATTGTCTTCTGCTACTCCCACTAGAACTAAGAATTCTGCTCTTTGTGCCCTGGGTTCTGATTAGTGAGCTTTTACTTTATGGAGCGCCATCTCCAGTATACTACACACCTCTCACCTGACCCTGAACCATCTCAATTTTCTCCTTTAGTATACATACAGCTTTTTGTGTAGTCTTCTGCTATTAGAATATAAGCTCTTTGAGGGCAAAGAATCTTTTTTTGTATCCTAAATGCTTAGCAAATTCATGACTCATAATAAGAATTTAATAAAGACTTTTTCATCTATTCATTCACTCTTTTAGCACTTTTATTCCTTCACATTCTCCAATTCCTTAACCCTATTGTTAATTCATATCCCTCTCTACCCAGTTTTAACCCAGGAATTAACCATATCGATAATTCACTTTTCACCCCACATTTGAGTCCTCAAGATTCTTCACTTTGATAATATTGACATTTATGTCAATTATGATATACATTTTTCTTTAGGATCTGCTTGTTTCACTCTGCATTAGGTCCTCTAAGTCTTTCTGTGGCTTTTTAAAAATCTATTTTTTCCATTTCTCATAGCATAATAGTACTCAAACATATTCATATGCTACAATTTATTCAGCCATTCCTCAACTGATATCGACTGTCCACTAATTTTCAGTTTGGGGCTGTTATAAAAAGAAGTACTATAGGGGGCAGCTGGGTAGCTCAGTGGAGTGAGAGTCAGGCCTAGAGACAGGAGGTCCTGGGTTCAAACCCGGCCTCATCCACTTCCCAGCTGTGTGACCCTGGGCAAGTCACTTGACCCCCATTGCCCACCCTTACCACTCCTCCACCTATGACACAATACACCGAAGTACAAGGGTAAAAAAAAAAAAAAAAGAAGTACTATAAATATCTTTGTACATATAGGACTTTTCCCTGTTTCATTGATGCCTTTTGTGTATGGGCTTAGCAGTGATTGGAATAGGTAGGTGAAAGGACATATACTGTCTAGTAACTTTTGTGCATAATTCAAATTGCTTTCCAAAATGGTCATGCACATTTGCAGGTCCATCAACATTGTATCAATGTGCCTATTTTCCCCTAATGCTTTAAACATCTATCTTTTTTTTTTCCTTTTTCTCATCTCTGCCTCTCGGATGAGTGTGAGGGGGAATCTCAGAATGCTTTAATTTGTATTTCTCCAAGTAGTAGGGATTTGGAGAACTTTTAAATATATCTATAAATAGTCTAGGCTTATTCCCTTCAGAACTATCTATTCATACTTTTAGACCATTATCAACTGTGGAATGGCTCTTTTTCTTATACTTGAATAAGATCCTAATATATATTGGAAATTAAACCTTTATCACAAAAATGTTGCAAAGATTCTTCTCCAGTTAATTATTTCCCTTTTGAACTTATTTTGATTAGATTTGTTGGACAAAAACTTTTTAACTTTATGTAATCAAAGTTATCCATTTTATCTTCTGTGATCCACTATTCTTTTGTTTGGTCATAGACTTTTCTCCTATTCAGAAGTCTAATAGGTTATTTTCTCCATGTTTCTCTAATTTGTTTAGGATGTGCCTTTTGTATCTTAAGTTGTACTCATTTAGAGGTAAATTATATACAAAGTGTGAGGCTTTGATCTAAATGCAATTTCTTCCAAATTGTGGTTCTAAATTCCCATCAGTTTTTGTCAAAGTCCTTATCCCAGCAACTAGATTTATTGTGTTTATTAAACACTATCTTATTATTGTTTCTATCTGTTGTATTGTTAATCTGTTCCACTTTTCTATCTCTCTATTACTTAACTAGAACCAAATTGTTTTAGTAATTATTGCTTTGTAGTATGGTTGGAGATCTTGTACTGCTATTATTCTTGTTCACATGCACACACACTCATCTAAGAGAGCAGTTTTAAACTTGGGGTCTGTAGACCCTTGGAAGTTTGAAAAAAGTGAAGAAATCCTTTAGTGGGATTTCTGAAGCCAAAACTATTTTCATAATAATACTATTATTTGCTTAAAATTGCTCATATTTTTCCAACCACACATCTGTGTGAATCTATATTTATTTCAAACAAAAATAACAAAGGCTGAATGCAGAAACAGATATGAGAACCTAGTGGCCGTCTACTAAGCCAGATATTAAAGAGATTTGCAAAAATATGTAAAACAATTCCATGTTTCTCAATAATTTTTTTGTTTAAGGAATTATAATTTTTTAAATGCTGAAGTGATAGGATTAGGGTTTATTACTATTGGTTTTGAATGAACTGGTTTTTAAAACTTTAGTCATTTCTAACATATTAAAAAAGCAACAGATAACCTACATCAACAAAATTTCTTTGGAAGTCCTCAATTTTTAAGATTACACAGGGTTTCTGAAACCAAAAGAACCTGAGAACTGCTTATCTAAGCTAACTCACTTAATTTACAAATAATTAAACCGAAAGCTGAGATAAAAAAGTGACTTACCAAAGATTACACAGTTCTGTCTTTTCCCTCAAACCTTCCCCTTCCTCTAACTTCTTTATTTCTATCATTATCACTATGAATGGCCAGCCTCATGTAAGAATTATCATAAACTCATTGTTTTCCATCATACTATCTCTACTATCTATCATCTATCCATTCCTTTCCCAAGTATATGAATTGAGAAATATAGCATAAGAATAGTGTGTATGGAATAATAAATATTATTTTAATGGAAAGGACCTGAAATAACATGAGAGTGTCTAAGATTAAGGATAGTAAACAACAAAATGCATGGCCTCATATATCTATGAACGAATGTGCAGAAAAGGAGTATAAACTGAAAAATCGAGAGTTTTACACAAGAAGCTTCTTGCATTTCACTGAAACTTGGTGAGATGACTTATGATAGATAAATGGTCATGTATACCTTATTTGTGGTTTAAAAAATAAGATGTTCTCATGGGAAGAAATTCATGACCTGGAGAAGAAAATCATGGTGGAGAGTATTTGGATGAAACCACTTCTTTTTCTTCCATAAACAAAGGAAGAAATAGAAGCAATTTTGTGGTAGGCACATAATATAGACTTGTAGAAAGAAGGAGAAAAAGCAAGATGAGTTTAGATCACAAACATAGTAAATAGGAAATATATAGATATTGATATATGTATATGTGCATGTTTATGTATACATATATACACATATTTGAAAGAAAAATAATAATAATAGCTTCTGGGAAATCTTATTTAAAAAAGATACCACATCTTAAAATCTAAATATATGTAAAGAACCGCTTAACTTTTACTAGTGTAATTCTCATTTCACAGGGGATTAATTGGCAAAATATATGAAAAGAAGATTATCAAAAGAGGTAACAGAAAATGTTAGCAATCACTTGAAGAAATTATCAATTTTACTATCAAAGAAACACAAATTTTAAAAATCCTGAGGTGGTTCCCCCAAACCCTTTAATTGGCAAAGATAAGAAAAAACAATGAAATCGAGGGCTCTTAAAGTTGTGGATAAACAGGAGCACTTAGTCATTGCTGGTGGAGTTGAAAAGTTGCAAATTTTGTCTGGAGAGCAATGTGTGGCAAAAAAAAATAAAATGAACATACCCTTTGACTCAATAATTCCAATGTGAGGAATATTCCTGGAAGCAATGAAAAAAATAAGCTATTTGTTTAAACAAACAAAAAAAATCCCTCCTATTTGTTCCAGGATTTTTATAGCAATGTTATTTGTAATTGCAAAACTCTGGAAACAACCTTGATTTTCAAATAAACTGTGATATGTTAACATAATATAATTAAATCTGATAAGTGCAAGGAATATAAAGAAATCTTTAAAGACATTTATTAAATAACACAAAGCAAAGAGGCAGAACAGTATAACAATGAGCAATTAAGTTTGCAAATCTGAAGGGTCACAAAGGACCCCACCCAAATTATCTCACAGACATACTAGCAATTATCTTTTTTTTTTCCCAAAGGCATTGAGACCTGATAATAATCAAGTTCAAAGAGAAACAATAGAAAGCTTTTTTATCTAGGTTAGAGTTGAACAAAAAGGTAGTCAAGAGGTGAGCTTTGGAAAAGGCATCTTCCCAAGAAAGACAACTTGAACTGAGGTGAACAGACTTCAAACCTAAGGCAGTCAGTCCCTGGCATAAGAAGATTGGTGGGGCTGAAGGGAAGACAGAAGACCATAGAAACATTTGGACCAGGAAAGGCAACTGGTGATATAAGTCGGCAGAAACACCTAGACCACAGAAGTCACAGGAGGGCAGATACTGGAGCATCCTAGGTCTCTGAAAATAGACATAAGTGAAGGTGGAAGTCAACAGCAAGAGCCTAAGAAATTCAGGTCAGGTACAAACAAGACATGACTATCCTATTTAGGACAAAAAGGTATAGAAACTAGCTCTGGCCTAAAAAATTGTGAATCAATTACAAAGTTTAGAAATATAAAGAAAATAAACACTAGGAAGAAATACTATGAGTCAAGAGACTAATGAGACATAAACCCAGAAGGAAGTAACTCTACAATTATAATCAATACCTCAGAGAAAATAATATCTTGATCATGAGAACTTCAAAAGTGCCTAGAGTTAATGAAGTGATTAAAATTATAAATGAAATAAAAGTTCTGGAAGAAAAGAATGGAAGGAGAATAAACGAATAATAAGGAGGTTAAAGAAGATAATTCACCAATAATATGCCATTGGAAAACAACTTTTTAAAACACTAGATACCTTATTTCAAGAAATCACAAATCCTGGGGGCAGCTGGGTAGCTCAGTGGATTGAGAACCAGGCCTAGAAACGGGAGGTCCTAGGTTCAAAATCTCGCCTCAGACACTTCCCAGCTGTGTGATCCTGGGCAAGTCACTTGACCCCCATTGCCTACCCTTACCACTCTTCTGCCTTGGAGCCAATACACAGTATTGTAGACAGAAGGTAAGGGTTTAAAAAAAAAAAAAAAGAAATCACAAATCCAATCAGTCTAATCTTATTAGAATCAGAAGAGAAAATAAAGACAGAAAGAATCTACTAGCCACACACTGATCATCCAGAGAAACTCAAAAATGAAAACTTCTAGGAATGTTATGTCCATAATATAGAGATTCTCAAAAGAAATAGTGCAGTCAAAAAGAAGGATGTCAAATACCATATCCATATCAAGGACTATATTAAGAATCAATGAAAATCTCAGAAAAAAATTGAACAAGTCATAAATTAACACAAAAAGGAGGAAAAAGCACTATATAGATTTACAAGTGAATTATATTTTTAGACAGTTAATTACAAAACCATATAAACTATTTTCAAAACAGAAAAAAATTCAAAAAAATTGTTCTATGAAGTGCAGCAGAAATATAAAACTATACAGACCCACATCTCTTTTATTTGATTGAAATGTATTAAATAAAATATTATTAAAGAGGCTACAGCAACAAATTGAAAAGATTATACTCCATGATCATAAATTATTTGTAGCATAAATATAGATTTATAACACAAATGCAAATTTGGTTCAATATTAGTAAAATTATGGAAATAATACATATTAAAATAACAAAAATATTATTACATAAACGGATGCAGAAAGATTCCAAGAAAATTCATTTCTACTTTTGAAAACTACTTAAAAGTATTATAATAAATAGACCTTTCCCTATTGTGATAATTAGTGCCTATTTAAAATTAAAGAACTAAGGTTTATCTATAATGGAGAAATGCTAAAACCTTTCCAATAATATGAGGTTAAAAACAAGCATGCCCATAATCACCAATGTCATTTGTTATAGTTTTAGAAGTTCTAGTTATGGAAATGAAACAAGAAAATAAATTGGGCCAATAAGTAAAAACAGAGGAAACAAATTTATTTATTTATTGCAGATGATATGATAATCTACTTAACCCTAGTGATTCTTCTAAAATTAAATGAAAAGTATATAACTCCATCAAAGTAATAGAACGTAAAATAATTCCACAAAAATAATCAACAATTCTATATTTTTAAAAATAAAACTGAATAGAGAGACAGAGAAATTCAATTCAAAATAATCGTGGTACATAAAACATTTGGGAATTTATATTTACCAAGGTACAAAAAGAAACTAAATGAAAACTACAAAATTACATGTAGAAACATAGTCTTATTGTAGAAATACTAATTGCTTGTGGGGGAGCTATACCAATATAAGATGACAAACAAATTTAATTTTTAGTGCTATATCAAACTACAACCATAGGATTATTTTAAGCTCATCTTCATGAAGACAAGGTCAAGGATATGAGAGGAAATAATGAAAAAGATGATGGGAAAGAAGACCAAAAAGTATCAATAAGTCCATCAAACATTCACCAAGCATTTATTAAACACCTTTGTGAAAGGCACTAAGCAATACCCTCAACTCACTCATAATCTAATGATCTAAAATATTATCACAAAACAATAATCAAAACTATTCAGTATTAACTAAAATGTTAGAAAAGTTTATCAGGGGAATGGGTTCGGTCCATCACATATAGAATATGAATATAGTAGCAAAGAGTAAGACACCAACTACTGAGGTAAAGACTCAAAGTTAAACGTGCTGGAAACAATGGAAAGCAGTCCAAGAGATCTTGGGTTTAGAAAAATATGTCGCAAAACATGACAAAATAAACTATATATAGACACATGAACTAGATATAAAAATTCATAACAAATAAAAGGAAAGAGAAATAGCTATGAATAGGGGCAGAAGAGTTCTTAACAAAGGACACAGAGGAACACAAGATAAAATGAACAGTTTTGATCACAAAAAATCTTAAAGATTTTATAAAACATAAGTGGGGAAAATCTGCATCATTTCTATAACAGAGATATCTTATTTAAGATATATTGGCTAAAGAATTGGTACCCGAAATATATAGATGATTCCAGTATATGAAAAGAAATACCATTCTAAATAGTCCAATAGTCCAAGGACATAATTGGGCAATTAATTCTCAGAAGATAAAAAGCAAGCTATAGAGCATATAAAAATACTCCAAATAACTAAGAGAAAACAGAAATCTTTTTCATTGGCAAAGAACTGGAAAATGAAGGGATGCTAAACAAGTTGTGGCATATAACTATGATGTTATATATTGCTATAAGAAATGATGATCAGATTAATTTTTTAATCATGGAAAGACCTCTTCATGAAATTAGGAAACTGAAATGAGCAGAACCAGAAAAATGTTATGTACATCAACAGAAATATTGAAGAATGACTTGTTTCATATACATATATCCTTTCATGAAATGATGCCTTCTCTGGTGTGGGAAGAGGAGGAAAGGAAGGAAATACTTGGGAATTTTCATGTAACAAACAGTAATTTAAAATTTTAAATTAATTTTAAAAATGAAAACAACTCTATGGCTATAACTTACATCAACAAACAAAAAGGAAAATTGACAATTGTTGGAGAGGATGGAGGAAGAAAGGTACAATAACACATTACTGGTGGAGCACTGAATTGACCCAACATTTCTGGAAATTGGTTTTTAAATCATTAAACTGTGCATACCTTTTGACCTAGCAATAACACTCCTAGGAACTCAACCTGAAAGGATCAGAAAAAAAGGAGAAAATTCACCTAAGCAAAAGTATCCATATTTACACTCTTTGTTATAGCAAAGAATTTTAACTAGAAATGATGACCATTAACTGGAGAATGGCTGAATAAATTATGGCATAGGACTGTTATGGAAAAATATTATGGTGTAAGATATTACAAAAGAGACAGTTTTAAAGAAACTTGGGGATATTTTTATAAAATGATGTAGAACAAGGTAAGGAGAAATAGAAGAACAATTTACACAGTGTACAAAAATTGTATAAGAACAGAACTTTGGAAAACTTAAAAACTGTACAGAACAATAGCTAACTGCATTTTCACAGTTTCTACCTCCTGACAGAAATGAAGTACAGGTCCCAAATGAAGCATACATTTTGGACATAGCTAATAGCCAGTGTATAGAGTTATTTTAAATTGTCTATATTGACTTGTTATAAGCGATGAGACAGGATCCAGTTATGCTGATTATAAAAAGGTACAAACAAAAGAGCTTCCATGAAGATTTAAAGAAGATGCACTAAAGAGATCTAAAAGAAGTTTGGAGGACAATACAGACTGAGCAAGACATTTTTTAGAATTAATGTAACGAATTAAGTCTATATTTTTTAAAGTTACACATAATAAGATCCATATTTTCATATATAACCTCTTTTATATATTTTATATATGGGAATATTAATATTTATTGCTGCTTTTCAAGCTCAGGATAACTAAAAATTTTAAATGATAAAAAATGTATGAGACTGAAGGCACAAATAAAAAATTATCATGGTGACTAAAAAGTTATGACATTTTATGCATCGTAATTAATTTATATGTAAATAGTCTCCACGTAATTTTAATTAGCTCTATTGATATTCCAAATTGTTTATAATAAATTATTAAAAATAAATTAAAATATGGTTCCCAAAATGAAGGTTGCAATAGCTCAGCTATATTTTGCCCCAGTCAAACTCAATCTGGAGCTTGTTTAGTTCTGGGCACCACATTTCAGAAAGATACAGAAAACTAGAGCATGTTCATAATAGGGCGACCCAGATGGTAATGAGGCTGGAGAACATGGAAAATAATGATTATTAGAAAGGATTGGGGATGTTTTGCCTAGAGAAAGGAAGATTTAGAGGAGACATAATAACTGTCTCCTTATATTTGAAAGGCTGTCATGAGAAAGAATAATTAGACTTTTTTGGGGGCACCAGAAGGCAGAACCAGGACTGATAAGTAGAAATTGCAGAGAGGTATATCTAAGCTTAATATAAAGAAGAGTATCCAAAGTACTAGAAACATCCAAAAGTGGCAATGTCCATCATTGAATCATTATTCAGTTGTGTACAACTTGTCATAACCCCATTTGGCATTTTCTTGGCAAAGATATTGGAGTGGTTTCCATTTCCTTCTTCAACACATTTTACAGATGAGGAGCTGAGACAAAAACAGTTAAGTGACTTGCTGAGGTCACAGCTAGTAGGATCAAATTTGAACTCGGGAAGATGAGTATTCCTGACCTCAGGCCTGGCACTCTACCATTGTATCCATTGTACCACCTTGCTGCCCTGATTTGTTTGAGGACTTGGAAAAGTAGCTTCATGTTTTCTACCATTTCTAAGGAGATCTTGCATAAATCCTGCATTACAGCTTCAGTTAGTACTGGATTCCCCCTCATTAGAGATCTTCATGCATTAATTAAGGATGTTAAAGAGATACTTAATCACAAAAAGTATGGACTAAATTATCTCAGAAGTTCCCTCCAACTTTTAGATTCCTTGATTTTATAGTAATCTTATTATATTTTAAAGGTTTGTTCTACTTTGTCTGAGATATCAGATCAAATAATAATGGGTAAAAGTATAGTTAAGCTGGATGTAAAAAAATCATAATAATTATAGCTATCCAGAAATTAGGCAGGTTGCCTTAACAAGTAGTGCCCCCGTCATTGGAGCTGTTCTTAAATTTGAATTTCCACTTACTATATAGAATATTCCTTTACTAGTACAGGTTGAAATAGATGACCTTTGTGGCCACTTCTGATTCTGAGATTCTGTAACTCCATTTCTATTTATACAAGTGAGACTTTAATTGCCTCTTGCCTAGAGTATTACACATACCAAACTAATCCTCTTCCTCCTGCAAGAATTGGTTTAGAAGGGTTAAGATAACTTACACTGATTCTTGATTGCCCACCAAACAAATTATAAATTCCTTTTATCTTAGCATTTAAGGCATTCCACTATCTAGCTCCAAAGTAACTTTCATACTTTCCCCTTCCTTTGCAATAAATTGGGGCAGGCAATTGTAAAAATGCACAAAATATGTGCTGTAGTAATAGAGCATGCAGGGATCACTTTGCATAAAAGCAGAAGTGGTATTCACTACATATATCTGAAGAGTTGGAGGCAGATCTCCAGTCTTACAATTCCTTTAAATTAATGGACAACTCAAAATCCCTATTAAAATTCATGTTTAGCTTGAAGGTATAACACATGGCTCCATCATTATCTGTGGTCACATTAACATTAATTCCTTTATCAGTTCTATTTGAAAATAGATCACCCAAAGGGATGAAACAAAGGAAACCAGTTTTGAGAAACACCAAAAAGAGAGAAATTAAGTTTCACAGCAAACTATGATAAACTTGTTTAGGGTCACTGAGGGTGCCAAAAGCTTGGGCAAATGAAGACACTTAAAGAGATAGAGGAACTCATTTGAGAAAGAAGAGAATGCTGGAGACAAAACATGTAATTCACAACTTTCAGTAGGGCTACCTTCCTTAGGGTCACCTTATTGCCTTTGAGGTAGCCAGATATTGGGTAAAGAACTTTAGGCTGGAAATTAGTAACTCTGAAGTCTAGACCCTGTTTTGCTATCAGATAACTATATGATCTTGGTAAAGTATGAGGGGATGATTCAATTTTAGGAATGAAGAAGTGATAGTCTGACTTTACTGTGCCCTCATCAGACTATATTTGGAGTAGTATATTCAGATCTGGGAGACAGTTTATTTTTTTTAATTTTTAAAAAAAATATTTCCATGGTTACATGATTCATTTTCTTACTCTCTCCTCCCCAAATCCCCCCCCTTGTCCCGTAGCCGACACACATTTCCACTGGTTTCTTCATGGGTCATTGATCAAGACCTATTTCCATATTATTTCCATATTATTGATAGTTGTACTAGGGTGGTCATTTAGAGTCTATATCCCCAATCATGTCTGCATCAACCAATGTATTCAAGCAGTTGTTTTTCTTCTGTGTTTCCACTCCTGCAGTTCTTCCTTTAAATGTGGATAGCGTTCTTTTCCACAAATCCCTCAGAGTTGTCCTGGGTCATTGCATTGCTGCTAGTACAGAAGTCCATGACATTTACTTTTACCACAGTGTATCAGTCTCTGTGTACAATGTTCTTCTGGTTCTGCTCCTTTCACTCTGCATCAATTCCTGGAGGTCTTTCCAGTTCACATGGAATTCCTCCAGTTTCTTATTCCTTTGAGCACAATAGTATTCCACCACCAACAGATACCACGTAGTTTAAAGAAGCTATAAGGTCATGTTTGTTCAGAAAAGGGAAACCTTGAAGGTGAAGGGTCTTTAACCTATGTCAGATAATGATCCATTGGAAGAAATGGAGACATTTATCTGAAAAAGACAGTCTTAGGGAGGATAATAATGGTTGTCTTCAAGTATCTGAAAAGCCCTCACATAGAGAGATATTTTGTTTGGCTCCAAAGGTAGAATCAAGAATACTGTGTGGAAATTGAAAAGAAACAAATTTACCCTTGATATAGGGTGGGGCGAGCTTATAACAATTAGTGCTATTGAGAAGTAGCCTCCAAAGTTAGTAAGTTTCCCCTCTTTGGAGATCTCCAATCAGAAGTTAGATGATCATTTTTAGATATGTTATAATTCCATTTCACGTATGGGTTGGGCTATGTGTCCACTAACATTCTCTTCCGCTCTCCTTTTCTGTGATTCTGTTACTATACTCAAGTTTAGTTTCTTCCTCAGTAAAATACTTTAATTGGTACCTAAGTTTCTAGACCTAAAATTAGATGATAATCATTCAAAACCTCAAGCAAGTACCCACCTAAAAATTATATCACAAGACAAGGAAGAAGTATCAGTACCCTAAGATTGACAATGCTCTTTGATTTTCTATGCTTCCTGTAGGGAAATATTTCTCCACACTTTCCACCTCCCAATATTATGCTGAGTGGAGTAAGGGTTTGAAGTGACAGCTGGTCTATTCTGAGACAAGATTCTAACTCATCCCAAACCTTCAGTCAGAAACTTCCAGATCTCTGACAAATCATCTGCCATGAGCTGTTTTACTTAAAATAACAGGTGGGGATCAGTCACTGAAACAGGGCATGGTAATAATTTTAAGACAAACCAAGTGGTATAGAGAATACTATCTATTCTTTTTGATTTATGATTTAAACTACAACTGGTACACCTGTGTAGTCTACTTATTTTTTAATGCTGCCATATGTCAAGTTAATGCCTTTGGGACTTTGATTCATTCAGTCAAGCCAGTTATGTACACCAGGGGGTGCTATGATGAAATGGTAATCTGATTTATTTCTAGTTACTCCATTTATTTTCCACAGTAATTTGAAGGTGAAGGTTTATTCAGAAAAAAAAATCAGCAATAAGGCTCTGTCATGTTGGAGCTATAGTCATCCCTAGTCTGTTTAACTGATTTTTAAAATCACAAAAACATAAAATTCCAGCACTGTACATAACTTCAAAAGTCATCCAATTCAATCCATACCTGAATAAGAATCAGTATATGTGACAAAAGATCATCTAGCATTTTCTAAAAGACCACTACTGAGGGAGAATCTAACCTCTTCTGTGTCAATTTCCTTTTTTTGAAACCTCTAATTATTAAGAAGATGTTGGATTTTTTCTTCCTTCCATTAAGCCTAAATCTGCCTCTTCTATTTTTGCTCTTTCGTCCTGGCTCTGCCTCATGTTACCAAGCAAAAGGCAGAATAATAATATTTAACATGCGCAGAGTGCTTTAAGGATTGCAAAGCACTGTACAAATATCTCATTTTATCCTCACAACCAACTCTAGGAGGCAAGTGATAATACAAGTTCTTTTTTACAGATGAGGAAACTAAGAAAAAATAGCTTATATCTTTCTGACACAGAGATCAAGTACTACACTTACTCTGTAATCTCCAGGTTAAACACATCAGTTTACTTTTCACCAGTACTTGACATACCACTATTTCCTACTAATGAGACCGGGATCCTATTAAGGTTTAAGAAATTCAGGTAGTGAACTCTATTACCTAACATTATATCAAATAATTAAGTATGACCTTTACCTTAGAAGTAGTCATTCGATTGACTACTTCAGAGCTAACAGGAGACCCAAGTTTAGTAAGATTTAGATTAATAATTTAATTAGTTTAATTTAATGAAAAATAATTAAAAGAATATCCTTTTTTAGAACTTCATCTTTCATCTTAGAATTAATACTGTGTATTGATTCTGAAGCAGAATAGTGGTAAGGGCTAGATATTGGGGGTTAAAATGACTTGCCCAAGGTCACACAGCTAGCAAGTATCTGAAGCCAAATTTGAACCCAGGACTTCCCATATCTAGACCTGGCTCACAATACACTGAGCCCATCTAATTGCTCCCAAAAGAATTGCTTTTAAGATAATTCCACCCATAATTCCAATCTTGATGCTTTCTACTTGCATATTCTTGGGAAATTCACTTAACTTTTCTGGGACTCACTTTTCTTATCTATAAAATAAGGAGATTGAATTAGATGGTCTCTGATATCTTTTATCATTGCTTCTATCCATTTGGTTAAGAATACACCTATCACCCAAAGTTGTGATAGGTATGGGATCTATTTCTCATATAACTTTTTAATAGTATGATCTTCTATTTTAAGGTAATGTTTCATTTAGAATATATTGTAGTATGTAGTATAAGGTATTAGACTAAGCCTAACTTTTGCCAGACTGTTTTCCCAGTTTTATTGCAATTTTTATCAAATAAGGAAGTTTTTCTCAGTAATTTATATTTATTACCATATCAAATATCGTGTCATTGAGTTCTACTATTTCTGATTCTTTCTTTTTTAATCTGTTCCACTGCTCTATGTTTTAACTGATATTATATGAGTTTGATTATTGTTGTTTTAGGATGTAATCTGAGGTCTGGGAGTGCCCATTCTTCCTTCATCCCTACTTCATTTCAACATTTCTCTTTTTTGTTCTACATCTGTTTTTCCAAATGAATTTTCTTATTACTTTATCAAGTTCTATAAAGTATATCTTTGGTATTTGATTGTTATAGCATTAAAAGTAAAAGTTGACTTTTGTATAATTATTATTTTGATTATATTGACACAGTTTGGCCATGAGTGCTAAAAATTTCTCCAGCTATATAAATTGTTCTTTCTCTCTTTAAAGTGCATTTTGTAACTGAATAGACTGAAGTCCTGTATACACTGGTAGGATAATCCCTAGATATTTAATGCATTTTGTAGTTATTAGAAATGGGATTCTCTTTCCATTATTGCTTCCCTGGATTTATTATTTTATAGAAATAGGGTTGATTTTTCAGAGTTTACTTTATAATGCACAACTTTACTGAAGTTATTGTCTTAATTAGTATCTCTGATGATTCCCTAGGATTTTCCAAGCATAACATCCTATTATCACCACATAGGAATAGTTTTATCTCTTTATTTCTCTTTATGCCTTTGATTTTTTTCTTTTCTTATTACTACTACTAGCATTTCCTGAACTACATCACGTAATAATACAGAAAGCCCCCTGGATTTACTCCTGTATGTATTGGGAAAGGTTCTAGTGTATCTCCATTGCATATGATACTTGATTTTGGCTTTAAATACATACTTTTTATGAAATTTTAAAAGGTGCTTATGCTTAATAAAGTGTTTTATCTTTGACAAAGTACAATACTCTTCTATTCGGAAAACAGCATCTGTCACTTGACCTGGTCATTAGGTTTTTTAAAATTGTTTTCTTTTATTGTTTTCTTTTATTGTTTCTTTTATTCTTTCTGAAGAATTTTGCTTTCTTCATTATACAAACTCTCTGACCACTCAAGACATGTATTTTCTGGATAATAATCCCTAGAATTATTTATTTTGTCTCTAGACTCTGGACACTAATGCAAACAAAAATTCTAAGATATCCATTCTGGACACTCCCCTCTAGCCAGTTTCTGCCATTGCCTTGTAGATCTTGGCCCATGAATTTCCCTTTTTCACTGTGCCTTACTCCCAGAACAAAGTCATTTCCTGAGGTGTCAAGAGGACATGAGCCTCATAATAGTTCCATACTAAGGTCAACCACAGCCTTTATTTTGAAGTCTATCATTGATTTGTATCTTCCCACTTTTCAGATGCCAGTTGTTGCCAGAAGTTCTAAATCCCTACATCTTAAAGTAGAATGAGTGATCTTTTCTATTACCAAATCCCATAGACCACTTGCAGTGCAAGGTTTCTATTTTTTTTCACAGAATATCTCTCTTCAATAATAAGGCTTTGATCAGCAGAACCCCCTTCCACTATCAAATCAATATCTCAAAATCAGCTTTTCTCCTTCCTCAAATATTCTCCTGATGGCTTATCTCTTCTCAAGACCACTGAAATTACCTTCCCGTCACAGCTAGCCCTTAATTGACCTCAGCATGATACACTCCTTTCTTTCTTCCTGCTCTCTTCCTCTTCCTTTCATGTACCCTTCTATTTTATAGGAAAGAAGGAAGGAAGGAAGCAAAGAGTGAAGGAGGGAAGGAAGGAGAGAGGAAAGGAGGGAAGAAAGCAAAGGCACTAATTTATTTATAGGCAAGTATCTTCAGGTTCTGTCTATAATGTCCCTTTATCTACCTCTTCACTGTTACCTCCACTAGACATTAGTGTTCACCATTGTCTCCTTGTGTACATTTAGAAAAAAATATTTTACTGATTTCTCAGCTTTGTTGCTGTCCTTGGCTGTTGCATTTATTCACCTTTCCTGCATTTCTGTTGCCTCTGGCGTTAAAGAAGCAAACACTCTTTTCAGGTCTCATATTTCTTTCTAAGAATGATTCATATACCTCATTATTATTGAACAAACATCTATTTTCATTTATAGTTAATGGCAGAGTTACAAGGTAGGTCATCCTGGGCTACATCTTAAGCTTCATTGCTCTTCATAACACATTACTGCATTCCCTACAATATATTCTAGTGAGTAAAAGAATAGTTTTGTTATTCAAAGTTTCTTTCCTTTGTATTTGAAAGTCTCTTTTGTTGGGGGGAGTGGGGCAGGGAATATTAAAAGAGAAGGAAAGGTTGGGTGGGGGTAACTAATAAACCTTTACGAGAAATAAGAGGGAAATAAGAAGGGAGGGTATGAGAAGGAAAGTAATATAAGGGTGGGGAAAAGGAGGTCTGATTAAAAGCAAAACACTGGTACAGAAGGAAATAGTGAAAGAACAAAGGACAGGACTAAAAGAGGAAATCAAAATGATGGGGAATACACAGGTAGTAATCATAATTCTGATGTGAATGGCATGAACTCATTTATAAAATAGAAGCAAATATCAGAGTGGATTAAAAACCAAAATCCTACCATATGTTGTCTACAAGAAACACACATGAGGCAGGTAAACACATATAGGGTAAAAGTAAGAAGCTAGATGAATGTTGGAGGGGATGTGGCAAAATCAGGACATTGATGCATTGCTGGTGGAGTTGTGAAATAATCCGGCCATTCTGGCTGGCAATTTGGAACTATGCCCAAAGGGCTATAAAAGACTGCCTGCCCTTTGATCCAGCCATAGCATTGTTGGATTTGTACCCCAAACAGATCATAGATAAACAGACTTGTATGAAAATATTTATAGCTGCGCTTTTTGTAGTGGCAAAAAACTGGAAAATGAGGGGATGTCCTTCAATTGGGGAATGGCTGAACAAATTGTGGTATATGCGGGTGATGGAATACTATTGTACTAAAAGGAATAATAAACTGGAGGAATTCCATGCAAATTGGAGAGACCTCCAGGAAGTGATGCAGAGCGAAAGGAGCAGAGCCAGAAGAACATTGTACACAGAGACTGATATACTATGGTAAAATCAAATGTAATGGGCTCCTGTACCAGCAGCACTGCAATGACACAAGACAGCTCTGAGGGATTTATGGTAAAGATGCTACCCACATTCAGAGGAAGGACTGCAGGAGAGGAAACATATAAGATAAACAATTGCTTGAATGCATGGACTGAGGCGGACATGAATGGGAAATAGACCCTGAACAAGGACACTTGTTACAACCAGTGGAAATGTGCGTTGGCCATAGGTGGGGGGAGAGCGGGGGGGGGGGTGAAGGGGAAAGTAGGGGCATAAAGTATGTAAACAGATTTAAAATGAATATTAATAAATGTCTAAAATAAAAAAAAAAGTAAGAAGCTAGAGCAGAATTTATTAGGCATCAACTGAGAAAAATAAGGCAGGAGTTGCAATGATGATATCTGACAAAGCCAAAAATAGATCTGATTAAAAGAGATAAGGAAGGTAATTACAACCTGATAAAAGACAGTATAGGCAATGAATAAAACATGTATGTACCAAATGGTATAACATACATATTTTTAAAGGAGAAACTATTGGATCTTGAGGAGGAAATAGATAGTAAAACTATACTAGTGGGAGATCTCAACCTTCCTATATCAGATCTAGATAAATCAAACCAAAAAATAAATAAGAAAGAGGTAAGACATGTGAATGAAATCTTAGAAAAATAAGAGTTTATATATATACATATATATATGAAGAAAAGTAAATAGGGGAAAAAGGAACATACCTTCTTTTCAGTAGCACCTGGTACATTCACAAAGACTATGTAATAGGGCATATAAACGTTACAAACAAATGCAGAAATAACAAATGCAATTTTTTTCAGATCATAATGTGATAAAATTATAATTAGTAAGGGTACAATGGAGAGGCAAGTCTAAAATTAATTGGAAATTAAATAATCTTATTCTCAAAAACCAATTGGTTAAAGAACAAATCACAGAAACAATTAATGATTTCATCAAAGAGAATTACAATGAGGAAACAACATATCAAAATTTTTGAAAGTCTCTTGTGATCACTTGCAAAACTTATTTCTGAATAGAATTGTTAAATTTAACCACTATGTGCATTGGAATTCACAGCCTTGGGGTTTTTTGTTCTAGAGGCAGTCTGAGTTCTTTCCACTGGTAGTTAATTTTCTGTGCTCAGAAGTTCTAGACAGTTCTCTTGTTTTCATGCATTATCATGTTTGGATTTTTCATTGTGCCATGTTCTTATGGGAAACATATCATTCTTGGGTTTTATCATTGTATCCTCTCTGAGATCAGTATGATTTGCTTGGATAATGAGCACATTATCTTTTGGTACCATGTTTTTCTCTCCTCTTTCAAATTGTCTTTCTCTCCTGAGTATTTATATTACTAATTTTTAATCTAATTTTTTTTGATGAAAATTATAGATTCCAGCTTTTCTCTCCATTATTTTTGCTCTACATACCATAGAGTTTGTTCTCATAATTCTCATTTATCTTTTGAATCACTCAGGAACAGTGAGTTGGGGTTCCATGTTCTCCTTGTATTCCACAGGATTCTCTATCTCATCAAGTGTTGGATCATTTTTCTTGTTTTTTTTTTAATTTATTTTTACTCATAAATGACTGGACTTCTTTATTTGCTTCAGAGATCATTTTTTCTCTTGTGTTTAATATTCTATTTGTTGATTTATCTGCTTATGTTCAACGTCTTTGAGTTTTTGTCTTTCTGAGATTTCTGGTAACTTAAGTCTTTTTTTTCTCTCTACTATTCACCTTCTAAATTCCTACCCTGCAATAGTGGTTTCCATGGGCACTGGATCTCAAAGCATTTCCATCTTCTCCCCATCCAGGCAACTCATAATTCATCAGACTAGGGCCTGCTACAAGCAAATTTTGGGAGGACAGAACTGGTCCCAAATGGATACTGAGCTCTTTTCCTCAAGCTTAGTGGAGAATTGCTCAATCCTCATGAATACATGTTCTCTCTCTACACTTCCTATTCCTCAGTTTTCTGAGTGGGCCCTAGCAGGTCTAAGCATTGCCATGTGGGTGCTAAAGAGTTAATTTCTGTAAGTTCAAATCTACAAGGCTCTGGGAGTCTTGAGGGGGGGAAGTTGAGCATCATTTCAATCCCAAACACATGTCCTGCCCAGTCCCTTTGTTCTTCTGCTTTGCAGTAAAGTTTTTTGCAGCTCAGACTGCTGCCCACTGTGGCACTGGCTGCCAATTGCAGCCCCACCCATCTGCCCATGGAGCACTAACATGGCACCATCTGGCTGTTAAGGCATGAGCAAATGTTCACAGCCTGAAGCCAGGATTTCCATGGCCCTGGAAAGAAGGAGTGGTACCAGAATACGGGCATGGCCTTTGTCGAAAGATCATTTCTCAAATCCTTGGGTTTTATTGTTGTTGTTTTACAAATCCATGTGTTCTTCAACAAGTGTAGCCTCACTGACAGTTTGCTGCAGGTAGAAAGGTGGTTAGGGAGTCCTGGGGGAAAGATGCTGAGGGAGCTTAGACAAGGCATCAGTTCTTGGGTTATTTGTATTTTTACTTATTTGAGATGCTGGGTGTCCTAGATTATAGAGATAGCTGAGGTTGATTTACCTTTAGTTTATAATTTCTTTTCTGTAGAAGTTTGAGAAGTCATGGGCATCAGAGAAAATGTCTAGTCTTCAATCTTATTTAACACATGACTAATAAGTCTTTTGCCATTTCATTCATTTCCTGCTGGGAATCATCTACAGATCTAAAAGATTCATTTGTGATGACCATCTGATTCTTTTAATATCTTGAAGATATCAAAGTAACAAATGGACTTCATTTTCTACTTCCAAGATTCACCATATGATCTGTCAACTTACTTTTCTGGCAACAAATGTCCTCCTTAATGTCTTTCTTTCCAATGTATGTATTGCAAAACACCATTAACATCTAGGTGATGCACTGGACAGAATGCTGGACCTAGAGTCTGGGAGACCTCTCTTCAATCCTACCTCACTTATTTACTGTATGAACTTGAACAAGTTAATTTACCTGCCTGCCTCAGTTTTCTCCACTGAGAGATCAAATTGTTGATCTGGGAATTGAGAATAGAAAGAAATTCCCACCTCATCACCACAGGAGGAAGCATAAGGAAAAAGATAAAGAATGGCACCCTCTAAAAATGGTTGTTTTGGCTCTAAAAATGGAAATATTTTTTCATGATCATACACATATACCCTAGATCAAATTGCTTGTCATATCAGGGAGAGGAGAGGGAAGGGAAGGAAGGGGAGAATTTGGATCCTCAAATTTTGAAAGATGTATGTTAAAATTATTATATGTAAATGGGAAAAATACAATATTATGAAGAGTAGAAGAAATAATAAGCTTGGTTCTTCTATAGCTGACTCTAATTTTTCAACTCTAAGAGATGACTCCTCAGAGAGTGACTCTGCATAATTAGCTAGTCCACTTTTTATTGGCCATCTGGTACTTAGCTGGGCCTTCAGCCAGCCAATAGTTTTTACCAAGTTTAATTGAGGAACCTCTTCATACTTCCTAAAGGAGCAAGTAAAAACATTTCTTTACTCTTCTTTTATAGTCTTTTAATGGACTTCTTCTAATCGTTTACCCTTTATAAACTTTCAAATAGGCTATTCAGGGTGTGAGCTTCATAATTTTTACACAGTGAAAGATGATGCACTCAAATTCTAAAGGTGGTAAAAACCTTCACACCTCATTTTCTCTGTCACCTGTCCTTCACATTGTCTAGCCTGAGTAGATGAGGGGAAGGGAAGATCCTCAACTGATCAAGGTTCCCATGATCAATATTCCCTTGCACACATAAATAACATATTCTTATACCAGTAGTGTAATCCATTGTATTAACTACCTTTCATTAAAAGTGGAACCTCATTTCTAATACAAGTGTATAGTTAGTAAGGATTTACTAAAATTCCACAGACAGTGCCAGAAGTCATTCATATTTTGCTGTTCATACCTTTGTGAGTCTTGGAATAAAGAATGAGCAAAACTTACCAATCATCAGTAGTTCTACTACAGATACCCAAATAATTAGGATTCATTGGGAGGCATTCGTATTTGAACACCTTCAATTTGGAATTTATTTCTTTAGCAATTTTCTAGCACTCATGGACACCCTGCTATTTAGGATGCCAAGATATTTTGACAATTTTCTAATTGACGAGTTGGACCTACTGGATTCCTAACACTTTGGCTAAAGACATAGAACCTAAAATTATAGCCTTCTTTCTATAAAAGATATGGCATAGATAAGATGTCATGACATCATTTTGTTAATATCCTTACAGTATTTCTCTTTACCCCTAACAAGTTCAATGATTGACTAGCGATCAGAGAACTAATTCTCCTTTGGCCACCAAATATATTAAAGAGCTAACTGGTATATCTTAACATACTTGCTAGTGAGACAGACTCACAATAGGGTACAATATTATCAGTCCTATTATTATCCCTGTTTTGTAGATATGGAAACAGGGGCAGAAAAATGTTAAGTGACTTGCCCAGGATAACACAGCTTCATAGTATCTGAAACTGGATATGAACTCAAATTTTCCTGGCTCCACATGGCACACTTTACCCAAAGAGCAGAGAAAAATTTTATATAACCCAGACTCAGAAAAGAAAATAGATAGGGCTATAAAGAAATTATAAAGAAAAAATTTTTTCTCTTACTTTTAGAATAATTACCAACAGTGGAATATGCCATGCAAAAATAAAATCTAAAAGCATCTTTGAGAAACATGACTAGAATTCCTTACTTATTGGCATGGCAAAAGAAAGAAAAGGAAGGAAGGTAGGAAGACAGGCAGGCAGGAAGGAAACAGCCTTTGAAAGTTCCAGTTAGAAGAACTTAAATAGCCTTTACAGACTTGACTTTTTTTTTCTGAAGCACTACCCTATACTGACTCATTAACCATAACCACAATCATCTGAGCAATCTTAGCAATGTGAAACCTGGAAAATATGAGTGTCCCATTTCTCAGATGATAAAAATGAGCCCCACATCTGTTTTGTACAGTTACATAATGTACCAAGAATCAGTACATAGTATTCATGGAAACATGTCATTTCTATTGGTCTGTAGAAACATAAACAATGAAAGCATATTTCCAAGTTTAAATTAATATCATCCTTAATGTCCTATTAATAACATCACATGCTCAAAAAATTGGAATTCTAGACTTATAACAAAATAACAGGGTAGTTGAACATATTTCATTAAGAGTCAACCACCTGCATACTGATCAATTTTTTTTTTATCCTGGGACTCCATTCTAGGAGCATAGGGCCACAACCAGTAGGCAATGGGACACACAGTCGCTCAGGGTCACCCAACTGGGAAGTGTCTGAGCCCGGACTTGAACCTAGGACCTTTCGTCTCTAGGCCTGGCTCTCAATCCACTGAGCTAGCCCAGCTGCCCCTACTTTATACTGATCAATAAGAATGGTTTATAGTCAAATTTATCCTTATTCTTCAAATATTCTTTTTTACCTCACAAATTTCAAAACAAGAAAATCCATTTACATTTCCATCACTATGACAATAGTTAACACTTATATTATATTTTTGTACCACTCATTACACTAAGCATTTTACATAATCATTTCATTCTCATTTGATCCTCACAAAAACCTATGAAAGCAGGTGATATTACTATCCCTATTTAACAGATGAGAAAATTGAGATAAATAGAGGTTAAATGACTGGTCCAGAGTCAAACAGCTAATAAATATGTGAACCTAGATTTAAATTCAGGTATTCCTGACTCAAAGCCCAGTGGTTTCTCCTCTATGCTACCTAACTGCCAAAGGAAAATATATTATTACCATCTAGATACATTCCAAGATTTTTTCCAGGAATTCTAGAATAGTTATAAATAGAAGCAATAGCAACGTGTAATTTCTTCAGGAGAGAAAATAGATCTATATATTTAATTGCTCTTTAAAATAATTCTTATTATTCTACCTACAAAATTTTACTTGGTTATTATGATCATGTTATTAAGGAAAAGATCAGCATGAATGAGAAGGGGGCGCATATAATTTTAAAAGGTTATTCCAAGTTAAATGCCTGCTACTTCTGATGTGAATTTTACCAAACTACTCATCGATAACCTATGCAAATATAGTATGTATTTTGTACATCAGTCTCTACTTTTTCATTATATGCTGGATTCTGAAGGAATCTAAAAAAGGTCATGAATAAACAACCATTCACCCACATTCCCTTTTCTTAATCAGTCCTTAATCATTGCTTTCACTCCCTAATTATTGGGGTTTAGGATGAAAGGATAAATGGGATCCTGTGTAATCACTACTTTTACCTCCTCTTTACAAAAAAAGGGAAATAAATGTTCCAGTATGAAAAGAGAAAAAAAAAGAAGAAATTGTGGAGCAGGGGATTTAAAGAGGTACAAAAAGGAAATAGAGTGGAGGACAAGTCTATGGAAAGGGTGAAGGAGAAAGAAAAATTAAGGAATGAAGAAAATATGTGTGTATTTGTGTGTATAAACAGACACACACACACCCAGGATTTTCTGTAATTTAAGAAGACTATATTTCTGGCCTGAAATATGGCAATTCTTTGTTGGTGTCTTCTTAACTAATTGTTTAAAATAGTAGTAGTTCTTATTCCTTATTAAATACACATAAAAGTGAACAAAGGTCCTTTTCTGATGCCTTATCAGGGTGCAGAATTGATACCATATTTTCAAGGGCTATACCAATAAAGTGTAAGCTCTTGAAGGTTCTACCAATCTAGAAAAGTTTATATGGGAGGCCCAATGTTAGATTATTCAACGATTACTAAGGAGGCATCAGACCTTTCCAGATGCCCAGAAACAAAGGAAAACTTCAGCCTAAGGACTTGCCTGGCCAGTTTACCAGTTTTTGCTGCCATCAGAAGTCATCAGTTTTTTAAAAGATTCTACTTCATGTATGTACTTCTTCTGCCAACAACTACCAAAAAACATACACACACACACACAATGACATCTGTTTAAAGGAAATAGGGCTGGTGATTGCCACGTTAGATTTCTCCAATAAAATTCAGTAATCGAAAATGATTTTTATAAGGAAAACATCATCTCTAAATTTTTCACTCAGTGACACTGGGAAATTATTCTGACATGGTAAGGCTGGAAGGAGTTTTTCAGTTTGTTTATTTCTCTCAACCATCTTAATGGTTTCCTTGTGCCTATGCAAGACTCAAGGATATGCTACTCTATAACCTGACCTCCATATCATGACTACATCAGAACAAAAGATCAAATACCAACTCATGGTAGTTGGGGACAGACTAAAAAATATCAAGATATAAGACAGTGGGAGGGGGGTTGGACAAGTCAACCTTCCAAATAAAGAACCTTTATTTGCAGCCCTTCTAAGAACGCTTTAGCATTATAATTGTTTTTTTAAAAGAGATTAAAAAAAAACTCAAGGTCTTAATACCTCGTATTTTGTTTAGTTGTTTTTAATTAACAGATATCCCCCCCCTCTCTTTCTCCTCCCAATGACCCATTAGCAGAAAGGGGGATAGAGGGGGAAAGGAAGAAAGGAAGGAAGGAAGAAAAGAGGGAATGAAATAAGGAAGGAGAAAGGGAATGGGAAGGGTATCTTTTGGCTATATCATCAGTATAATCCTGGATGATCAGTCAGCATTTAAAACTTCATAAGGTGACCAAAAATAGTGTTTAGATCAATTTTTAAAATTACTATGTACTTCATACTATATGGTTACAAAATAAACATTTAAATTATTTAATTTAAATTGATTATATATGCAGAGTATAACGCACAGTGGACATTATTGGAGCTAGACCTTGTATAAGCATAATGAAATTTATTAAAGAAATGTGTGATTGACGCCATATGAACATTATTCATTTCCTTTATGTGACTAATGCTACAAATTCTTCAAAGAGTTCACTGGTTGCTTTGAGATCTCAGATTAAACATATTTTTCATCCATTAGGAAGATGAGAATATGGATGAGGCCAAAACTGTAATTTCATTGTCAATAGGGAACTTTTGAATGAGAAAATACTCAAATAATTAGCCTTCCTTAACACTTCCTCTGCAACCTATAGTCTAAGATGTGCTGGAGAAAAATACATTTTTTCACAATATATTTTCAAATATATAATAATATAACTAGTAACAGAGTCATGGAGTAATCCAGTTATTGTGTCATATGAAATTACATGTGGTCAGCTCCTATCCCTTATTCATTGGTGGAAATGTTTTCAAAATAGATATCAACTAAAGAAAATTCAAGAATCAGACTTGCACTCCTAAAACTGTACAATGCAATCTAAGTCTTGGGAAATTTCTGTATAAATTCACATACAATCTAGTATATAATATAAACTCACAGTTCAGAATACCATAGGTTGTATTATTATAATGTTCCTTGCACTCGTATACAAAATTGTTTAGGGTATATCCTATATTTTTCTTTACTTAGTAAATTATATTTTTTCTTACTTTGCTTTTAATATTATGAACTTAACAAATACCAACAAATATGAGTATTTCCATATACAAAGAAAACAAAAGAGTATTATATCTACAGCTATAAATCTATCACATATAGCTGTAATGGCATTTTAATAAAATTCAACATACGGTCGATTTGTTGGCTCTTATTTATCAAGGGCTGTTTGTTCACACATAATTTCCAACATTTCCTTTTTTCATTTCTTTCCCTTTTACCTGTACTTACCTTTGGAGGGAAAAAATCTTTGCCCAAATATCCTTTACCCAACTTCCCCCTCTAGTTACAATCCTAATTTTGTATCACTTTCACTTCCAAATGTTTCAAATAAATACGCCTATAACTGCTATCTGTTTTCCCTTAAGTACTTTACAATATGGGTAATATCATAGATTTTCTTTTTTTAATAATTTTTATTTTTCCCCAATTACATGTAAAAACAATGTTAACATTCATTTTTCTTTTAAATTTTGAGTTCCAAATTCTCTCTCCTTCCTACCCTCCCTTCCTTCCTTTTTCCCTCCCACCTCTTTGAGATAGTAAGCAGTCTGATAATGATTTTACATGTGCAATCAAAGTATATATTTTCAACTAAAACTTATTCAAAACTTACATAGTCTCCATTGAGAAAAGCCCAAAGATCTTTTACTCAGGCTTCATTAGGTTAATTTTTTCTGTGTATTTGACATGTAAGACACCTCCTAATTTAAACATACCTTTGGCTCCTGATAAACTATTCTACTTGACTAGTCTCACAATCTGACTTCCTCCCTCTGTCCTTGATTTCTTTTCTCCTCCCCACCTGTATTGTGAAGAATTTTTAAGCCTTGGCCTTTGATTACCTAGTTCTTCCTCTCTAAACAAAAGGGAAAACTCTTGCATCCTCATGGCTTTGGTTATGACTTTAATACAAATGTGGTCCCTCTCTCTCACTAGATATGATATGTTGCTAAAAAGCCAGTCTTCAGTCTCCAAAGGTGACTTACTCGATTATCCTTTTTAGATAACTTCTCATTACCTTATACTCAACAAAACCATCTTTCCATTCCAAATGGCTCTCTTCCATATTTTTTGGTCTCTGACTATTCTATCACGTTCCTAAATTCAATTCATTTTAATTTGGGGATTATCTTTGGATATAGAAGATAATGAGGTATAATAAAGAGAGCCAATAACCAATGTTTGGAAATCCCATCCTTACAGAGGAGGAAAAAGTCAAATAGTAAGACATATTTCTATCATATTTTCCTCTAAAGTACTTTCATGTGCTTATCTTTCTAATCTTACTGGCATCTGCATAGCTAGGCCTCCTTATTTCATATCTATGTTAAGGTTTCTGGTATATATTACAGCAACCCTTGACTATCCTTAGTTATTAATTTATTCCTTATGGGGAGCACATAAACTGAATTCTATCACTTTCCACATTTGTGCCTTGGGTTAAGTCTCTGATTTTTTTTAAGTTTAGCTAAACTTAAGCTATTAAATCTTAAATCAGTACTGAGGCTTTTGGGGGACTCCAAATAACATTCCCTGATATTGTTATTTAAATGTATCTATCCCTTGTAAATGTATTATTCTCTACTATGGATTTCAAGGAAAGTGTCTTCCACTAATCTCTATGCTCCCTAAAAAATTAATAATACCAATCAGTGACATTTATATAGTACTTTAAGATGCATGAAAACACTCTACATACTTTTTGTAGCTCTGTGAAGTAATAAAGTATCTTACTCCCTTTGCAGACAAGAAAATTGGCTCAAAAAGGTTGCATGACATTCAAATAGTCACATGTAAGTATAAGAGGAGGCTTCACTCTATACTTTCCCAATCCATATCCTGGGTTCAAATCTGGTCTCAGACACTTCCTAGATGTATGGCCCTGGGCAAGGCACTTAACTCCCATAGCCTACTGCTCTTCTGCTTCCTCTCTATACTTTCAAGTACTTCAAAAATATGATATGATATATCATAATGTGACAATATTATTCTATTACAAATAGAATTCTATTGCAAGATACTATTCCATTGCAAAAGTATGAGATGAGATGATAAATTACAAAAATATATGATAATATTATGATGCAATATCATAATATGATAATACTATTCTACGATAATGGTGGTATGGTGGTGATGATAGCTAGCAATTGTATTTCAATTTAGGATTTGCAAAGCACTTCAAATATCAAATTTGATCTAAACAACTCTTTAAGGTATTATTTTCTCCATTTACAAATGAAGAAAAAACGCATCAGGGCTCTAAGTTGCCTCATCTCACATTGGTAAATAACAAAAATAAGATTTGAACTCAGGTCTTCCTATCTCAAAGTTCAGATCTCTATTCTAGTAAAGAGCTGGACAGTCAAGTGGGACAGTAGATAAATGGTTGAATGTGGAGTCAAAAATTCAAGTTCAAATCTAGCCCTGAACACATACTGTGTGACCCTGAGCAATCACATAACTTCCCTGTATCTCAGAGTATAATCTGTAATGTAAGGATAATAATAGCCCCCAACTCCCAACGGTTGTTAAGAGGATTAAATGAAATAATATTTATGAAGTGTTCCAGGAACCTTAAATCTCTATGTAAATAAAAACATCATCATCATCATTATTATTACACCACCTAACTGCCTCTAATACCAATTCTTTCTTTAAAACAATACATTATAAAGCAGAAAATTTTGGCTATGGCATAGTTGTAGAAATATAAATAGTATATTGGTTTAATTGAGTGACTACATGCATTACATGTAAAATACCAATTTTCAAAGAATTATGATACAATAAAATGTACTTAACAGTAAAAATTATACTCAATAGAACTTCATAGGGAATATATTAGAACCAACCAGTCTTTTTTTTTAAATCACAAAATCACAGAGCTGAAATGTATGAGAAACCACTTAGTTCAATCTATTGTTCATTCTTCATTTCTGAAGACCAATGACATCAAGACGAGTGATGTCTTGACTTGTATGTGAAGTGTGAGGCACAGTTGCCCAAAATCAGCCTCACTTTTTCTTCCAGTCACTGACATCCAGTGGAAGGCAAACGTAAGGATAGATGACTGGCAATGGCCAGTCTTACAAATCTCCTCACAACACTTGCTTCAGCAACCTTCATAGACATTGGAACAAATTGTTCTAATCTTCCCATTTGGAGAATGTCTTCCCAGGGTCGAGGTAGAAATTCTCTAGATCACCAAGAGGATTAACATTTAACTATGGCTCCCAGAAGCTATAGCATGCATAGCAGCCACACCTCCCATAAAACTGCCATGGCAGATAAACTAACCCAGATTAAGGGTAACCATCCAATCTATACCCTATTAAGAAACCCTTTATCAGAATCTTCATCAAGTTGCCAACAAGACTTCATTTGAAGGTATCCAGTGAGAGGAAACTCATATACTTCAAGGCAACACATTTTCTTTGGCATCATTCTAGTGATTAAGAATGTTTTCCTTATCTGGATTCTAAATCTGACCTTCTTTCCATAACCACTATATCAGCCAGTCAAGCAGGACATATCTAGTCATTCTTCTATATGACAGGACTTTAAGCTATAAGGTGTATACTAAGCTCTTGCTTATTTAAACATTCTCAGTACCTTAAACTAATCTTTCTATGACATGGCCCTAGAGATATGCTTCAATCTAATGACTTTCCTTTGAATACTTACCAGTTGGCAACCATCCTTTTAAAAAATAATCTAAATGGATCCTAACACACTATTCTATAAAGTGTGTTTAGGGGAGCAAAAAGGTGGTTCAAGAGACAAGGGGTCCTGAATTCAAATCTAGCCTTGGACACTTCCTAGCTGTATGACCCTGGGCAAGTCACACATAATCCCATTGCCTTGCCCTTATGGCTCTTCTGCCTTGTAACCAATACACAGGATTGATTCTATGATGGAAGGTAAGGATTTAAAAAAAGAAAGTTCTTTTCTAGAAAGCAAATTGAGATCACTGCTTCTCGAGACTGCTAATCTCGCTGCTATTTGAAGTCCACTTTCCTAAGCAAATTGGTGACCAGGCATGCTTTCCCCATCTTGGATTTATGAGGCTATTTTTAGAAAAATTTAAATTCATTATTTTCTATATGCTTTTAACATATTTTATTGTATTAGATTCAACCCATTGTATTAGTCCAAGAGTTAACTTTTGTGTCATGGAGAACTCTATCAGATTATAATCTAGGGACTCCCCCTTCCCAGAATAATGTTTTTTAAATATATAAAATTAAAAAGAAAATCAATAATATTGAGATATAGTTACCAATTTTAAGTTAATGAACCCTAGGTTAAGAACTTGATCTAAACTGCAGATTTTTTTTGATATTGCTTATTTTTTTCCTTAAATGTTCCTACCACTTATTTCATCCGCAAAATTCAGTAGTCTACATAAGCAGTCTGTTAACCAGAAGTTGGTGTGACTTCCCTGCTAACTATAGAATGGTAACCATGATATTTTGTCTTTGTAGGTGGGAGAAATGACAAGAACTATACCACAACTACTCTGTTGACTTTGAGCACTTAAGGGAAGCATTTTATTCTATTAATTAAGCAGATATGTGGAAAATCCCATGAAAGATGGTTCATCTGGAGGAGTTTTATAAACATCATTTACTTATTGCACAAGGGAAAGATGGCAAAATTTAGAGGGAAATGTCAAAGGCATTTACTGTAACTAACAGTATTAAACATGACAAAATTCTTGCTTCATTACTATTTGTTATTCAATTTTGAACAATGCTTCCTACAGCCTTCAGAGATTCCACTTTGGGAAATAGCACTGATCATCTGATGAGTATGTTCTATCTGCAACACATTGACAGTAAGCAAAATGCTGATAGCAATTATTCAAAAGCTTTCAGAGGTCAATGATTACATACTAGTGGCTCATAATTAGAAAGAAACACAATGCTTAGACTCATTTGCTAAGGCTATTCTTCTCCTATTTAGTATGATATGCTGTGCCAAAAACAATAGAGGTCTTTATCTAGCACTAATCAGTAAATGTATGTGAAATACCTATCCATATGCTAAATGGTTTGCTCCTGAAAATTCATGGCTCATTCTACTACTTTATTCTATCATTTCTTAAGAAACCATCCTCAAGAGAAGGGGAAAAAAAGCCACGTGTTTGGCAAAATCACTCCTTCTGAAGGGTTTGCTATGTATTTGAGAAAGTATGGCAAGGGTAAGATGAGTATCAAAATTAACACTATGGAGTTCTTGCAATCACTCCTTGCTATTAAGGGAGATAAAATGTCTTAGTAGTCACCTAATATTTATTGAATTAAATCTCATCGGCCTCCACTATCTAATTCATTGATTATTCCATGTTACAAGTAAGAAAGGGGAGTATTTTCCAATCAGAAAGACTTGAATCTGTAGATTGTCCTTCACATCTTGCCAAACCCCAGGCCTGGATTAATTCCACCATCTGCATCCTTCACACCCACTGCTGAAGAGAACTGAAGTAAACTGGATATACTACAGATGTGTTAACTAATCCCAGTAGGACCTTCACAGCAGCAATGCAATTCTACTGCCTAATTGGGTTTTTTTTAAATCTCCATCACCACATAGACTATTCCAAATCTCTTCATCTCTCCTCAAGCTTCCCACATTATGCCTTTTTCCTCCCCTCTCAGATGAGGACATCTCATACTTTACTAGGAAAATTGAGATCATTCACCGTAAGCTTCTTTTTCTTTCCTTCTCCTTATGACACTACCCTTGAATATCATGTTCTATTAACTTTCCCTTTACTCCATTTTCTGATGAAGAATTGGGCCTTCTCTCTACAAATTCTGCTTGCCACATTTTCCAAGAGATATTTCCTACACTCACTTTCCCCACCCCTTTTCTCTATAATCTTATAGTAGAATCTCCCTAATTTATGGTTTATTTCCTACTACCTAGACACATGGTCCTGTTTCCCACACCCTAAAAAATAACTTTTTAAAAACCCTTCTCTAGGTCTTATCCCTGTTAGCAGGCATCCTAGATCTTGCCTTTCTTTCTCAGCCAAATACTTAAAGAAAGTGGCCTGCACATGTTGCCTCAACTTCTTCTTAGACTCTTTCCCATACATTGTGTAATCTAGCTTCTGACCCCATTACTCAAAAAAATGTATTTCTCCAAAACTGGAAATCTTTTAATTTCTTTATCTAATGGTCTTTTCTCAATCTTTATTTTTTAACCCTGTCCAGGACTTCACACTGTTGATCTTCCTCTTCTCCTGAATATACTATTCTAGGTTGTTATGGCATTGCTTTTTCCTAGTTTTCTTACATGTTTGTCATCTTCTAGCAAGTTTCCTTTGGCTGCGTGGAAACATAATAGAGGACTCCTTCATAATTACTTAAAATAGTAAGAAATGTTTTCTTCAGTCTAAAATCCTCTCCAGGCTTTATCCTTTAAGAAAATATTGTAAAAAGGTGAGAACAGAGGCCAGAATAAGGGACTGTGAAAATCAAATTTAAAACAAGGAGTGTTTCAGTCTAGGTAAACTTACTTCAGCTCCACTCCCTGAAGTGACTGGCCTACGATCTAGCTAGGAATTTTGAAAAGATTAAGATGTTGATCCTTTCTGATTAATCTATGGGACTCTTGAGGGGAGTGGTCAAGAAAACAACTGAAAAGTTATTAAGTACATCCCTATTTTATGGAATGAAATGTTGATACCAAAGTATTCCATTCATTTAGAGTACTGCAACTTTTCTCTTGTTGAAGACACTTGAAGATGTTATTTCAGATTGTCCTAGAATAGTGAAACATGCCTAAAAGTATGTAATGTATATTTGGAATTGGGGAGATGCCATTTAAAAGTATGTTATATATTTCCTATGGACACGTGGGGACTTTGAAACTACATTTCCCATGATTCCTCATGGCAAGCAGGAAGTATGATGATGTAAGAGAGGGGATAAGACTCCTGGGTCAGGAGGAAGTCTCTCTCTTAGCTACCTGGCACAGGAAGATACAAAAGGTAAAAATGGCTGAGGCAATGTGAATTCTTACAGGCTCGTGGTCTAATGATTTTATCTCTATCAGCATGGCCTTAATTAAACTACTAATTTCTCTTATTATATCAGTCTTTATCATTTTTAATCATAACAGTAAGACATTTTAAAGATAGTAATTATTTTATATAGGATATTAAATTAATTTTAAAAATAAGTTCTTGGGCAGCTGGGTAGCTCAGTGGATTGAGAGCCAGGCCTAGAGACAGGAGGTCCTAGGTTCAAATCCGGCCTCAATACACTTCCCAGCTGTGTGACCCTGGGCAAGTCACTTGACCCCCATTGCCTACCCTTACCAATCTTCCACCTATAAAGTCAATACACAGAAGTTAAGGGTTTAAAAAAAAATTAGTTCTTGTTCATTGCTGCTTAAAATGCTGAATACAATATTTTAAAACATTTATTAATATTTATTTTTTAGAAAAGTTCACATGGTTACATAATTCATGCTCTTACTTTCCCCTTCACCCCCTGAGATCCTCTCCCCACATGGCTGATGTGTATTTCCACTGATTTTAACATGTGTCATTGATCAGGACCTATTTCCAAATTCTTGATAGTTGCATTGGTGTGGTAGTTTCAAGTCTACAACCCCAATCATGTCCAACTCAACCCATGTGTTCAAACAATTGTTTTTCTTCTGTTTCCACTCCTGTAGTTCTTCCTCTGAATGTGGGTAGTGTTCTTTTCCACAAGTCCCTCAGAATTGTCCTGGGTCATTGAATTGCTGCTAGTACAGAAGTCCATAACATTCTATTTTACCACAGTGTATTGGTCTCTGTGTACAATGTTCTTCTGGCTCTGCTCCTTTCACTCTGCATCAATTCCTGGAGGTATTTCCAGTTCATATGGAATTCCTCCAGTTCATTATTCCTTTGTGCATAATAGTATTCCATCACCAGCATATACCACATTTTGTTCAGCCATTCCCCAATTGAAGGATATACCCTCATTTTCCAGTTTTTTGCCACCACAAAAAGCGCAGCTATGAATATTTTCGTACAAGTCTGTTTATCTATGATCTCTTTGGGGTACAAACCCAACAATGGTATGGCTGGATCAAAGGGCAGGCATTCTTTTATAGCCCTTTGAGCATAGTTCCAAATTGCCAGCCATAGTGGTTGGATCAGTTCACAATGCCACCAGCAGTGCATTAATGTTCCAATTTGCCCACATCCCCTCCAACATTTATTATTCTCCCCTTCTCTCATTTTAGCCATCTGCTAGGTGTGAGGTGATACCTCAGAGTTGTTTTGATTTGCATTTCTCTAATTACTAGAGATTGAGAACACTTTCTCATGTGCTTGTGGATAGTTTTGATTTCTTTATCTGAAAATTGCCTATTCATGTCTCTTGCCCATTTATCAAATGGGGAATGGCTTGATTTTTTTATACAATTGATTTAACTCCTTGTATATTTGAGTAATTACACACCTGTCAGAGTTTTTTGTTATAAATATTTTCCCCCAATTTGTTGTTTCCCTTCTGATCTTGGCTACATTGTTTTTATTTGTACAAAAGCTTTTTAGTTTAATATAATCAAAATCATTTATTTTACATTTTGTAATTTTCTCTAACTCTTGCTTGGTTTTAAAAATCTTTCCTTTCCCAGACATCTGACAAGTATACTATTCTGTGTCCACTTAATTTATTTATAGTTTCCCTCTTTATATTCAAGTCATTCAACCATTCTGAATTTATCTTGGTGTAGGGTGTGAGATGTTGATCTAAACCTAATTTCTCCCATATTGTTTTCCAAATTTCCCAGCAGTTTTTGTCAAATAGTGGATTTTTGTCCCAAAAGTTGGGCTCTTTGGGTTTATCATACACTATCTTGCTGATGTCACTTACCCCAAGTCTATTCCACTCTTCCTCCCTTCTGTTTCTTAGCCAGTACCATACTGTTTTGATGACTGCTTCTTTAGAGTATAGTTTAATATCTGGTACTGCTAGGCCCCCTTCCTCCACATTTTTTTCATTATTTCCCTTGATATTCTTGATCTTTTGTTATTCCAAATGAACTGTGTTATAATCTTTTCTAATTCAGTTTTTTGGTAGTTTGGTAGGTATGGTGCTAAATAGGTAAATTAATTTGGGTAGAATGGTCATTTTTATTATGTTATAGCTGGTCCTACCCATGACCAATCAATGTTTTTCCAATTGTTTAGATCTACTTTTAATTGTTTAGAAAGTGTTTTGTAGTTTTTTCATATAATTGCTGTGTTTGTTTTGGTAGATAGATTCCTAAGTATTTTATAATGTCTAGGGTGATTTTAAATGGTGTTTCTCTTTCTACCTCTTGCTGCTGTGATGTGTTGGAAATATATAGAAATGCTGATGATTTATGTGCATTTATTTTGTATCCTGCAACTTTGCTAAAGTTGTTGATTATTTCTACAAGCTTCTTAGTTGATTCTCTAGGATTTTTTAAGTAGACCATCATGTCATCTGCAAAGAGTGATAGTTTAGTCTCCTCATTGCCTATTTTGATACCTTCAATTTCTTTTTCTTCTCTAATTCTTACTGCTAGTGTTTCTAGTAAAATGTTAAATAATAGAGGTGATAACGGGCATCCTTGTTTCACTCCTGATCTTACTGGAAAGGTTTCTAACTTATCCCCATTGCATATGATGCTTGGAGATGGTTTTAGATATATACTCTTTATTATTTTTAGGAAAGGTTCTTCTATTCCTATACTTTCCACAGTTTTCAATAGGAATGGATGCTGTATTTTGTCAAAGGTTTTCCAGCATCTATTGAGATAATCATGTGATTTTTGTTTTTTAGATTTTTGATATGGTCAATTATGTGGATGGTTTTCCTAATGCTGACCCATCCTTGCATTCCTGGTATAAATCCCATCTGATCATGGTGGATGATCCTCTTGATCATTTGCTGGAGTCTCTTTGCTAATATTCTATTTAAAATTTTTGCATCTATGTTCATTAGGGATTTTGGTCTGTAGTTTTCTTTCTCTGTTTTTGATCTACCTGGCTTTGGAATCAGTACCATATTTGTGTCATAAAAGGAATTTGGTAGGACTCCTTCTTTGCTTATCATATCAAATAATTTGTATGGTATTGGGATTAGTTGCTCTTTGAATGTCTGATAGAATTCACTTGTGAATCCATCAGGCCCTGGCGATTTTTTCTTAGGTAGTTCTTTGATGGCTTGTTCAATTTCTTTTTCTGATATGGGATTCTATACGTATTCTATTTCTTCTGCTGTTAATCTAGGCAATTTGTATTTTTGTAAATATTCATCCATATCTCCTAGATTGCTATATTTATTGCCATATAATTGGGCAAAATAGTTTTTAATAATTTCCTTGATTTCCTCTTCATTAGAGGTGAGGTCTCCCTTTTCATCTTTGATACTGATGATTTGGTTTTCTTTCCTTTTTTAAATTAGATTGACCAGTACTTTGTCAATTTTGCTTGTTTTTTCAAAGTATTAGCTTCTAGTCTCATTTATTAATTCAATAGTTCTTTCACTTTCAATTTTATTAATTTCTCCCTTGATTTTTAGTATTTCTAATTTAGTTTTCATTTGGGGATTTTTAATTTGCTCGCTTTCTAATTTTTTACATTGCATGCCCAATTCATTAATCTCTGCCCTCCCCAATTTGTTAATATATGCACTCAAGAATATAAATTTCCCCCTGAGTACTGCCTTGGCTGCATCCCATAGAGTTTGGTAGGATGTCTCATCATTGTCATTCTCTTCAATGAAATTGTTGATTGTTTCTATGATTTCTTCTTTGACTAGCTGGTTTTGGAGAATCATATTATTTAATTTCCAATTAGTTTTTGATTTGCCTGTCCAGGTGCACTTTCTAATTATTATTTTTATTGCATTATGATCAGAGAAGGTTACATTTATTATTTCTGCTCTTTTGCATTTGTTTGCAATGTTTCTATGCCCTATTACATGGTCAATCTTTGTGAATGTACGATGTGCAGCTGAAAAGAAGGTGTATTCATTTTTGTCCCTATTCATTTTTCTTCACATATCTATTAAATCTAATTTTTCTAGGACTTCATTCATCTCTCTTACCCCTTTCTCATTTATTTTTTGGTTTGATTTATCTAGATCTGAAAGAGGAATATTTAGATCCCCCACTAGTATGGTTTACTATCTATTTCCTTCTTGAGCTTTGCCTGTTTCTCCTTTATGAATCTGGTTGCTATGCCATTTGGTACATGCATATTGAGCAATGTTATTTCCTCCTTGTCTATACTGCCTTTAATCAGGATGTAATGACCTTTCCTCTCTTTTTTAATCATTTCTATTTTTACTTTGGCTTTGTCTGAAATCATAACTGCCACTCCTGCCTTCTTTTTCTCATTTGAGACCCAAAGGATTTTGCTCAAGCCCTTTACCTTAAACCTGTGTATGTCCACCTGCCTCATATGTGTTTCTTGTAGAAAACATACGGTAGGATTTTGGTTTCTATTCCACTCTGCTATTTGCTTCCTTTTCATGGGAGAGTTCATCTCATTCACATTGAGAGTTATAATTATCAGTTGTGTATTCCCCAATATTTTGGTATCCTCTCCTACTTCTACCCCTTCTTCTTATACTATTTCCTTTTAAACCAGTGATTTGCTTTAAGCCAGTAACCCTTGTCCCCTCCCTTGATTTACTTCTTTTTCTACCCCATCCCTTATTATTCCCCTCTTCTTATGTTTAAGGACTAATGGATTCCCTCCCCTTCTTCTCCCCTCTCTTTTTTGACCTCCCCACTCCCCTGCTCCCCTTGGTTTATCCCTTCTAACTTTCTCAGTAGGCTTAGATAGAGTTTTATATCCCAATGGATATAGCTACTCTTCCCTCTCAGGGTTAATTACACTGAGAGTAAGGTTTAAATATTACCTCTTAATGCTCTCTTCCTCTCCTTCTTATAATAGTATTCCCCTTCCCATGCCCTCTTTTTGCGTAATAGAATATCCGATTTTTCTTATTCATTCAAGTTTCTCTTGGTGTCCTCTACTATTCACCCCCCTCTTTCCCACCCCCATATCATCTTAGACCATTTAGTATTCCAACCTCTCCCTATGAATAATTCTTTAAATTACTATAATAGTGAATACTATAATAGTGAATAGAGTTCCTTACAGAGAATCATACATAACATTTCTCCACATAGGGATACAAATAATTAGATCCTATTGAATCCCTTAAAGAGGCAAATTTAAAAAATACGAGTTTTTTTTTCTTTCTCCTCTGTTCCTTATTTACCTTTTCATGTTTCTCTTGATTTTTATGGTTGGATATCGAACTTTCCATTTATTCCTTGTCTTTTCTGTGCAAGTACTTGGAAATTTTCTATCTTGTTGAATGCCCAAACTTTCCCCTGGAAGTATATAGTTAGTTTTGAAGGATAGGTGATCCATGGTTGTAGACCCAGTTCTCTTACCTTTCTGAATATCATATTCCAAGCCTTGCAGTCTTTTAGTGTGGAGGCTGCCAGATCCTGTGTGATCTTGACTGTTGCTCTTTGATATTTGAATTGTCTCTTTCTGGCTTCTTGTAAAATTTTTTTCTTTTACTTGGAAGCTCTTGAATTTGGCTATTATATTCCTGGGGCTTATCTTTTCTGTGTCTATTGTAGAGGGTGATGTATGGATCCTTTCAATGTCTATATTGCCCTCTTGTTGTAGAACTTCAGGGCAATTTTGCTGAATAATTTCTTTTAGTATGGAGTCCAAATTTCTATTAATTTCTGCTTTTTCAGGAAGACCAATAATTCTCAGATTGTCTCTTCTAGACCTGTTTTCTTGGTCTGTCACTTTCTCATGGAGATATTTCATGTTTCCTTCTATTTTATCAATCTTTTGACTTTATTTTATTTCTTCTTGCTGTCTTGAGAGATCATTAGCTTCTAATTGCTCAATTCTAGCCTTTAGGGACTGGTTTTCAGCTATAATCTTTTGGTTTTCCTTTTCCAGAATACAATATTAATTATTTTTCAGTACCTGAAATATCATTCATGCCAGTCATTGGTGGACCAAACTCTTCCCTGTTCTAGACCTTCTCTCCTTTCTCTCCTTTCTCTCATTTGACGATGAGAGCTCCCATGAATTTAGTTGTCACATCTATGTAGATGACTTCCAAATATATAAATCAACCCTTAGTTGGTCTCCTAAGCTCTATCTTCACATAAGCAGCTACCTATTAACCATATCAAAGCTGTATTTACTGTAAAAATTCAAACTCAATATCCTCAAAACAGGAATCATTGTCTTTCCCCCAAAACTCAACTCTCTTCTAAACTTCACTATTTCTGCTAAAGGTACCGCCATTCTTTGGGTCATGTTAAAGGGATTTTCTTAATCTCTCCCTCTGTCTCCTTAAGAGGCTAGAGAGCAGGGTTTCTAAGTGCATCATAACTGACAGGAGTCAGTGAGCCAGAGCTGAAGACTGTGTTACCAGGGAGGCCAGGACTGAGGAGAGGAAGTAGCTGACCCTCTGACAGGAAGTTGGGGAGGGGAGGGGGAAGAAAATAGTTTGTCAGTGAGAAGATAAAGGAAGCAGCACTGCTATTTAAAGGTCTTTTGCCTCTGGAATCTCTAGAGAGCAACAGGTCTGTCTCTGAGGCAAGGATCTGCTGGCTTTTGGCTACTGACAGTTGGGCAGCTATAGAAAATTGATTGAAGGAGAGAATGAGTTGTGCCTCTCTATTATTTTAGGGAGATAGGGAGTTAGTGAATAATTTATAGATAGAGTGGAGTAGATTGGGCCTGCTGTGCCAGGCAGAAGAACCTATCCTGAGAAGACAGAAACAGTTTTAGAAAAATTTAGGTAGTGTTAGGAATTTTAGGTATATTTATAGGGTATAAGATTAATAATCTCTCTTACCTCTTTTCTATCTTTCTATCTGTAGTTGTTTCTAAATTAAACAAAGTTTCTGTTAAACTGCTCTCCTCACTTTGTCAAATTCCTTAATTTAACCCTTAAAATACTTGGCAAGCAGCTAGGAGTTTGAATTACCTGTTAATCTTCTTTTCCTCACTTTTAACTATACTATCCCTACTTTCCAAGAATACATAGGCAAAAAGTATAAGTGCAGGAAATTTTTATAGGCAATTCAATATGGTGCTAGAAATTATGGCACATGTAGTGAAGGAGGAGGGTCCAGCCTATCTCAAACAACTCCTGCTCCCCAAGAGCATTGATAAGCTGGCACAGCTCCAAGTTTCTGATTTTTTCAGGCTGTTATCATTTGGGGGAGAATTTTTTCATCACTAGGGTTTGCAAATTTGGTATCATCTTGACATCTTAATGTTGCTCCCTCTACATCTCAGTAGTTGCCAAATCTTATTTCTATCTTATTTCAATATCTTTCACATTTTTCTTTTCTTACATACCTATCATCTTTATTTGTGCCATAATCACTTCTCACCTAGATTTTTGCAACAGTTTCTTGGTCTCTCTCTACCTCAAGTCTCTCACAACACCTGTCCATGCTACACTCAACTGACAAATTATTTTCCTTAAAAATAGATTGATGTGACTTCCTATTCAGTTAACTCTTGTGACTTCCAATTTATCTGTAGAATAACAAATAAATTCCTCTATTTAACTCTAAAAGCTATATTCAATCTGGCTCAAACTCTATTTCAGCCTCATTGGACATTATACATCCTCCTGCACTCTGTGATCCAGCTAAATTGACCTTTTCTCAGTTCTTCATACACAACATTCCGTTTCTGACCTTTAACAATAATTATCCCTTTCCACTCTCCTAATGAGTCTGGGGAAGTGCAGCAGGATATGGTCACACCTGTGCTTTAGTAGCTTTTGATAGCTGAATGAATGATGGATTGGAATGGAGAAAGACTTAAGGCAAGGAAACCAACCAGCAGGCTCCTTTAATAGTGCAAGCATAAGTTGATAAGGGAGTTATCAAGGTGTTGTCAGTCAGAGGAAGACTAGGCAGTGGGGGAAGGGGGAGGAGTTAATAAGGGACATGTGAAAGTAGAAACAATTGGAATTGGCAAATGATTAGATATAGGGTTATAGTGAAAGAAGAGGAGTTTAGGATGACAATCTAGATTATAAACCTGAGTGATTAAGAGAAGGGTGTTGATCTCAACAGTAACAAGGTATTTATAAGAAGCATGGGTGATATGAGCTGGGGAATAATAAATTCAGTGCTAGATATATTGAGTTTAAGATATCTAGCGGTCATCTAGTTTGAAATATCCAATAAGCAGCTGGAGACATGAGTCTGGAGTACAGGAGAAAGGATAGGGATGGAAAAATAGACTTCAGAGTCATCTAAAGAGAGACAATAATTGAATTCATGGAAATTGTTGAAATCACCAAGTTAAAGAGTACATAGAGAGTAGGGGATACAGTCCAGTACAAAATCTTGGAGGCTGCCTATAGTTCGTGCGTATGATTTAGATAAAAATTCATCAAACTAGAAGCAATAATGATTAAACAAGAAGAAAAATAGAACAGTATCATAAAAACCTATAGAGAAGAAAGTATCAAGGAGAAGGGAATGATTGAGTATGAAGCCATTCAGCATCTTTTAGAAGCTCAAATTTAAAATATTGATCTTATTTCTCCAAGAAGTTTAGAAGTTTAGGATCACTAAAGGAACTCTGAAGTTTTCTGAAGCCAATCTTCTTTTTTAAGTCAGGGGCCAATTCATTATTCATCTATATTGTCTTTTCCAGTTTCATAAACTGTTGGATGAATTCTATAAGTTGTCTATCTAACTATATGCCACAATCTGGATAATTGACATTCTTCTTCCCCTTGGTTTTTCTAAATGGAGCGCCCTGGAGAGCTATGTTCTGTCAACAGTTTAAGCAATTAAAAAGCTAAAACTATTGATGGTAGGCTTATCAAATTTGAAAGCTGGCAGAGTTGACTAGAAAGATTCCATAGAAGATTTGACAGGCTAGAATTAAGCTGAATTTAATCAAAGAAACTTAAATATAAATAATGTAAAGTCCTACATTTGGGTTTTTTTTAAGTCACCTTCACACATGAGGGAGAGATGTTTCAGTTATTCTGAAAAAGATCTGTGGGTTTTAGCGCTTTAAAACTACAATATAAGTGAGTAATGAGATGTGGCAGTCACAAAAAGTCAATATGATCTTGACCTGCATTAAGAAGATACCTTCCAGGAGTAACAATGTGATAGTACTGTACTCTAATCTGGGCAGACTACAACTGGAACACTATAATCAGTTCAGAGCACTAAAAGTTAGAAGGAACTTTGACAAGTTGCAAAGCATCCAGAAAAAGACAACCAGGATAGTGAAGAGGCATGAGTTCATGATATCTGAAGATTTTGTTGGAGGAAAAAAATAGTAATTTTCTTGGAGAAGATATGGTTTAAGAGGAATATAACAACTTGTTTGAGTATTAGAAAGGTATTTGCTCTGTTTAGCCCTAGAAGACAGACCGAAGTTAAATGGTACAAGGTGCAAGGAGACAAATTTAGGCTTTCAATGTCAGAAAATACTATCTAAAAATTAGAGCTATTCAACAACAACAACAAAAAAGAGTGAGCTGCTTAGATGTGGCATATTCTTCATTTAAAAGCTTCAAGAAGCAAGTGTACAACTTGTGAGATTCTTTTCAAATACAAGTTAGACCAGATATATCATGACATTCCTTGTAATTTTTTAAAATTCTGTTATTATGTTACTCTTATATAGATGCCTTTTCTGGTCAAACTCTTTAGAATGACTGTGGATTACTTGAAGATTTTAGTGTTGCATGGCTTTGTGTAATCAGTATGATGTAACATGAGCATGAAATATGAACATCTGGAGGACCTCACTCTTCACCGGGAATCCTCTTTCATCTTCCTCTACTCTGTTTTCCTACTTGATAGTAACAAACACTTCTATGGTCTCCCCATTTTATGCCCTCTGTTGAGATTTATGGTAATATGATCATTAAACAAGCTTTATCTCTAATGCTATGTCTTCTAAGGATCCTTATATAATTGTGATGAATTGTGACATAAATTGTTAAAAGTTAGCCTTAAAGGACTTAGTACTCTAAAAATAAGTGTTTTAATTCTTAATAATCAATAAGTATTAAACCTAGAGGGAAAAAACCTATATTCTTTTCATCTTTTATTTCTTTATGCAATGGTAAAGGTGTGTTCCAATGTGGAACGCTATTTCCAAAAATATGGCTATTACTCACTTCCAGTTAAGATAGGTGATGTGAAAAGTAATTGAGGAGCCTAGTTCTCTCACATTAGGTCTAGGAAATATTTTCGAAGAGCAGCAGATTGAAGATTAATCAAGAAATTCGATGAAAAACAAGAATAACTCCTTCATCCCAAAAGATGATTTTAGGCAAGATTTCATTACCATTTTTGTGTTATGAACACCATAAGAAATTTTGTGAAATCTATGGACCCATCCTCAGAAAAATTATTTAAATTATGAAATAAGATATTATGATTATAAAGCAAACCAGTTATATTGAAATGCAGTTATCAAAGTACCAAAAAAGTTAATTGATCCCAAGTTACAAATCTCTACTATAAAGAGACCTAAGTTGTGTTTAAGGGAGAAGCAAGCAAAACAGAAAATTGTAATAATCTCAAATGGTTCCTGACCACAAAATTCAAGAGTACAGGAGGAGACTTTTTGCTCTGTCAAAAAATCCAAAGGCAATAAGTGAAAGTGGAGATACAAATGAAAAAAATAAAACACCAAACACATGAAGAAGTATTATAACAGACACTGAGGAGGTTAATCCAGAAGAGGAACAAGTTATAAAATGTAGAATTGGAGTACTTGACAAAAAAAAAAAAACTAAAATGATAACAAACCCCTTAGAATAGATGGTAGAGGTCTTTACCCAAATGATGGATTCTGTGAAAAGACAGAGTGGAATAATCAGATAGTTCTTTATCAGATAATTTAATGAGATAAGAAGATACATTACAGCAAAGTTAGGAAACTGAAGAAAATATCAGTCTACTATAAAAAAAACTGACGTGAAAAAGAGATCATTTGAGAAGTCAGATTCCCTGAAAAACATGACCAAACAACAAATATGAATATCATTATTTTAAGAAATAATAAAAGAAAACTATCCAGGTCTATTTGAATTAGGGAGCAAAAAGAAAAAATGAAAAAAAAAATTCACTGTCACTTTTTCATAGAAAACGCACATTAAAAATAACTAGAGATCTCATAGCCCAATTCCAATGCTGTCAGGTGTAAGTGGCAGGCCTAGTGTGGTTAATTTTAAAAACTTAGGTCAAAGAAAAAACTATTACAATAAGAAATGAAATATTAAAATCCTAGGTTTGATAGTCAGAATCAACAAGCCTATGGTGCAACAAATATTAAAGCTAGAAAGTCTTGGACTATAATATTCTACAAGGTAAAACAAAAAGCTATTAACATCAGAAAATATACTCTACAAAATAGGGTGTAATCTTATAGAGGAAAGAATTTAATAGAATAGAGAATTTTCAGGCATATCTAATGAAAAAATATCTGGGTAGAATATTTAAAATCCAAACTCATGATTCCAGAGAATCTTAAATGATGAAGAACCACTCTCTTAAAAAGAGGGATAAGAGTAAAGTAAATGTCCCTTTGAAAACTCTCACTCTCTCCATCTTTGCAGGGCATAGAAAGAATTAAGAAAAACAAAGGAGCTGAAGCTTTATATTCTGTTTTGACAATTTTAAGAGAGGAAAGAAAAGGGAGGGGAAAAAGAAATACAATAGAAAGAAATGAACAAGAAAAAGGAGCTTTCATGACTGAGGTGTTCAAGAAAAAAATTATATAAACAACAAGGAAGGGGGTGAGAGGAACAGGTCTCTCATGAACATCTGTCTAATCTGAACTGAACAAAGGAGAGCTGAATATACCCATACATATATATATATATATTTTTTTTTTCTTGCTCTACACTTTGTTGTATAAAAATGCTAATGTCAACAAGGAAATAGGGTCTGAATATGAAAAGAGAAAAGAAGTTTAAAAGGGATGATAGAATTGGGGGAGGAATAGAACCCAACCAAACAAAGGCAAGAGTAGAAGTAAAGAAAATGTATGAATCCATTATCAAGATCTGGACAAGGTAAAGAGAACCAAGTCACATGGAGTATAAAATGATTATTTCCACTACAAGTTTACTAATGTTGTTCACTTTGGTTCCCTTTCACTATCTTTATTTTCATTGTAAAGAAAAAGATAGCAGATAGAGAAAGGAACAATTATAAGATACAATGGGTAATGAAAACATTTGGGTAATGAAAAATAAAAGGATAATCTCACCCATAAAATATAAAGGGGTAGGAAAATGAATTAGAACAGAATCTAATAATATATTGCTTACAGGATACTTATACTGTAAAGAGTCATACAAAGTTAAAACCAAGGACTGGAATAGTATTTATTATGCCTTACGCAAACTAAAAAAAGATAGCAATCATTGTCTCAGACACAAAACTATAAATATAAATATGAGTAAAAACAATAAGCATGAAAACTATGTTATACTTAAATGCACCATAGAGAATAAAATTAAATCAATATTTAATATGTATGTACCAAGTGGCATACCTTTTAAATGAAGAAAAAATAAATTAAATTCAAGGAAGAAACAGATAGCAAAACTGAAATACTTAGGTGTGTCATTGTGTTTTTTTAAGACCTAAATAAATCTGGTAAAAAGATATACACAATAACAACCAAGTTAAATATCTGAAGAGAATGAGAAAAGTTAGATACGATGGATCTCTGGCTGTTGCTGAATGTGAATGACATTTTTTTTAAAACCCCACCTTCCACCTTAGAATCAAGAAACGTATTGGTTCAAAGGCAGAAGAGTGGTAAGGGCTAGGCAATGGAGGTTAAGTGACTTGCCCAGGATTACACAGCCAGGAAGTGTCTGAAGCCATATTTGAACCCAGGACCTCCCATCTCTAAGCCTGGCTCTCAATCCACTGAGCCACCTAGCTGACCCCAACAAATATTTTTTTAAGTGTTTACTAGGAGGCAGGCACTATGCTAAGTCCTGGGAATAAAAAGAAAGGCAAAAACATTGAACTGTCCTCAAGAAGCTCACATCCTAGTAAAGAAGACGACGTATAAACCACTATGTACATACATCATAAATGGGAATAAAAAGAAAGGCAAAAACATTGAACTGTCCTCAAGAAGCTCACATCCTAGTAAAGAAGACAACATATAAACACTATGTACATACATCATAAATGGGAGGTAATTGCAAAGGGAATGCAATTAAATACACCAAAAAATGCAATGAAAATGCCTTAACAATAAGAAAGGACAAAAAAGATTAAATTTATTTACATTAATTACTAATTACTTAAATAAAGTGCCTTAAATTAAATACCCTTTGAGGTATATTCATCATGGCAATCAGCAACATAAGATCAGAAAGTCACACTGCAAGGCAGAAGGTATTCCACCAACTCCTTTAATTTGGCCCTTGTAAGCCTCAGAAGAGAGGGAGTGAAAATATGGGAGTCAAACGAAGAACTTGGGCTAAACAAATTCCTAGGACAACCTCCCCACCCCCACTTTCCATAGAAAGAAAGTACATACTTCTAAGCTTTATATGACACCTTGACAAAAATGGAGCATATGAGAGAACATAAGCTCCTTTTAAAAATTAAGAAAATATTTATAGCTGCACTTTTTGTGGTGGGAAGATAAAAACTGGAAAATGAGGGGATGTGCCTCGATTGTGGTTTTAGCTGAACAAATTGTGGTATCTGATGGTGATCGAATATTATTGTGCCAAAAAAAAATGAAGAACTGCTTGACTTCTATAAGAAATGGAAAGACCATTCTGTTTAAAATCAATCTAGACAATGTAAAATATTTGGGAATCTCTCTGCCCAGAGAAACAAAGGAATTATATAAACACAATCACAGGACAATTTCCACACAAATAAAACTAGACCTAAACAATTAGAAAAACATTAATTTCTCATGGATAGGATGAGCTAATATAATAAAAATTATAATCCTACATAAAATACTTATTTAGTGCCACACCTATCAAACTAATAAAAAACTTTAATAGAATTAGAAAAAATAATAAAATTCATCTGGAAGAACAAAAGAATCAAGAATATCAAGGGGACTAATGAAAAAAATGTGAAGGAAAATGACCTAGCAGTACTAGATCTTAAACTGTACTATAAAGCAGTGATCAATAAAAGAATCTGGTACTGGCTAAGCTATAGAAGGATAGAATAATGGAATAGACTAGGAGTAAATAACCTCAGCAATCTTGTGTTTAATAAACCTAAAGATCTTTTTGGGACAAGAACTCATTATTTGAGAAAAACTGCTGGGGAAATTGGAAAACAGTATGGCAAAAATTGGGTTTAGATCAATATCTCATACCCAATACCAGGATAAGTTCAAAATGGGCATATGGTTTAAACATAAAGAGTTATAAGTATATTAGGTGAACATGGAATAACATACCTGTCAGATCTATGAGGAAGGAAAGAATTTAAGACTAAGCAAGAAACAGAGAACATTGCAAAATGTAAAACGAATAATTTTGATTATATTAAATTTTAAGATTTTGTACAAATAAAACCAACACAACCAAAATAAAAAGGAAGCAACAAAATGAGGGAAAATTTATTACAAAATTTTCTGACAAAGGTCTAATTTCTCAAATATATAAGGAACTAAGTTGAATTTATAAGAAATTAAATAATTCCCCAATTTGCAAATGGTCAAGGGATATGAATAGGCAGTTTCAGATGAAGAAATCAAAACTATCAATAATCATATGAAAAAGTGTTCTCAATCCCTTCTGACCAGAAAAATGGAAATCAAAACACCTAGCAGAGTGACCAATATGACAGTAAAGGAAAATAATAAATGTTGGAGGGGATGTGACAAAATTGGAACACTAACTGCACTGCTGGTAGAGTTGTGAATTTGATCCAACCATTCTGCAAGGCAAATTGGAATTATGCCTAAAGGGCTTTAAAAGAATGCATGTCTTTTGATCCAGCAATACCACTTCTGGATTTATATCCCAAAGAGATTTTTTAAAATGGGAAAGGTTCTGTTTGCACAAAAATATTTATAGCTGCACTTTTTGTGGTGGCAAAAAAATTGGAAAATGAGAGAGTGTCCCTCAATTGGGGAATAGTTGAACAAATTGTGGTATATGATAGTGATGGAATACTATTGTGCTATAAGGAATGATGAACTGCTTGATTTCTATAAGAACTCGAAAGATTATACATGAATTGATGGAGAGTGAAATAAGCAGAATCAGGAGAACATTATACACAACAACTGAAACATTGTTGGATGATCAAATATGATTGACTGCTATTAAAAGCAATGCAATGGTCCAGGACAATGCTGAGGGACTTATGAGAAAGAATGCTATCCACATCTGGAGAAAGAACTGTGGGAGTAGAAATCCAGAAGAAAACATATGATTTATTACTTGTTTATATGAATATAGGATTCAGGGTTTTGGTTTTAAAAGATTATTCTCTTACAAAAATGAATAGTGTGGAAAAAGGATTTGAGTGATAACATATGCTTAACCCAGTGAAATTGCTTGTCACCTAGGATGGGGTGGGGAGGCAGAGAGAAGAGGAAGAGGGGAGGGAGACAATAAGAATTATGTACCCATGGGAAAAAAACTTAAAAATAAAAAATATATATCAAAAATGAAATAAAATAAATAAGAAAAGCAGAAATATTAAACAAATCATTTACAAAAGAGAAAGCAAAATAAGCTAAAATATTTAAAGGGCAACTGAAGAAAGCATTCAAGCTCAACTGCAAGCTAAACAATTTAATCCTAATGAATTGATGGGTCAAAGAAAAAAAGAACATGAAACTAATAGATAATTTCATCAAAGAAAATAGTAATCCAATAACATACCAAATCTTTGGTGATGTGGCCAAAATCCTCCTGAGGAGGGTATTTTACAGCTTTAAACACTTTACCTAACAATGAAGAGAAACATCGATGAATTTGACATGCAACCAAAAAGCTAGAAAAAGAAAAACAAAACCTGAATATAAAAAGGTAAAAATTAAACAAAAAGAAATAAAATTGAAAATGGAAGTGATTTAATAAATGAAAATAGTGAATTTTTAAACTAATTAAACTATTAGAGATTGATTTTTTTAAGGAGTGAGAGAAATCAAATTGGATTGACTAATGTTCTCTCTGTAGAGAATCAATGGTGAAGCATGTTGTGCACTTACTGACATAGAGGAGGAAGACACAAGGTACATTAACACGTTTTTTGGATGTGACCCTGTGAACTCATTTGGCTTAATTGTGCTTATTTGTTTCAAGTCTCTCTCTGTCTCTGTCTTGTCTGTCTCTCTCTCCCTCTCCCTCCCTCTTTTCCTCTCTCTCTTTTAGTTATGTTTTTTTTTTTAACCCTTGCACTTCGGTGTATTGTCTCATAGGTGGAAGAGTGGTAAGGGTGGGCAATGGGGGTCAAGTGACTTGCCCAGGGTCACACAGCCGGGAAGTGGCTGAGGCCGGGTTTGAACCTAGGACCTCCTGTCTCTAGGCCTGACTCTCACTCCACTGAGCTACCCAGCTGCCCCTCTCTCTTTTAGTTTTACTAATTTTTTAAATTTGGGTTGGGGATAGAAAGGGGAAGGTCGATGGGAGGAATCTAAGTAATAATTATGCCAGAAAAAAAGAAGAGAGAGAGACATGATATTTTTAAATGCACAGAAGTTCAGAGAGAAGCACAAATAAGTAGGACAGTTTTGAAAGTACATGTAGAATTTATTGTACATTCTTATTTTAAAAAGCAAGCGCTATGAAATGGAGATTGACAGTTTAACATAGAATTCTCTTTTTCTGTTCTGAGTTTTGGGAAATACAGTCTTTTTGGTGTATAAGTACCAAATAATAAATACTCATAATATTCCTAAATTCTGCCACTAATATCACTTTGAAATACCTTCCTGCCATTTTGGTTTTTCCATCCACCTAGTTAATTCTTCTTTAAATGTGATAAGAAAAAGAAACTACAGCAAAACATTATTTCAAGGTACTAGGTAGCTCAGTGGATAGAGCCAGACCTGGAGACAAGAGGTCCTAGGTTCAGAACTGGTTATAGACACTTCTTAGCTTTGTAACCCCTGGACAAGTCACTTAATTTCAATTGTTTGGCCCCGACTGTTCTTATGCCCTGGAACCAACACTTAGTATCAATTCTATGACAGAAGGCAAGAGTCAAAAAAATATTATACAACAAAGCCAGTCACTTGTACTTGATACAATCAAAAGAATACATTGAGGCTTCCTTGTTAAAGCACGCCTTCCCTAACTCTCAAGGTCTTCTCTATCTTTTTTTCATCCTGTTTCACTTGCTTCAGACTTGACCTTAGAGCTTCTGTGGGAGAGGATTCTTGCCTACTGACCACTGGCCCAGCTTCTAAGGATATACTGGGTGTAATCTCACTTTGCACCTATCAATTTTTTTCCAGTCTTCCACGTGGCTTCCTTGGTCACTTCTAACAATCTTGTATACCAATTCCCAAAGTTACCCTTTGCCTACTTTGCCATAACTTTTGCAGATCAGTTTAGTAAAGGTTTAAGAAGTATTCTAGACCGTGCAATGACAATTCCTTAACATACCTCATCCCCTCCCACTGGCTTGCCAGGAAGTCAGCAGCTGCTGGTGGCCAAAGCTGCTGACCCACCAATAGAGTAATTATGAAAAATTCTGCTAAGTTATACAATCCTGTCCTGCTCTGTCAGTTTTCATTTTGCAATTCATGGATATACCAAGTGCATATGGGCCTTACAAGGGAGTGAGAGAAGCTCATGGTGTTTAGGTTTTAACCAAAATAAAAACACATTCTGCCCCAAGCATTTTCCCCCTCATTTAAAAGTTAAATTGTGTATTTCAAAGATAAATTTAATCCATGTGTCTCACTTTTGCTTAGCCTATCAGCATGTTCTTCTAAATGGACTCACTGTCATATTAAGAAATTGCATAACTTTTTCTTTTGTTATGACCTAGAATTTTTTTGTCTTGTAACACACAGCAAAGGTCAACCTCTGGAAGACTCCAATTTGCTTCAAAACTTAAATCTCATGTGGCAAGAGAATATTAAAATTTGGTAAAGATGAACCTATTTCCCTTCTGAAGTTCAGGCTTTCAATGTGCATCATTATTATATTCCTCCTCCTCCTTAAGTACTAATGGCTCCCACATGTGCCAGGTGCTGTCAGGAACTAAATACAAATTGACTTCCTATTGCTTCTAGAATCAAACATAAACTCTTCTGTCTAAGTTTTAGAACCCCTTACAACTGGCTTCAATCGGACTTTCTGGCATCATTGTCACTCCCCGTCCTGGACTTTGATATTCAACAAAACTAGCCTTTCTGTTCCTCATAAGTGACATTTCATCAGTCATCTTCATGTCTTTGCAATGATTGTCTCTATTCTTGGAATTCCCTCTTCATCTCCACCTCCATAGCATCCTTCTCTTCATTAAGAAATGGCTTACACGCCATCTGTGACAGTCTTTTCTTAGGAAATGGAGAGAATGCTGGGTCTAAAGTCAGGAAGACCTGAGTTCAAATCTAGATTCAGATACATAATTATTGTTCATGTGGTCCTGGGCAAGTCACATAACCTCTCTCTGAATCAGTTTCCTCTCCTAGGGTTATTGTCAGGACCAAATGAGATATACGTAAAGTGCTTAGTATAGTGCCCGGTATACATTGTTGTTGTTCAGTTATTTCAGTCCTGTTTGATTCTTTGGAACCCCATTTGGGATTTTCTTGCCAGAGATATTGGAGTGGTTTGCCATTTCCTTTTCCAGCTCATTTTATAGATGAGGAAACTGAGGCAAAGAGGATTTAGTAACTTGCCCAGAGACACAAAGTGTAACTTGAATAAGTATCTAAGGTTAAATCTGTACTTAGGTAAATAATAAATGTTGGAGGAGATGTGGCAAAAAGGACATTGATGCATTGCTGGTGGAGTTGTGAATTGATCCAACCATTCTGGATGGCAATTTGGAACTATGCCCAAAGAGCGCTAAAAGACTGCCTGCCCTTCAATCCAGCCATAGCATTGCTGAGTTTATACCCCAAAGAGATCATAGGGGATAAGACTTGTACCAAAAAATTGGAAAATGAGAGAATGTCCTTCAATTGGGGAATGGCTGAACAAATTGTAGTATCTGTTGGTGATGGAATACTATTATGCACAAAGGAATAATGAACTAGAGGAATTCCATGTGGACTGGAATGACCTCCAGGAATTAATGCAGAGTGAAAGGAGCAGATCCAGGAGAACATTGTACACAGAGACTGATACACTGCAGTACAATTGAATGTAATGGACTCCTCTACTAGCAGCAATGCAATGACCCAGGACAATTCTGAGGGACTTATGAAAAAGAACACTATCCACATTCCAAGGAAGAACTGTGGGAGCAGAAACACAGAAGAAAGACAACTGCTTGAACACATGGGTTGATGGGGATATGATTGGGGATGTAGACTCTAAATGACCACCCCAGTGCAACTATCAATAATATGGAAATAGGTCTTGATCAATGATACATGTAAAACCCAGTGGAATTGCGCATTGGCTGTGGGGAGGCGGGGAAGGATTTGGGAGGGAGGGAAAGAACATGAATCATGTAACCATGGAAAAACATTCTAAAAAATTAAAAAATAAAATAAATTTGTACATAGGTCTTTCTGATTCCAGGTCCAGCTTTATTCACTGTATGATCTAGCTGCCTAAACCTATTGCACCCATTATTCCCAAATAGTTTCCCAGCCAAGACCTAACCAGGTCTGAAACTGCTTAGCTTCTGAGATCAGAGGAAGTCTGGCACATTCAGAATGGTATGGAAGATAGTATGCACTTAACAAAGGTTTGTTCCCTTATCTTCCCCCCATCCCCTCACCTGCTAGTGTACCCCACTCTTAAGTGACCTTACATTTAATTCCTTTGCTTTTATTTGCATTTGTATTTGCTTTTCATTTATTCCATACATATATGTGCATACCTCAATGTGTAGAAAACTAGAAAGAATTCTTCAACAGGATGTGAGTTTCTTAAGTTGAAATTGTTTCTTTTTTATTTATGTCTTCATTACCCAGCATGGTCCCTAACAGAGTAAATACTTAATAAATATGTATTGATCAATTGAAACTCTAAGTCATACATCTATATATACATATAGAGGACAATTACACGTAGCTAAGCAATACATAAAATTTATAAGAATACATCTCTAAATATACATAAGAAATTTTTAATCACTCATTTTCCAAATGTGCTTAGTATTCACATAAACAAAATAATTAAAGAGATGGCTAAATTTTTTTTTTGCATTCATTTGAAATATTTGGTGAAAGCCAAGAAGCAAAATCACAAGAATATGTTATAAGAACCATTTATGTTATTTAGCCTGGCATTCAAAGCCCTCAATAGTCTTGACCCAACCTGTCTTCCAATTTTATTTTGTCTTTATTTATTTTATATTCCAGCCAAACTAGACAATTGAATGTTCCTTGATGCTGTTCCAGCATCCCCTATTTCTGTGACATTATATAACCCATCCCATATTTTTGGAATATGCTTCCTCCTTATCTTCAACTGTTAAATAATCATTTTATTCCTTCAGCATTCAGCTTGGATACAACCTCCTCTATGAAGCCTTCCCTTATCTCTTCTAATTCAAAATTTTGCCACCCTCTTCAGATTTTCCTAGGAAGTACTTAGTCTCTCTCCTTCCTTCCTTTCATATTCATCTTACATATTACTTTTCTGTGTTCCTCTTATACTACAAAACCCTCAAGAGCACGGAAAATGTCATTTTCAACTTTGTTTCCTTAGTATTTTACATGGATAAGATTTGACTTGAACTTATAGTTTGTATGGTAGGGAGCATGTGAACTATGCATACAAATTAAAAGAGTGTGGAGAGAAATACAGAATATTACAGAAAATTTGCTAGCTATGTGATCCTAAATAAATCCAATAAACCCTGTTTGCCTCAGTTTCTTCATCTGTAAAATGAGCTGGAGAAGAAAGTGGCAAACCACTCTAGTATTTTCTAGGCCAAGAAAAGCCAAATGGGATTACAGAATCAGACGTGACTGAAAAACAATCACTCCCAGTAGAAAAGAAAAAACTGTTGTTAATGAGAATCACATGATGGAAGTAAACATATCAATTAATCAATCAACAAACACTTATTAAGCACCTACTTATCTGCCAATGAATGGATTAGGGGCTGGAAATAAAAAAATAATCCCTTGTCACAAGAAGTTTACTTTCTAATGAGGAGAAACATCTACTTCTACAGGTCAATATGAAAGAAATACTTTATAAATGCAAAGGAGTTAAATACAAGGTCCCTAGGAAAGATATATACATATGTGTATATATGCATATGTGTATATATAGTGTCCTTATTCTCTATGTACTTATATCACTACATATAATCTCAAAATACATAGTGATATACTGAGCTATATACAATATATATTGCATACCAAGCTCTTAATTGAGTGCCTTCTCTCCCAAAATTACCTTGATTTTTATTTTGCATATATTCTTCATTTATTAAGTACTTTCTATGCTTGATCTTAGCCAAAAGACCAAGAAGTGGTTATGAAGTACTTTCTAAATGCCACACGCTCTGCTTAAGTGCTTTAGATATTATTTCATTTGATCCTTTTTTAAAAAAAAATCCTTATTCTCTGTCATAGAATCAATATTAAATATCAGTTCCAAAGGAGAAAAGTGGTAAGAGTTAAGCAATTGAAATTAGGTGACTTGTCCAAGGTTACACAGCCAGGAAGTGTCTGAGGCCAGATTTGAACCTAGGATCTCCTTTCTCCAGGCTTGGCTCTCTGTCCACTGGGCTACCTAATTCCTCCTTCTGATTTGATTCTTATGACAAAACAGAGGTAAAATGCTTTTATGATCCTCATTCTACAGGTCAGGAAAGTGAGGCAGACAGGTTTAGTGATGCCAACAGTAACATAGTGACTGAGTGTGGCTGAGTTTGTCCTCAGATCTTCCTGAGTCCAAGTCCAGCATTCTCTCCATTGAGTTACCAAGAGGAAAGCCACCAGGTAGAGTCTAAAAGGAGAATTTATTGGAGGACACAAGCAGAATCACATATTATGAGAGAGCATGGATGGAGGGCAAACTGAGCCAACAGGAGAATAAAGTGGACATGATAGAAGAAAAAGAAGTTTGGGAACCTTACTTTAGACTCATTGTTATTGAGCACTCAAAGAGTCTTAAAGACCACCTCATCCAACTCCCTCATTAATTCCTACTGATCACCACTCGGGAGACTTTTGCCTAGAAACATTCGTGCTAGAACACATATTCAGTTTGGAACAACAATTTAAATGAAACAACTTGGAAGACAGGATAAATTCCTATTTTAAGAAACTTATGACTGTGCTCATAAATAGCTTTTAATTCCTTTCTACAGTGTTAGTTTTTCAGCTTTGACTTATTGTGATAGAGATCAGTAGAAGCTGACTAGGAACTGGCAAAAGGGAAGAAGGAGTAAAAGGTGAGCATGGTAAGCACGGAATGGTCATGGATGCCAGCTTTGTGGTCCATGAAGAATCTGTGGACCTCATAACTTTTTAAACCTAGTTGGTGAAACGAATATAGCCCTATTTCCTCAACAATCACATGGTACTTTTAAAGACACTAACCCATTCATCTTCTGAGTGCCCTTTTGAAGTAAAGTGGCCCACATTTTATTTCTATTTTTTAAATGGAAAAACTAGGGCACAGAGCAGTTACGTGCCTCTCCCCATAGTGAATCAATCAGTAGTGGAACTAAAGATAGAAAGAAACCAAGTCTCCTGTTCTCTGTGCTTTCAGCCACATTTAGTGAATTAAAGGGCTTTCCACAAATAAAAATGATCCTATGCCCATTGAAAATTGCATTACTCATGCTATGATGAAGGTGGAGATTTGCTTCTATGCCAACCTGCTGAGTGCCTCCCTAATTTTCATCCCTTTAAGTGGTGTCTACACAATTAGAAGGAATAAAAATTAGGGAAGATAATTTGAGATACCTCAAAAGGAATAATATTTTTAACTAAAAATAAACCAAATTCAAATCATTCCAGTCATTACAGTTGACATTTCTTTAATTCCAAAAATGTCTCAGTAGAAACTGGATTGTGATCCAGTCACCTTGCTATATACCGGGATACAGAAGAAGGCTCTAGCACCATCTAGCGGACTTCCAGAAGATCTCATGCATTGTTAAGAGGGCTCTTTGTCACCCTTTGGTTGACTGTATACACTCTGGAATATTTCTGGATTTAAAATTCCACATATTGAGTACAGATCACAGATAGACTGAAACAGCTATTCTTGAGAGTAATGACTATGGAGAAGGTAGAGTCAAGAATCCTATTTGGGACTATTTTATTGCTGGAAGAATGTTTTATTTAGACTTAAGAGATCTGATTTCATATCTAGACACTAATGGCTGTAACCATAAGCAAGCCATTCAATCCCCAAGTCTCAGTTTCCTCATCTGTAAAATGGTATTAGTAATATTTACCCACATCACTGGGCTGTGGAAAGTGTTGGACAAATCACTTCACAAAATCAAGCAATAATAGAATTATAGAATTTTAGGGTTGGAAGTCACCACAGAGGCCATCTAATTCAACCTATACCTTTCCCAAAAGATATCTGTATCTACCATATCCAATTAGTAGTCTTCTAGTCTTTTGTTGAAGGTCTTTAACGAAGGGAAATTCACCATTCTACTTTTACGTAACTAATCATTATTAATTTTTTCTATATTCAAACCTAAATCTGCCTGTGTCACTTTTACTAATTATTCTTAGTTCACTCTTCTTAGAGGAATCAAAACCAGTCTAATCTCTCTTCCTTATAGTACTTCTTAAAATATTTAAAGGGTCCCAAGGGAGTCCTCTCTTATCCAAGCCAAACACATCTAGTTCGACCTTCAATCACTTCTCACATGACAAGATATTGGGGCCCTTGACCATTTTGGTAACTCTCCTATTGACTCTCTCCATCTTACCAATGTCTTTCCTAAAATATTTTACACAGAACTGAACACAATACTACAAATACGTGCTGACTAGGACAAAACACAGCAGGATTGTCACCTCTTTATTCCTGGAATCAATGCTTTTAAATCTATCTTAACCTCAGTTTCCCCAACTTTAAAATGAGGCATTTCAACTACATACTTTCTAAGGTCGCTTCCAGCTCTTAATCCCATGATGTTCTAACAACACTTCGTACAACTGAAAACACTGGCTATTTGAAAGTTGTTCCATCAATTATTATTTTCACAACATTTGACCAAAAAAAAGCCTAGGTAATTCTGTTCTTTTGTTTGAGGGCAAAGAAATACTGATCAAGCCAAAAGTAATCCTAAAATTTCCAAAATGAATAGATTTTTTCAGTACTTTAGAATATGAAATATATCACGACAATGTATATGGAGACTCTAAGTAGAGAGTAGTCAGCACAACCTCAGTTCAAGTACCACTTTTAACACATACTGGCCAGTGAATCTGGCCAAGCCCCTTAATTTTTCAGCACCCTCAAACAACTCTCTAAGATTACATGTTCCAAAGCAAGTGCCCATCAGCATTTGTAGGAGTTACCCAAATGAATGAAATCACAGGTCTGATAAAACTAATCCTATCACCCCCCCCACCCTAAAAAAATCATAAAGGCCCTTGCCAGGAAAATTCCAGTAGGGAAGTATATATTAAGTCCTGGGAGGTCCAATTATTCCATGGTCTAACTAGCCCAAGGCCCCACAGCAAGTTAATGGCAGACCTAGGATAAGATCTAGCTCTGAATTAGGAGTCCTGCTTAATCATGCTGCTACTGGGAGTAAGGGTGTGGAGAGCCCAGAAATGAAGCATCCATTCAAACCAAAAACCCCACTTACTTCTGTTTAAGGGGAATTATGAGGAGATCATTTTTCCCAAGGACATTGAATTTTTGCCAGGAGAAGGACTCCCTACAAGCACAACAAAAGCCCTGTTAATCACAGCAGGCCCTCACACAGCTACCCTATTAAAATAGGAAGGTGAAATCAAAACATTTGTCCTATCGCCCAAATGGATTAAATCAACTTTCCTTGGGTTATTATGTTACCCACTAGGACTAAACCAACTCTGCTGAACTTCATTCCACCATTTAGCTGACTCAGGAAGGGTTCTTTGTAACTTGGAGCTAATCTGTAGTACAATTTAAAATCTGCTGCTGCCAAAAACTGCTCTCTACAGTTTTTATTCTCTTTATAAAAAAAATGTATCTGCCAGCATTTTCAAAAATGCATTTTGCGAGGTGCACATATGTTAATAAAAGTATGGCTAAGACTGTCCACCTCGTTGCTCTCATATTAAGCAGATTTCCTTTTACAATCTCCCAAATAGCAAGCCTTGGCACTTCAGGTTTGGAGAGAACATTATTGCAGTGCCTTCCCTGCCTGCTGTACCATGACTTAACATTCATTGCTCTCTCTTTCCAATCTCTCCACCACAGCTATTCACATGCCTGTTATCCCTGTCTCTCTCTCTCTCCTGGGGACCAAAAAAAAAGAAAAGAAAAGAAAACCAACAATACACTACCACTAGCTTCAGAATCTCAAACAATAGTCCTCTCTTATTATCAATGCTACCTCCATTTATATTTTAAAAGCCTATTTAGGTTGGTTCATAAAAAAAAGAGAGAGAGGGAAGAAAGAAGCTGTAGAGAGATAGCAGTATCATCATTCACAGTGAGCCTAGCAGGGAATAAAAATGCATGTTTGTTTGAATGGGCAGGCTGAATTCCTGCTCAGCATCAGAAGTCAAGCCATATTCCATTCAATATGTAGTTTCACTTTATTTTTCTAATTTGTCTTGGAAAGTCTTAAAGTTAACCTGAAATGCTTGTGTTAAAGGCTCACATACAGCTCTGTGGACTTACTAAGTACTTGATTCCCAGAATCACAAAATACTAGTGCTAAGAGAATCCTTCCTGTTGTCATTTTTTTCAGTCATATCCAACCCCATTTTGGGGCTCTCAGCCAAAATATTGTAATGGTTTCCCATTTCCTTTTCCACCTCATTTTTACAGATGAGGAAACTGAGGTAAACAAGGTTTAGTGACTTTCCCAATGTCAACCAGTTAGTGTCTGAAGCTGGATTTGAACTCATAGAGATGTCTTTCTGATTCCAATCCCAGCGCCCTGTTTACTGAAGGAGTCCTTAAAGCCTATATAATAAAAGTCCCTTATTTTATAGATAAGAGACCTAAGGATCAGAGTGGTGAAGTGATTGTTCTCAATGTCAACCAGCAAGAATCAGAGCTGGCACTAGAACCAAGTCCAGGGCTCTTTTGACTAGGCACTCCTCCTCCCCCAGATTTCCTGTTGAGTTATAAGAGAAATTCCTACTTTTTGTTGCCCAGATGGTTTGTTTCCTTTGGAGTGCAGTTATCTTCTGAGTGATTCCTTTGCTTTGTTCTCAACAAATATTTAAGGAACACTTAATGTACAAAGTATTAAAGTAGATACTGGGAGAGATAAAAGCTTTAAGCACAAAGGACAGACCTCTCTGCTTTTTAACTCCAAGATGATGATCCCTTCTTTTTATTCAAACTGACCCATTGGCAGTAATAAAAGTTTAATCCAATTAAAAAAATAACAGCAGAAGAAATAGGAGTCTTTATGACCTCAATTCAATTCAATAAGCATTCATTAAGTAAATATTCTAGCACAATGAGTTGTTCCAGTGGATAGAATGTGGGGTCTGGAGTCAGGAAGGCTCATCTTTCTGTGTTCCATCTGACATCACACACACACACACACACACACACACACACACACACACACACACACACACACACCTGTATGACCCTGGGCAAGTCATTTAACCCCATTTTCCTCCGTCTCTTATTCTGTAAAATAAACTGGAGAAGGAAATGGCAAACCAAACTAGTGTCTTAGCCAAGAAAATCCCAAAAGGGATCACACAAAATCAGACACTGTGGAAATGATTGAACCACCACAAAGTATTATTGACTAGGCATTGTGCTAGATACTGAGAATTCAGACAAAGAAAACAATCACTGCTCACAAATACCTTTCTTTTTAAACAAGTAATACATATATCTACTCAAATATGTGCATGTAGTACTATAACACTAGTTTTTAGTTTAAATTGATATACCACTTCATTTTCAAGGGAGAGGTAGCACAGTGTAATGGAAGGAGGAAACCTATATTTAAATCCAGAATTTGATGAATGCAAATATTGTGACCTTGGATAAGTCACTTAACTTCATTGGGCCTCACTTTTTCTACTACATAAAATGAAGACAATAATATTGATGTAATTTAATTTTAAAGTACAAAGAAACAAAATTTGTTATTGTTAATTCACCTAAGAATTTAGACCCACTAATGGATTATAGATTTTTCCTTAATAAAGGAGAGGATAAGAAAAAGAAGAGAAGGAAGAAATAAAATGAAAATAGCAACATCCCTTCTCTTTTGGAGGCATGTTCCCTCATTTTATAATCTCTTCCATAACCTGTCTACATTGTTTTCCTTATTTAGCTTATGAGCCTGAAGGATGAGAATTCTATGTAGCCCTCTGATTTGTATAGGATTCAGTACATTTCTTGAGAAATGAAACAAAGAAAAATAGTATGGATTGATGGGAACTACTTTTTTTCAACTAGAATCCTAAAAATTGAATTCATTCTTTCACTACATTAGAGACAACGAATTGGCCTACTATGCATGTGTTCATAGGCATCAAATGCACAGAAATCAATATAAATAAAAAAGAAAAGTTCCTTATTTTGAGCTTCTCTCAGTTTACTTGAATTGAAATTTTATCTGAACTCACTTCAAGTGTGAGCTGGTAAATGTTAAACAACCAGCTCTAAAAAAAAATTCATGCAGGTTATACATTTTAAGTTAAAACTGTCTCATTAATATTTTTCCATCACTTTCTTAAGACTAAACAACAAAAAAAACACAATAAATTAAGCTCTGATTAGTAATATTTACCAATTTCTAAGGTATGTGCTCACCCTGAAAATTTTAAAATTGGCTTTTTCTTCATTTGGTGTTGACACCATTATATATCTGGCTTTATAGCCATTTGAACTTCATGCTTCATTTTCTATATGGCTAGGACCATACTAATTTTCTTTCTTTCTTTTTTTTTTTTTTTTTGCTATATACTTGGTAAATATCACCACCAAAAAATTAAACAAACAAATGTAGAAAAATTATGTGCAAAATCACAAAATCCACATTGTTTATAATTTGTTTAAAATATGTAAATTACATATATGTGGTAATATAAACATCTTTTGCTTTTGAGGTACATTTGATTTTGTTTTACTTTGATAATTTTCTCTTGATTTTGTGGCTTTTTATGTAATCAAAGTATATATTATTCATATTCTTTCTATCTCTTTATTTCTCTTATTTTCTTTATGTTCTGATAATTGTCATTTCAAAAAACACAATACATGACATTCAAATATCACAATCTATTCAGTCATTTCTCCCAATCATTGATTTTGTGTTATCTTCAGTTCTTTTGTCATTACAAACAAAGCTTCCATGAATATTTCTATATATACACAGCTTTTTTTACCCTCTCTATAAATGCCCTTGGGGCCTAATCCTAGTAATGGGATCACTAAGTCAATGAACATATATTTCCATCTTTATTCCGAAAAAACAATACACAGTTGCTTTAGCGACGTAATGTTAAACCTGTTTCTCCATGTTTCTATCAGCATTTAATTTGATCAACTTAATCTGTCAGATTCTCAGTTAACATCCAGTACCAGGACCATATTTAGTTAGATTGATACTTGGGCAGCAGATACAATCTGTTGCCAAAACCATACTCTTTCCAAAACCGAATTTTTCAAGCTTGGTCATATCCAGTGGAACTTTTGTTCCAATACCTCAACCTCTCAGAAATTTAGTTACATCCATAGTGTGGTGAATGTTAAAGTAATACTTTTGAAAAATATACTTTCTAAACCAGGGGTTGGCAATGTATGGCTCAAGAGCCATATCTGGCTCTTTTGAGGACCAGATATGGCTCTTTATGCAGGAGCCATAAAGTCAATTTTTTTCCAGGCACTGTTACAGGAGTGCGCACTGTGAGCACTGTACGGCTCTCACAAAATTACATTTTTAAAAATGTGGTGTTTATGGATCTCATGGCCAAAAAGGTTGCCAACCCCTGCTCTAAAGCATTGTTGTTCCACCAGAAACTGTGTTTGGTTTATGTGTATGTTCAGGTTTAGATCTACTATTAGCCTTCTGCAGGTGTGTGTGAGGGCTCTCCACATATCTATCATATTTAATTTATTTAAGGTTCTCTTCATCTCCTTTCTTGGTTAGATTTATCTAGTTCTGATAGGGGAAAACTAAAATTTCCTGCTATTGTTATTTTTTATCTATTTCCAGCTGCATCTCATTTGGTTTTTCCTTCATAACTCTAGATATTATAATTCTTGGTGCATTGAGGTCCAATATTGATAATGCTTCATTATCTAGTGTGTTTCTTGTAAACAACACATTGTCAGATTACAGTTTTTGATCCTTTCTGCCATCCATTTTCTTCTCATGGGTGAATTCATCCCATTTACAATCAATATCATAGTTATTAGCTGTGCATCTCCATCTACTCAATTCCTTCTCACTGTTTATCTCCCTTCTTCATTTCTCCACATATCCCTCTTCATATGGTCAATTTACTTTGACCTATGCTTCTCCAATTCATATTCCTTCCCAAAAAACCTCCTTTTGCCCTCTTAGTTTCAAATTGACCCACCTCTTCAAAGTTGACATCATTCCCTGCCCCCTTACCTTTTAGGTCTTATTCTATCCACCTTTCCAAAAATCCCTTCCTTATCCCCCAACCAGGTCTTCCTACTCCTTTTTTTTTTTTAAAACCCTTACCTTCCATCTTGGAGTCAATACTGTGTATTGGTTCCAAGGCAGAAGAGTGGTAAGGGTAGGCAATGGGGGTCAAGCGACTTACCCAGGGTCACACAGCTGGGAAGTGTCTGAGGCCAGATTTGAACCTAGGACCTCCCGTCTCTAGGCCTAGCTCTCAATCCACTAAGCTACCCAGCTGTCCCCTTCCTACTTCTTAATATGAGTTCAATTTTAAACATGCCTCCCCTATCTTGCCCTGAGAGCCACTCCTTTATCACTTCACATTACCCCCTTACCTCTTGATATGTACTCTCTTCCAAGTATTCCTCCCTTCTCTCCCTTTCATATTAATTTTCAAAAGGAAATCTAACAATAGAGATCATTCATCTCTGTCAGTATAGTTTGTTCTACTTTGGTTAGAGAGCTCCATAACTATACTGATATCATGAATTTATTGGGAAAAGGCAAGAGAAGAATAATAATTTCCAGGGCATAAAACAAAGTTAGATTTTTGTTTCATTTCCTAGGTCCCCTTTCCCACATTATACCTGTAGCAAATCAATTGTACTATCAGTAAAAGTGGCTTGAAACTCATTGGCTAAGAGTTCTGTAGTGACATAAAAGATTTCAAAAGTGGAGGTGTTTCTCTTTTTTCCCCTTCTTTAAGGGTATAAAAATTTTAATTTCAGTTTTGTACTAAATATGAGAATTCTAAAGTAATAATGTGGTCACTGATTTAAAAATATTATAGCTTAAGTCAAAATGACTTTTAGCTGCTTTATTTATAAAGAGGCAGAAAGAGTGAAAGTGGGAAAATGTAGATAAAGAGACAGAAAGTACTGCCTAGTTACCAATACCCCAAGTTTAATCCTAATGCCTCCAGACCACAAATGCAAATCAGTAAGTGAATCTCACCAGAATCTAAAATCCTAATTAGGAAGCTGAAATCCAAAGAGCCAGGAGACACTGAAGAATAGTCTGAGAACCTTCAGTGAACACAAAGCTAAAACCTCCAAGAATATCACTAGAAATTGCGGAAGAGAATGTCCCACCAAAGCACTAATGAGCAGAGAGTCTCCTTATGGAAGAACCAAGGAAGGAATCACTACACTCACCACTACAAGATCCAAGGAAAGAGTCTCCTCCTCCACTCTGGCTCACCAACACAGAGAATGCATCAGTCTTCAGGCTGGCCTTTTTAAAGCAGTTTTCTCCACATCACTTCCTGTTGCTCCCCCACTTTATGGGAACCAATTGCGGTCTTTCAATTTGCCTACCATTGACCAAGGGGGAAGGCAAATAGCCTTTGGAGGTGTGTACTTACTCTAGTAAGTTATTTGCAAACTCTCTTACTTAGTGTCAAGTAGGGGTACTATCAGTTTTGATTGATAAGCTTAAAAGTTGCTGATTGATAGAGTTTGATTCACTTTTCACAAAGGTTATTAATTAAAAATATGATTATCAAAAGTGATGTATTTAGGAATTTATCCTAAGTTTCATAAATGTCAGGAACATTACCATGCCATTTTAATAACATTTGTCCATTTCAGTGATTCTCTGAATCTTTTCCCCAACTTTCATCACTGATCATACAGGAATAGGATATCCCTTCTTATTACCTTTGATTCAATAACTGGTCCCTGAAGTTAGCAAGACCTGAGTTTAAGTTATTTTCTAGTAGAACTCATTTCAAGTTCCTAGGCAAGTTAAACACCTCTCCAAGCTTCAGGCTACTCCCTAAGAGTAGAAGTGGCAGAAAAGGAGTCAACCTGTATTGGTAGGTGAAGTTTCCCCTCTGAGAGTTGCCTTTAGCAATAAAATCACAGGTCTAGCACCTTTCCCTCTATAATTTGCATGAAGGATTTGAAAAGGTCAGTTTGTTAGGCCTTCTTTGCAGATGACAACACTAAGGTATAGAGAAGTTAAATCACTTACAATAAGTAAACAATTAGTAATAAGCTAGAGATACTTGTCCAGAGCTTGAGAGTTCTTTAATTCCTTAGTCTGGGACCACAGAATATTTCCCAATTTTTTTAAAGCATATAGGGCAATTTTTAATTTTTTACATTCTTTAAAAAATTAGGACTTCCTAATTTTAACTTAAGTAATGGATTACATAAAAGAAAACATATTTTTTTAAACTTTTGTCTTCCATCTTGGATCAATACTGTGTATTGGTTCCAAGGCAGAAGAATGGTAAGGGGTAGGCAACGGGGGTCAAGTGACTTGCCCAGGCTCACACAGCTAGGAAGTTTCTGAGGCCAGATTTGAATCTAGGACCTCCCATCTCTAGGCCTGACTCTCAATCCACTGAGCTACCCAGCTGCCCCCAAGAGAACATAATTTTAACTGTTTCATAGGAATAAATTTGACCATTTGAATATTCAAAAATCTGTCAAGAGTAAATTCAAAATATTGTATAGATAGAAATCCCAAAGAATAATTTGTTACATTCAGAATACTAAGAAAAATTTTAGAGTAATCATTTGAAAATAGGCTGCCCTATCTACCAAAGATGAGGTCCTTTCAGGTCAGGGTTGAGATTCATTGGCAAGAGATGTTGTACACGTAGGTCCAAAGTTGATATCTTCCTCTGCCTGTGCCATACCTACTTTGGATGGAGGGGGAAAAAAACCTTTAACTTGAATTTAGAATGAGCATCTCATTATCATGCTCATTGTGGCATTAACATTTTTATTAAAAGAACCATTTGGAAGTTCTTTTAATGCATTATAACCATGGAAATTTTTCCAGACTCTAAATGTTTTGTTAGAAAATATATTTGCATATTAGCTGTCCTAACTTTTGTTGAAACTGCAGCAATAGAAGTTCATCAACTGTCCTTGAACTATTCTGAGGTAATAAGCAATATATTGGTTCACTGAGAAGTACAAAAAGAAAATACCATGTCAGTCAGACACTTGGGCCAACAAAGTAAGGATCTTCAAGGTAGACAATTGGGTCAGAAAAAAATCCAAGTTTAGCAAATGAAGAAGATTCTGAATTACAAAGTAGTAAAGCATGAAATTTTTTAAAAGGATTTTCCATACATGTTACAAAGCCCCAGCCATAAAAACTGTGTTAAGAATAATAGGCTTAATTGGAAAGAAGCTCCAAATTTTTTTTGAAATAATCAAAAAGATGTGCAACTGAATTTGGGTCCCATGGAAAGAAAGTGGTAAGAAGATAAAATGTATATTTTTTCATCACATAAAGCATTAGAATAGTTATGGAGGAATTAATATTTTATGATTAGATCAAGGCACCTAAACAAGACCCTGTCAAGAAGTTATACATGGAAATTTGCTACTAGTTCTATGCTGAAAAGATATTTAAAAAAAGAAAAGAACTCACGTATAAAAAATATGAAAAGCAGCTCTTTTCATGGTAGCAAACAATTGGAAATCCAGAGGGTATTCATTAATTTAAAAAATGGCTATATAAGGCATGGCATATAATTGTCATAAAATATACACTTGCTATAAGAAATAATGAAGGATTCAGTTCCAGTGAAACCTGAGAAGGCTTCTGTGAACTGATTTCAAGTGAAGTAAGCAGAGCCAGAGGAACAATTTTTACTTAAATACACTGATCTATGAGAGAGTTGATAGATTCCAAATATGGTTTAAGGGACTTTGTGTGTTGTTTTTCGTTTTGTTTTTGATATGGTCAATGCAAGGATTTGTTCACTGTAAGTTTGCAACAGGACTTTTGTTTTTCTTGTTCTGTCAGTGGTGGGAGTGGAGGGGAGAAGTGAGGACAGAATACAGACCTGAAAAAAATTATACAAGGACAGTGATAAAAGGAAGTACTATCTACAAAAGGTCCAGTATTGCCATGTAGATGAAAACTGATTGAAACTTTTTAGTTTTTTCCTTAAAGCAGAGAATATACTGAAGAAAAGTGATCTTTCCTGTAATGCTTATCATGCAAATCTTATGGACAAGGTGATATGGGAAATTTAATTTTTAATGTGCATTAATAATTAACTTGCTCATTAGGTTTATTGGGCAGGATTATTGCCTAATTGGAACATAGCTACTCCATGGCAAATTATTAAAATAACTGATGGTACTTTCTTGACACTGAACCCTAAAGTTTGGCAGTTCTGGATTTCAATGTGGATTTAGCAGTAAGAAAATGGATCTTTTTCAGGCTTGATGGAGTAAATGTTCAAGAAAGGAAGTTTTTGTGTTCTATAAGACTAAAATGGGACTTCATTTGAACAGTGTTGATAAAATGCAGTAAAGTATCTCCCTATGAGATAGAGGTCTTTCTCATGTCCACAGACAAATACCACACTCAGTAAGAATATAGAATATCATATAAGTCAAAAATAAATCATAGCGAGACTTTCTAGGCATTCCCATTTCTGGCTGAGGGACCTTTTGAGAATGTCTAGTTTGTCTAACATGGACCCTGCTATTACCCCTACCCCATAGGTGGGGTATCCTCCTTTCATTGGCTGCCTCTTTCTTGTAACTGGTAGGAATGAACTGTTTGCTTTTTTTTTTCCACCTGCACTTTTTCCGCCTTTCTTCTTGCCATATTTACAGAGGTTTGCCCTTCAGTGATTGTCACCATGAACAAATTGGTGTAAAGAGAAGGACTATCCTTTCCTGGCTCCTTCTCTTAACCCCAGCTCAGAAAAATGGACCTGGGGGTGTTTGATTCTATTTTATGTTGTTTGTCATCAGTTTCAGATGCAGACCTTACAAAGCCTGGGAGCTCAAGGCACAATGATCTTATTGCCAGGATTTTAAGCGAGGTGGAATGGGCAGCCAAGACTGGGATTTGGTCTATGTTCTATGAAATTGAGCTAAATTATGAACCTAACCTCTTTTCCATGTTAAGAACTAAGGTGGTTGGAGGAAGGAAGAGTTATATTTCTTTTGTGTTTAGGATTATTTTATATATTTTAAATTATCCTTTGAAATAAATATTCCTTTTGTAAAAGCTCCTTTGCATTACAAAAAAAATAGAAACTATTTTTAAAAAAAAGAGATTCTACACTCTACTAAAAGAAATACTATAAAGGTAGATAAGAAAATCCTAGAAATATAAAAATCTTTTAAAGATTTATGCTACCAGTTGTGCCAGAAATCTTAAAAATGGCAAAATTCACAAAAGGTAATAGTGAAAGGTTTTTTTTAAGTACTGTTTTGTATGTTGTTTTCTCTTTTCTATCCCCCCAAATTATCAAGTACTTTCACAAGCATCTGTCCCTTTTCTTTCACATCAGGTTCCGTGACATCCTTGTTCATTTCAGAATGGAATGTTCCAAACACAGAAACAATCAGAACATTTCTCTGGGAGAGAAAAAGAAAAAGGCCTAATACCATGAACGTTGGGGAAATACTTTTGCTCTATTGAATTTGATTGTCATCACTCTAAAAGAAATGACAGTCATCTCTTGTAAACAAAATATATAGAACACAGCCCCCAAACACTTAATTTGAAACAGCAGAAGAAAACCAACCGTCATATAACCCATTTTACGTCAGAGAAAGAGATGTGATGTGAAAAGAGTTTCAACAGGACAACCTGACCCTGGGAGACTTCCCCCCTCCCCACTTCCTCTTGCTTGGGTGACGACTGTGTACTAGAGATGCTCCAACTGCACAAATAAAGGGAGATCAGGCCAACATCCTGGAAAGGAAGGGGGAGGGCATCACCCTATTCGGATAGCTGTTTGCCAAGTTCTAGTTAACCCAGTTACAGTAAAGCCATTGTTGCCTGCTTAGTGGGGCAAACCTCAAATCTACATGGCATTCAGGATGGTGAGATGGCTGTCTCCACTGCCTATAACTGCAATTCAATGGCTTAAACCCTACTGTGGAGCCGAAGAAAAAAAACAAAACAAGGGAAATGGATTTTATAGCAATGGGAAATAGAGCAGATTCCATGTAATAGCCAAATCCTTTCCATTTTGAGGATTAAATAGTCATTGGATCAAAGTGATAAAGTGTTTAAGATATTCATGCCCTTCAAGACAGAAGACATTCATTGCCAGAGGAAATCCTTCTGTTAAGTCTTAGAAGTTTAACAACAGTACTTAAATGGAAAACAGAATGCAACTGGCTAGCTTCAGGGTTTGAACAATACAAAGGACTAGTGAGTCTCCTGTCCTTATGCAGTCATTTGGGCTGCTATTTGAAGCTGGTAAATATAAAACAAACATTATATTGTTATTTATCACTTCTTAAGCACAAAGCTAGGCACCTAAATGAAAGCTGTGTCTCAAAACAACTTGAACCAGTTAACTGATTGGTCTAAATTAATACTAAAATGAAAAGAAAGAAATTTTAAGTCATGCAAACATTTAATGTGGATGATTTCAAGGATGAGAGTATTATTAAGCCACTGAAATTACTTCTCCCTTCCACTCTCCTGGTTGTCTTGTATCTTGTATTTACATCTATATACATCCCTATCTATAGAGTCTATGGAGGTTTTTAGGAAAGACTGGCACCTCTAGAGTGAGTGCTTGCCAGGTCTTTTTCAGGTCTGCTCATCTATCTTTGGTATCCACCTTTGGTGCCCATCTTTCACCCAACTCTTACCTGTTACTTCAAGAAGCTGCAGCATGCATAAAGGCTACACCCTGGTAAAACTGTCTAGATTAATGGACTAAACCAGGTTTGAGCTAACTAGCAGGCTTCAAACCCCTTGATGACTTAGGGGAGTGTCTACTCCGAGCATGTAAAGAATCTTCCTAGTGGAGTGGGAAGATGAGAATAATTTGCTCCAATGCCCATGAAAGTGAAAGTGGTTGAAGAAGGCGTTGTTGAAGGTCAGACACTGAAGATACCAAGGTAAACCACTGAATCCCTGGTAATCACTAATCATCTTGAATTTTATCCTGCCACTGGATTTAAATGACTTTGGAAGAGAAATTGGGGCTGACAACTTTGTGCAACTCTGCCTCACTTATCTAATTCATGCCGAACTCCATTATCATTGGTCCTCTTCAAAATGAAGGATCAACAATGTCTCCTAAACATGGGCATGTTTTCTCCCAAGTTAGAACTTTGCCCTCTTTGAGGGCAAGGACTATCTCACTTTTGTATTTGTACTCAAATACTTAAAATAGTGCCTGGTAAATGCCTGTTTTTTGACTGGTCCATTAAGCTTTCTGGTAAGCTATAGAGGGATAGTGATTTGCACTGCTGACAAGACTGCCTGGATTAATGAAATCTCAGGTCCTCAAAGGCATTGTATATATAATATGACATTCCCCCCACATAATGTATAATGCATGCATATTTTTCCTACTATTTCCTTTCTATGCAAGAGTTAGCATTAGCAAAGTCTTAGCTCTGTAATAAATGATTTCCATCATCCTCCTTTGACAGGTCCTCAGAGGTGGTCCTTTCTCTTAAGGCATAGAAATGAAAAGGAGAAAGACTGATGATGTGAGCTCATAAGCACTGAGGTTCATATTTGATCACCCAGTTTGAACACACAGTTAAAATAGAATGTCTGGTTTACTTCTTGCCAGCTCTGCTTAGTAGAAAAATGCATATTTTTGGTATAACATGAACAACAAAAAATATGTTCTAATGATGCTTACATAATATTGGACAGAAGAGTTATTGTGAGGTAATTACACATTTAGGAGATTAACAGATCCCAACCAGTAATGCCCTGGGGTATGATTATCTCATTAGCTCTGTGCCCTAAGAATAAATATAGAATAGGATGGGTGTGACCAACAAATGTTACTTTTTGCCAAAAACTGTTAGGTAACTTTTTTTAAAACATATCCTCCTAAATGTACAGCTTGGGAATTTTAAGAGTGAATTCAATGCTTATGAAAGCCATGAATCTCCAACTCTGCCAATTTCCCATATAAATCATCTTTCATCAATATGCCTCCAGTAAATACTAAAGTTATGTTGTCCTTTGTATATGAAAAGAACTACTACTGACCTACCTGTCATGAGGGCATGCTCTTTGAGGTGTTTTTCCTGGTAGTGATGATGGATTTGTACTGTAACACTTGACTGGGGTTGCAACTGTGGTCTTGGAACACAAAGAAACTAGAAAGCCTGAATGGGACTGAAGCCATGACCTTGGCCTCTCTAGCACTTGGATATAATAGAATTATGTCGTAAAGAAGAATGAGAACTTGGGAGAAGGGTAATTAGCAGGAAAAAGTGTGGAAGAACATATAGCAAGCAATATAATAATAAGAAGAAGGAACTAGCACCGCTAAAACAGAGAAAATCATCATCCTAAGGCTAAAAATGATGATATATATATTTGTGGGTTTAATTTTAATAAACTAGCTGACCAAGAAGTAGGATAGGATAATGAATGAATAGCTAACGCCAGAATCAGGAAGCCTTATACTCAAGTTCCATTTATGAAACATATTGAGTCTATGGAATCTTTCTCAGAATCTTTTTCAAATGTTTAAAACTAAATGTAATTAATTACGAAGAAAATTGATTACCAAAATATAATTGTCAAGCTTTTTTTGGTAAAGTTAATGGATCCCAGGCTAAAAACCAATGCTCTTGGGGACAGCAAGGTGGCTCAAAGGATAGAGAATGAGTCCTGGGTTCAAATCTGACCTCAAACCCTTCTCTGGGCAAGTCACAACTCCAATTACTTAGCCTTTACCACTCTTCTGCCTTGGAACAAATACTCAGTATCAAATCTAAGAGAGAAGATAAGGTTTTTAAAAAAACAACAACAACAAAGCTCTAGGACTATAAGTTGCAAAAAAATAGTTGTGTATTTACTTTAACAGAGAGGATATCCAAATCTTACACATGGGGTAGAGCCAAGATGGCAGGAGAGGTACAGGGGACCATCTGATCTCTACCAAATTACCCTCCAAAAAACTATGATATAATGCCTCAAAACAAAATGACCCACAAAAACAGAAGGTGAAGTAATTTTTCAGCCCAAAACAATTCAGAATGCTGACTCAAAAGGGATCTAGTGCATAAGGATGGAAATGGAACAACCCACTATGGCAACAGGCCTTGGGCACAGCAGAAGCCAAAGCAAAAGCTTCCAGAGTTCTCAGCTGTACATAGTAAGGGGAATTGGAAAACTACTCAAAAGATTACAGGAGTCCCTTTGCTGACCATTGGGGCAAGACTCTTGTTGCATTGCCTATACACAGATCCAGGTAGCAATCTACAGACATGATCTCAGGGTGAGAAGGAATACTAACACACACTAGCATTTCTAGCCACAGAAGAGTAAAGGATCCTGGTCACAGTTTCTAGGAGGAAAAAGAATACTTGGGGTTACTCACAGGGCAGAGCATAAGCTAGAAGAGTATTAAACACACCTTTCCTTAGATCATACAGCCCTAGAAGAACTGAAAGCTGATAGGACTCCAAAGCCAACTCTGAAGGCAACTGTATAAAGAACCTGAAGCTTGGAACAGTGCTCCCTTCACTCCCTTCAGTTACACAGTCCAATGCTAAAAGTTTCTTTAAATTAAAAGAAAAAGAAAAGATTGGAAAATGAATAAACAAAATCAACATAGAAAATTATTTTGGTGAAAGGGAAGATCAAAATACAAATTCAGAAGACCAGCAAAGTCAATACTGCTGTATCCAAAGCCTTGAAGAAAAATATTAATAGTTCTCAAGCCCAAAAAGAATGGAGGAGCTCAAAAAGGTTACAAAAGTCAAATGTGAGTACTAGAAGGAAAATCAGGAAAAGAGATCATAGTGATACCAGAATATCATGGAAAAAAAAGTCAATAGTTTGGTAAAGGAAGCACAAAAATACTGAAAAAAATCAATTAAAATTAATAAATTAGAAAAGAGAATAAACCAATCATTAAAGGGGACACAAAAATCCAATGAAGAAAAGAAATTCTTTAAAAGTAGAATTGGCCAAATACAAAATGATATACAAAAATGCACTGAAAAGAAAAATTTCTTGAAAAGCAGAACTGACCCTATGGAAAAAGAGATGCACAAATTCATTGAGGAAAAGAATGCTTTACAAAGTAGAAACAATCAAAGTCAAAAGAATGAAAACATTGAAGAAAATGTGGAAAATCTCATGGGAAAAACAAATGATCCTGGAAAATCAATCCAATAGAGATAATCTAAGAATTACTAGATTACCTGAAAATCACAATTTTAAAAAAAGAGTTTAAACATCATCTTTCAAGAAATTAACTAAGAAAATGTTTATACCAGAGGAAAAAATAGAAGAAAAAAAAAAGAATCCTCTGATCACTTTCTGAAAGAGACCCCAAAAAAATAACAATCAGAAATATTAGTGCTAAATTCCAGAACTCCAGTCAGGAATATTATAACTAAATTCCAAAACTCCGATCGGGAATATTATAGCTAAATTCTAGAACTCCTAAGTCAAGGAGAAAATATTAAAAGCAGCCAGAAAAAATCATTCAAATATTGTAGATAACTTGAGTTTTAACAGGTTCTACATTAAAGTATCTGAGGTCCTAGAAGATGTTATTCCTGAGAGCAAGGAAGCTAAGACTTCAACCAAGAATCATTTACTTGCAAAACTGAGCATAATTGAGAGTGGAAAAATGGATATTCAATGAAATAGATGACTTTCAAAGGCTCCTGATGAAAAGACCAGAGCTGAATGGAAAATTTGACTCTCAAATATGACTCAAGGGGAGCATAAAAAGTTAGGAAGAAAAGAGAAATCAAAAGGCATTAAATACGTTTAAACTAATAAATACATGGGTAGAGGATTCTTATAACTCCTAAGTACTTTGTCACTATTAGGGCAAGATTGTGAGTTGAATATGATGGAATAATATTAAAATATAAAATTAAGACATGAGAAAGAAGAATGCATTTAGAAGAGAGAGAAGGGGAAAATAGAATGAAATAAATTATCTCTCATAAAAGGGTCATGAAAGTGCATCTATGTTAGAGGGGGAGATGGAGAACAGAGCATGTGAACCTTATTCTCATTGGAATTGAATCAATGAGGGAAGAACATACACAGTCATTCGGAGAGAGAGAGGGAGAGAGAGAGAGACAGAGAGAGAGAGAGAGAGAGAGAGAGAGAGAGAGAGAGAGAGAGAGAGCGCACACGCTATCTTTCTTTATAAGAAAGTTAAAGGGGAAGGGGATAAGAGAAAGGAGGTAGTACTGGCAGAAAAGAGGATAATTGGGGGAAGGGTGGTCAGAAACTAAAAAGGGAGAAATAGGATGTATAGTACTACGCAGTAATCATAATGGCATAATTTTTTTAACAGATGTCTTTGATAAAGGCCTCATTTCTCAAGTACATAGAGAAATATTTTGAATATATAAGAATGCAAGTCATTCCCCAATTGAAAAATAGTCAAAGGATATGAACAGGCAGTTCTCAAAGTAATTAAAATATTAAAATTCTCTATAGCCATGCCCCTCAATTGCTCTAAATTAATATTATTTGTAGAAATTCAAATTAAAACAACTCAAAAGTACTATCCCACACCTATCAGAATGGCTATTATGTCAGAAAAGGAAAATGAAAAAATGTGAAAGGAATAAGAGAAAGATGAGACACAAATACACTGTTGAGAGAGTTTTTCATTGATTCAATCATCCTGAATAACAATTAGAACCTATGCCCAAAGGACATACAAACAGTGCATACAAAGTACATACCTTCCTTTGACCCAGCAATATCATTACTTGGTTTGTAACACAAAGAAAGAAAAAAAAGGGTAAAGAATGTATATGTAGAAAAATATTTAAAGCAGTTTTTTGTTAGGGTAAAGAATTAGAAAGTAAGAGGAAACCCATTAATGGGAAATGGTTGAGTAAGTTATATAGTATATGATTTCAGTGAGATACTACTGTAGTGTAATAAATGACAAGCAGGAAGTGCTCAGAAAAATCTGGAAAGACTTACATGATCTGAAGCAAAGCGAAATAAACAAAACCAGAACACTGTACACAGTGACAAGAATATTATACAATAAAAAACTGCGAATAACTATTCTTAGTAATACAATGATCCAAAACTATCCCAAAGGACTCATGATAAAAGAAAAATCCTGCCATCTGCTTCCAGAGAAAAAGTATTGAGAGTCTGAATCCAGACTAAAGCAAACTTTTTTCACTTTCCTTCTTATTTTTTTCTGATTTTCCTTCCACAAAAAGATTAATATGAAAAAATAAGGTACATGATAAATCTATATAAGATTGTTTACCATCTCAAGTGGGAAATGGGGGTAGGAGGAAGGAGGGAGAGAGAATTCAAGATTCAATATTTTTTGGAAAATAGTAGAAACTGTTTTTTGCACATAATTGGGGAAAAATAAAATAAAATTTAACTTTAAAAATAGAGAGGATATACTCACTGCAAATTCCCTTCACCAATAAGATCTCAGGTCTAGGCCAAACAACAATATAAAACTAGTTGACAGTAGTTGACCATCAATAACCTCTCTCACTCACTGCTATTATGGTTCTCAAGTATGTGCTCAAATCAAGCTAGCCCTCCAGGTTTCTCTTGATTACCAATAAATGCTTTAAAAAGGGATATTTGGAAATGGTGTCTATCTGTGTCATGGAGAATGTCTAGCACAGAGTATAAATGAAGAAGGATTCTCTAAAGATGGTGAAGGTCCTCCAATTAAATGATCCTGTTTGTAGATGATCTTGTATTTATTGCATGCAGATCCAACTCACTAACCTTTCTTATATCACTGAATTCAAATCTGGTCTCAGACACTTATTAGCTGTGGGACCCTGAGGAAATCATTTAATCCTACTCACCTCAGTTTCCTCATCTGTAAAATGAACTGGAGAAGAAAATGGTGAACCACTTCAGTATCTCTACCAAGAAAACCCTAAATGGGATCCTGAAGAGTCAAATAGGACTGAAAAAAAAATTCAGTAAGCTCTATGGCCACTCAAAAGAAATTTGCCTAACAATTAGCCTAATCAAAGAATTATTGAATAATAAGATCAGATTGCTGATCCTAAGAAAGGGGCCTGGGAAGGAAGGAATCTTGTTCTGCTCCCTAATTTTACAGATGAAGAAACCAAGGCCCAGAGAAATTTAAGTGGCTTGCCCACAGTCAAATATGTGGTAATGTTTACTGTCTGGATTATGGCATTTAAATGAATGAATAGCAGTTTGACTTAGGTCATCAAAATCTATCTTGTAAAGGTCTGATGAACTGTGCCAAAACAGAACAGGAGGAAAAGAACAGGCTAGACTGCATTTAAGAAATTGAATCGTGCTTTCTATGTTTCTAAACTCTTCTGTGTTGTGTTAATGTACCCCACGATTCACCAATTAATTCCTTATAGCTATGAATTATGGAACATGATGGTCTCTGGAACATAGGTGGTGTAATAACAAAAATAATTAATAATAGCTAACTGTTTAAGGTTTGCAACGAACTTTAGAAATTTCTCATTTTATCCTAACAACAAACCTGGAAATAAGTGCTATTAACATCCCTATTTTATAGAAAAATATACTGAAACGAACATATTAAGTAGATCATACACTTAATAAATGTCTGAGACAACATTTGAACTCAGGTCTTCCTGACTGTAGTTCCAGTCACATATACTGTACCACCTCACTGCCTCTAGTGACACAGAAAAAGTGGCCTTTAGAGCTAAGAACCTGCCACTTTTCTGACTCATACTAGCTAAAATGACCCAGAAGAAATCATTTAAGCTCTCAGTTCTGTGGCTGACTCCCTTATAACCAAGGGCCAGAGCCAAATCTAGTCTACAGCCTATTTTTTGTAAGTCCCTTAAGCTAAGAATGGTTTTTACATTTTAAAATAATGTTTTATTTTATTGAAAAAGGTAAAAAAGAAAATATTTAATAAATATATGTGATATTAATATATCAATATCATTAATAAAGTAAATATAGTATAATATATACATATATATATATATATATACACTTAGCTCCTGGAAGTACAAAAACAAGTCAAGAGTAGGATTTGGCCCTTGGCAGGAGTTTGCTGACCCTTGCTAAAGACCATTGCTAATTTTCGTTAATAGAGACAGTTTCTTTACTTGGAAGTTCCTTTTACCAATGAAATTAAAGCTCTAGTCCTTATCCTGTATTTCTTCACAAAGCCTAATTACTACATTCAATAAAATATTACTGCTACACAAAACATTTGGATTGTGGGCTGTCCCATTAACTTAACCAAATCGTTTTCTTACAGAGACCTTTTTTTTTCTTTGAGTTTTCTGTGTACATTGTGGATGAAAGTGTACAGACTTGCAGTGAATCGGCTGCTTCAGAGGAAAGAGCCACACCCAGAAGTTGTATCAGCATCGTTCCTGCCCTTTTTTAGTTTCAGCCTATGGAGCAATGTGGGATTCTGGTTATGTTTGGTGCTCTGTGAATGACCACATGTGGAAATCACTGATGGGTCTTCAGTTCTTTATTAATCAATTTCTCCAAAGGGGAGGAAGAGAAAGACATCAGCATACCATATTAGTAGTATAAAGCATCTCCCTAAGTTGTCTTTAGGAGCCTATATGGAACTATTCAGTAACACCTTGATCCTGGATTGTAGGCATTATCAGTTGCTAATTTGGTTCTGAGTATAATCTGAAAAGCAAGGTTCTCTTTGTGCTTGTGGTTTGGGAACCCTACTCCATAGGGATTGTTGCTGTTATTTATTCATTTTTTGTCATGTCCAACTCTTCATGATCCCTTTTGGGTTGTTTTCTTTTTAAACTTTTTGGGGGAGGGCAAAGTTACTAGTGGCTTGCCATTTTCTTCTCCAGTTCATTTTACAGATGAGGAAACTGAGGCAAGAAGGGTTAAGTGACTTGCTCAGGGTCACATATCTAGTGTCCCAGTCCAGATTTGAACTCAGGAAGTAGATTCTTTCTGACTCCAGGACCAGCACTCTGTCCACTTTGCCACCTAGCTGCCCATAAGGATTCTCTCTCCAATAATACATTAACTGGGCTCATGACCACTTTTATTCTAATTCCTGGAAGAAATCAATTTTTACATTTTAAAGGGAAAGGGTCTTCCAAACAGGATCATTACCATGAGAACCCTTTACTTTCAGTTTTTTGGCCCTACATAATTCATCACAGTAATCTAGTACAATCAAGTAGCAAAATGAGATAACTATCTCGACAGTGTTATATTGCTGGCTTAGTTACTACTGCTGTTTGCTTAAAGTAATTATAAAAGTACAACTTATGATATTTGAACTAACTATAAAACAAATGATACAATTTATGAAATCTAAAAGATTAGGGCTCATAGATAGCTAAATAGATAGACATGCATAAACACACCTGAGGCTTCACTAGTGTGTGGAACTTCTTATGTGGAAACTCCTTTCACCAATGCAGAATGGCATGGAATAATCAAAAATAGTTGCCTGGGGTCACTGTGAGATTAAGTGATTATATAATATCATTATTAAGTGATATACTGATAGTATGTTTTAGATTTAAGCAGAACTTGAATCTCTGTCTTCCTGCCTCCAAAGCCAGTGCTCTATCCATTATGCCATGTTTCCAATGAGAGAAGTGGTTTAAACTTAATACAGGAAAAAATACAAAATTAGACTTATCTCTTTGGCATTACTGTGGATTTCGATGAGATGTTTTAGGATTAGTGTCCCAAGCAATTAGTGCAACATCATCTACAAATAATGAATATTTGGAGAATCTCACTATTAGTGGAAATCCTTTTTTCTGGACCTCATGTAAGATATATCTTATAACAATGAAAAATGTTTTTGATGAACCTATATCTTCCTTTATAACACTTCATTTGACATCTGTACTCAGTGGATCACTAAACAGAATTATCACTGTTGACATGTATTCATGGAGTCAGGAGGACACATGGAGGGCACTGAGGACCTAAAATATAAAAGGTTTCAGAAAAGAAACAGAAAAAGGAAAGAGAGCACCAACAAGAAGCAGCAGCAGTCAGTGCCGGAACACAGAACAGTCTTTTAGACAGAGGCAAATCAATATTTAAAAACCAAGGGCTTTGTACTTCCAAAGTTCAATCAGTAGGGTAACCATAACTACAGAGTGTCCTATATGGAAAATTGATTGTGAAAGCCTTCCTGTTCCTTTTTCATGTATTCTAGGACCACTTACATAAAGGAATTAAGGAGATGGCCCTGTATGCATATAAGTCAAAAGTTGGTGCTATCTTCCATTTCTTAAATTTTCTTTTTTAAGAATGATTTTTAAAATATATTCCTTTGTTGTTTATTCCTGTCCAAACTCTTTATGACCCCATTTGGGGTTTTCTTGGCAAAGATAATGAAATTTTCTGCCATTTCCTTCTTCAGTTCATTTTACAGATGAAAAACGAAGGCAAACAGGGTTAAGTGATTTACCTAGTTTCACAATGCTAATAAGAATCTGAAGCCAAATTTGAACTCAGAAAGATGAGTCTTCTTGACTTTAGGCATAGCACTCTATCCATTGTACCACCTATCTGCCCCTGCAAAAAAAATTACATTACTAACTACCTTAAAATTAGTATCACCTCCAATGCAGAATTTTGTCCATATACAGTCAGGTATGGTAATCTTCCAAAGTGCACCTCCCCATACCAGGTACTGAGGTCATAGAATCCTAGTATGGTGGTTCTATTACTATTGTTGATGCAAATTAATCTCCATTAAAATTCTGGCAAGCTTGTTCCATTTTATATCTCTGATTCTCCTTCCAGTTTTATTTATAGATATGTTTTTGGGAAGGACTGGATTAGCCAAGTCTCACATAAAATTTTCTGCAAGAGGTAAGGTTGCTAATAAAACTTTTGTCATTTCATAATAGTGTTTTTTGTTTTTTAAACATACTTCCATTCTAGAAAAAAAACTTTGTCATTGGCTACTATGTTGTCTGTCAAGGAGATTAAGTGTATGTACACTATCTGAACTGCTTTCTATTCATACAAGAGAAACAAAGTGGATGTTTATGTTGGTTATAAAATACTCTTGATGATCAATCTATTGAATTAGGACAGAAATATAGATATTTTGGACAGGTGCTATAAAGCCTAACATGAAAACAAGATCATTTTGGACTATTTTTGTTTCACTGATCCTTAATTTTTCACTGCTACAAAAGTCCATTTAAAAAATAACATCAGTATTCTTCTGGTGTTACTATATAGCTACAAATTATAATATCATATATTATATTGTATCAAATCATGCATCTGATATAATGATATCATGGTTAAAATAATAAATAACCAAGTGGGCAACAAAAAGTTATAGTTGATATTAGCAAGTTAAACTTTGTTAGCAAGAAAAACTTACACAGTTATAATACAAAGTAGGAAGACAGTATTTGGGATGTGTATCTGCAAAAAAGAAGTGGGTCAATTGCATGTCAAGAATGAGATAAAACAAGGACAATTATCCTAGTAAACCTGAGATATTGCAAGAACAAGAGGAAGGTCTCTAAAGACTTAGCTGGATTTCTATAGGCCTTAAGAGAAAATATGAACAATGGATGAGAAGATACAGGAGTTGTAAATCCTATCAGAGGAGTAAATAACTATATCAAAAAAATTATGGATATTTCAAAATAGAAAAGTACAGAAAAGTGAATACTTCTTTTGACTAACCATGTTAGCAACATTCTCTCCCCCTCCCCCCCAGAAATACTGGGGTAAAGTGTGACACTGTATTGTGTTATGGAATAAAAGGGAAATATATGAAGGGCAGTTAATCAATGAGACTTGTATTGAGGGCACTGGGTGGTGTCAACTGGGTCTTTCAGGCAAGGATGACTATCTCTTAATACAGAACAACTTAAGTCAGCCAGAAATTGTGAGAAACCTGGCTGAAAGTTTTATTCAGCCCCCTGCTGTTATTTCTAAGCTTCCTTGAAGGGAGGAGTAAAAAGCCCCTTCCTTCTGGAGAACAAATCCTAGCATACAGGAAGAGGAAGCTAATTCCACTTCCTGCCCAAGATGGATGCCTGGTGTAGCCCTCAAGAAATAAAGAAAATCATTCTTCCCTCTTCAGTCTTTGCTCTAGTTGTGGGTACAATGATTCACCAGAAGCTCTTTGTATAAAAGCCAAAGGGGTTTATTAATGCCAAGGGTAAGCTGAGGGAAAGGGGTTGAGGTCTGGTAACTGCTGCTAGGGGAGAAGCTGGTACTGGGGAAGGGTCACAGAAGAGGGTGTCAGACTGAAGGAGGCCGGCTCCCTCAGTCAGGGATAATTTCACTGCCCTGAGGTAATAAGGTTTAGCAGATCACTAGATGAGGTGATGGCTAAATTTTAGATTGTCCCTGCCTGCCTATTAGAAGCTAACACCCATGATTTCCACCCACCAAAATACCCTCCTCCCAGGGCCCAATGAGGAAATCCAGGGAATAGTAGGATGTCAAGGGAGAGGTCAAGGGAAATCAGGCAAAGCCCAAAAAGCCCCAAAAAGCTCCAAAAAGCCAAAGGCCCCTCAGTTGGTTCTGCAGGAATATTTATACTCTCAGGCTCCAATGGTTTTGCTGTGAGACTCGGGTCAACATTCCATTCTTTCCAACTGTCAGGGCTGCTACAGTTGGTTTGTAAAAGCAAGAGCTTTTGCTACAACCCTGCATTACAATCGATTTTGAATATAGAATTTAAAAACTAGAAGGGACCTTGAAGATGATCTAGTCAAATCTCATTTTACAGATTATTTTTCTAATATCACACAATTAGTGGCAGAGGTGGGAAAAGAACTTGGGTCTACTTAGGATTTACAATTATTCAAATTTTCTATTTTATTCTCTTTTTAGGATCTTTCACCTCTTCTCTTCCTTACTTCACTGAATAATATCAGAATCAGTATCTCAGAAGAAATCTGAGAATGACCCATGCCTAGATAGATGTCTCAGTATTAACTTATTATATATAGCTAGCATTTATGTAGTGCTTTAGAATCTGCAAAGAACTTTATAAATATTATCTCATTTTGTTCTTACAAAAACCCTGGGAGGTAAGGGCTGTTTTTATTTCTATGTTGCAGATGGGGAATCTGAGGAAAAAAAATAAATGTTTGAGGCAGCTTCTTTCTCAGGTTATTGCTCCATCCAAATCCAGTACTCTACTTACTGTACTAACTAGCTTCATAAAGTCAGTAACCATGTTGACATGATTGTTTTCCAAGGCATAAGCAGCTAGGTGGAGCTAGATAGGGAACTGGCCTTGCAACCAGGAAAACCTAAGTTAAAATCCCACCTCAGACACTAGCTATGTGCCCCTGGGCAAGTCACTTAGCCCTGTTTCCTTCCATTTCATCACCTGTAAAAGAAGCTAGGAAAGGCAATGACAAACCAGCCCAGTATCTTTGCCAAGAAAGCCCCAATGGGTTCACAATGAGTTGGATACTGAAATGACTGAATAATAACATTCCAAAGGACTGGTCACGTGAATAAGGATAATTTACTGTTACTGAATTTTATGACTAAGGAAACACTGATATCTGAACTAGAAAACCAGTTACTTTTTTAAGTATCTGGAAGTTATAGGAAGGTGATGCAACATATTCTTTTGATCATAAGCCAGAGATGAGATTAAATATTGGTCTTTCTCATGGACACTCATCCAAAAGATAAATACTACCTTCCCCCTTTACTACAGTGAAGTAAAGTATTTTTATCTGACAACTTCCATTTATTTCATCAGCCTTGTTTTCTCTATACACAGGAACTTTGTTGTCAGATCTAATCAGTAGTCCTGATAATTCGATTATCACCATTCTGGTGGGCCAATCCTAGGTGCTTTCAGAGAAACCACCTTCTCTTTTACTGCCACATAATTGTTCACTCCGAGTGTGGAAATATGTTCTGCCTAGGACAAAGGAGAGTGGGTTCTCCCCACTTTGTAAGCACTCTTTACTGGAGTCATTTCTCCAGGCTATATTACAATGAGAGTTTTTCCATCATGCCCCATCATGCGGAATGGGTGGTTAAAGAAGGGGTGTCAACTAATGGCCAAATACCACTGGCTAGCTCTACTACCCAGACAATTATGATGTATGAATCTTCAGCTGATGGCCAAGAGAAGAGCATTCTGACCTCACCATTTGCATCAGGAAAGGGCAATTGTAACCTGCTTTCCTTATGGTAGGGTTGGTGGGGAGGGGAGGAAGGTGATTCTGGGCACAAAAGGTGAGTCAACTTTCATCTGATTGTTATAGCTAATTTCTTACTAACAACAACAAAAAAGTTAACTCAATATAACCAATTTCCCCAGATCCAATAAAACTATACAAAATGTTCTACTTAGAGATAATATGTTATAGTAGATAGAGAACTGGCCTGGCTCTATCCTAACTCTAAAACATATTGGCTATGGGATCTTCGGAAAGCTATTTAACTTCTAGGTGCTATGGAAACTTTCTAAGATCCTAAGTTTCAGATAAAGTACCAACCTGCATTGGTACAGAGAGGTTGTGGGAATTCCTTATGCCAATGAAATCACAGGTCTTGTCCCTTTCCTTTTAAAGCACTAGTGTGCAAATTTTCCACTGTCGAGACAATGGAATAGTTTCTGGATATAAACATATGTCCATATATTTTACATATATCTATACATATCTATACACTCATTTGGGAGATACATGTTGTTTATTTATCTATTCCCCCAAGTACAATTCATTTAGTGGTCATATATAACAAAATGTTCCAAATACTTTGGTTGCTCCTAAAATGTATAGTACTCTCCTGCTACTAGATTTTCTAAAATAATATAAATTTCAGATATTCAAAGAACAGAAAAAAGTATAAGTAGCTATATTTGATGAAATAACTGAAATATCACTGATTTGTGCCACTTCTCTCAAAGTAGCAAAGTCTTCCTGAAAAGAGTGGCCTAGAGGGTCTACATTTCTATAACATTTCATAAGAACTCAAACATGTTGTGAGCTTTCACCATGGACCTTAACACTTCAAAACATATGCTATTTCATCAGCGTGGTAATTCTCTCCACCAATATGGCAAATCAATCATGCCTTTGTAGATAGCTTTATGAGGTACTGAGGCCAAGAAAAACCATATAATGTGAAAAGGAAAGAAAGGGAGAGAAAGAAAGAGAGAGTGAAAGAAGGGAGGGAAGGAAGAAAAGAAAGGATTGAAGGAGAGAGGAAGGAAGGAAGGAAGGAAGGAAGGAAGGAAGGAAGGAAGGAAGGAAGGAAGGATGAGTATTTTTCTAACTTCATGGAAATAAAGAATCTTGCTGAAAATCATACCATTAATGACAATAAAACATGAGGGGTGGGTTGAGAAAAAGAAATAATGGTGATAGATAGAGGAATATGACTCCAAATTTGTAGAGGAAAGGGAGTTAGAGGGAAAAGGAAGCTACTGAAATAGCAAAAGATAATGTCCCTACACAGGGCAGGCATAGAATGCACATGAATATATGATGTTATATATGTGTAAACACATTGGCTGGTGGGTAAAATGTATATAGTGATGGATAGGAAATGAAGATGAAGATTCAGAAAGGTAAAAAAGTCTCTTGACTAAAGTGGTTTAAAAAAAAGCAAAAGAAAATAAAAGCCCAACAATAACAAAACATCTGCTTGCAACTCTGCACTTTGAAGCTGAAACATCACTATTCAGCATGCTCTTGGCTTTTGCAATTATAAGCATGTCAGTTTGGTGCCAAATGACGCAACTAGATACCAAAAAAGCTGCCACAAGAAACTGGAGAGTGGAAGGAAATCCATGGAACTCAGTTCTCAATATTGCAATAGAGGCTACATCTCAATTTCTTTGTCAAGTCACATTATATAATTGCATCTCTGAGCACATGAAAGATTTTCTCACAGGTGAGGTTGTAGCCAGAACCTTCAGCAAAGCATTGAGATTTCATTCCCCTCAGGAATCATCTTCAGCTATAGAGCTGCCCAGTGGCTTGCCAAGGAGCAAAGCAGACAGCATCCTCGGTCTTTATTTTTACACACAGCAGAAATTACAGGTACAACTCTTGCCTGATAACAACCAAGATGACCAAGTCTTCATCATTTCTTTACTTAGCATGGTCTAATTACCAAAGATACAGTTAATTTTAAATTCCTTTGAAAATAATGTATACAGGAAAACAATATATACATGAGTACAAAGTAAAGAGAAAGGATATTTTTTTAGTTTAACGAATTTCTGAACTTGGTGCAGAAGAGTAAAGAAAATACATTTCCTGAGCAGAACCAAGAGAACATTGTACACACAAACTGAAACATTGTGAAATAATCAAATATAATCAACTTTACTACAAATAGCAATGCAATGACCCAGAACAATCCTGAGGGACTTATGAGAAAGAATGCTATCCACATCAAGAGAAAGAACTGTGGGAATAGAAACACATAAGAAAAATATATGGTTTGTCATGTGTTTATATGGGTATGTGATTTGGGGGTTTGCTTTTAAAAGGTTACTCTAGTACAAAAATGAATAATATGGAAAATAGGTATCTAGTGATAGCACAAGTATAACCCAGTAGAATTGCTTGTCAGCTCTGGGAGGAGGAAGGAAGGAAGGGAGAGAAAATAAATCATGTAACCATGGAAAAATATGTTTTTAAAATACATTTCATTCTCTTCATGGCAGAGATGGGGAACTCTGGCTGTGGAATATTACATATACATAATCAAATGATTGATTGAAGAGTTTTGTTAAATTGCTTTTTATTTCTCTTTAAATTGTTACAAAGGATTGCTTGCTTTTAGGGGAAAGAGGTATATTTTGGGAAGTAAACAAGATATAAAAGATCCCATGGCAAATAATTTTATAAAATCCAATTGTAATGTTTTTAAAAAAGAAAATAAATAAAATCACAACATGAAAAAAAGTTCAATGAATCCCTTTAACAACTCCAGGACAAGCCATTTGGTAAATGGTACTGCTTTGGAGAAGAAAGAACCCCTCAAACCACAACCAAAACAAGTTTACATCTCATTCTGAATTTTACCTTTTGACTTACGAGATAGCATTTTATTCTGTATAGTCTATAGGCAGGATGGTCCTAACATATAACTGGCAAATTGCCTTCAGGTATAAAGTCATGTAATTCCATTTCTGCACCCAGGTGAATAACCCAAAAGAAAAGATAACTATTTTAAGAAACACACTAGAGCCTCTATATAATAATGGCCTCAGGATCCAGTACCTCAGGATTGTGTTACAGGGAAAACTTTGTTGCAAGAGTTATCTGTTGCCTCCAGAGATAATCCCTTAAGGATGAACTCTGAAAGAGACCCTACTTTTGAAAAAAAGTTCATGATGTAGCAAGTCATGCTATAGAGAGGATCCAGTCTATTTTGCCTAAAGAAATATTCCATAATGAGTTTCAATGAGAAAAATGGGGATAAGAAGGGAAAAGTTATTTTTCAACAAGTAAGATGATCCAGAACTAGGATAAGGTCATTTGGCAATTTGAAAAAGACAAGGCAGAAAGCAATTTTTTTTCTGGTATTTCTATACAAATCATGTCTTAATTTAAATATCTGTATATTCATTTGAGTGCTTGTTTCATCATTGTTTTTAGATAATAAATTCTCTAAGGGTAGGGAGATATTTCTAAGTTTCCTTTCTACTTCTTGCAGCAACTAGCACAATGTATTACACATAGCAGGTGTTTAATAAATGATTACTAATGTTGAATGGAATTCAACTAGTACTTATCATATACCTACTATGTGCAAGGGACTTGTAACACCTGGAAATACAAAGACGAAACAATACATTTGTGACCTCAGAAGTTGAAGCTCACTTAACTGGCCCTGAATACCATGAATGAATATTAATGAAAGAATGCTGGAGAGGCTAGCAAAATCATTTTATATATCTTTAGACATCTATTCTTACTATCCAATTCTATATCCTTAGGAATAGAACTAATGCTTTTCTTGGTAACTTAGAAGGTTTGAAAGCTACAAGATCTCAAAGCTGGTGATTCTTAATGTAAACAAGGATGGGGGAAAAAGGGTGACTTACCCAGCTTTATCATTCAGTGTCTTTCTAACTGGATGAGCATGGCAAAGTGATAAGCAACTAATTGATCGTTATCATTGCAAAACACTTAAATCAGCTGAAGTTCAATGCTCATCATCCCATTCTTCCTCATTCCAAATCTTTATGCCTAGTCCCTCTCATTTATTTAATAAGTTATAAGAAAGTAGGGAGAAATTTTTTGAAGTGGCATTTGAAGAATCATAGAATTTTACAGACTGAAAGAATTTTTATGTAACTGTAAAACACTACTGTAACATTACTTTTTCAGTTAACAAAAAATAAAATTTTCTTGATCATTCTACATAGGATAATGCAAACCCTTTGCAAATGACATGCACATTTATGCTATACTACACCTGTATCTCCTAATTATTTTGTATGCCTAAGGAAATTCTTAATGGATCTTATCCATGAGGAGGAATGCTAAAGAAGCTAAACCCTCAAGAAAGTGAAACATACTATTAGAAGTTTTCCATAGTTAATATGGTTTGTCATACCTAAAGTTAAAACGCTCCAGATGCTTTCTCAACCCTTATCACCTCTTGAAATGTTACAATGCTAAGTATTTTTCTGAATACAAGTGATTCTCATATCTGTGACATTGACTTGGGAGAGGTTTGGCTATGTCAAGAATGAGTTTCTTTTCATCTTTCCTCCTCAGCATTTAGACTTTAATTTAGGCCATTTCTGGATTAGACCAAATAAAAATAACTTCTATAATTATGAAATGAGTTATTTGTTTTACTTGTCTAGGAGTAAAACTATAGACTTATTATGTGAAGTCTTATCTTTTCTGATATATCTAGCTTTCCCTAACCAGACTACCTTCAAGAATTTTTTAGTATAAATAACATTTGTTATTTGGGGACACCTAGGTGACACAGAGGCTATAGTATTGGACCTGGAGTCAGGAAGATCTGAATTTAAATCTGGCCTCAGATGCTAACTAGCTATGTGACCTTGAGCAAGTCACTTCATCCTGCTTACCTCAATTTCATCTGTAAAATGATCCAGAGAAAGAAATGTCAAAACACTCCAGTATCTTAAAAAAGAAAAAAACCTAATGAGGTCACAAAGAGTTAGACATGTCTAAATAACAGCACAAAAAAGTAGCAGTTATCATGTCTCTTCTTTTTGGGAGAAGTTTCAGGTTTTTTCATTACCATTTACTTTATAAATGTATGACAAATTGTAACAGATAATGTAACAATTATATAATAAATATTATTTGTTATAAGCATATAGTAAATTACAATAAATATGCTTATTCAAGAGAAACAAAATCTTGCATTGCTTATGTTCAAAAATCTACCTCATTCTTTTTTTTCCTTTCTTCACCTCAAGGATCCAAAACAAGCTCTTTTGTTTAACATTTAATTAACTTTATAATCTAGCTTCAACCTTTTTATTCAGATTGACTTCAAATTAATTCCTAACTTCTCAGGATGAATGTCAAACATCGATGAAACAAAGATAGATATAAAATATCCCTCAAGGAGCTTACATTCTATGGAGGAGAACTCTTACGTACCATAACTAATGCCAAATGTATATAAAATAAATTCAAAGTAGTTTCTGGGTGAGAGGGTCAATAACAAGTCTGAGGTTTAAAAAAGCCTTTTGCAAAAGATGCCATTCCAATTAAGTGTTGAATAGAATTAAATATTTCAAGAGGCAAAGATAATGTAGCACAGGGGACGAGCTTTATAAAAAAATAGATTTGAAAGAAATAATCTTCAAATAGGGCAATCTGGCTTAATCTCCAAGTTGGGAAGTAATGTTAAATCAATCTGGATAAAAAGATTGGACCCAGTTTATGAAGTTCAATAAATATCCAAGGAGTTTGTGTTTGCATTTGTGACTGGGAACCTTTGTTGTTGTAGTTCTTCATTTTCCAAGAGGACCATAGAATGATGCCATGACTTGCAGGTGAATTGGAATTAAGTGAGGTAGAGTTACACAAAGTCTTCAATCTCCTCCCTCTTTCTTCCAGAATCACCAAAGTTCAGTTACAAGACAAATATGTATTTACAGACATTTATATATGCATACATACACACACACAAAATGTGTACATTTATGTGTATGTAAGTCAAGATGGATAAAAAAGAATATGACCAGTGAAGTGGTGATGACCTGAGGGGTCCAAGAATTGGAGATTACACTGAAGATGAAGACCAGAGCTGAGGGTTGTAAGGCAAAGGAGAAAGTAAAATGGCAAAAAAAATTCTGATAAAAAAAGGAATTTCAGAGTTCATAAACATCAATATAAAAATTAATAGTATGACCATCTCTATGTGTACCTGAGACAGCATGAAGGAATAGGTCATAGACAATGAGTAAGTTGAGAAATTGGGAAGTAAGAGTTTTTGCAAAAGTGTATATATATTACTTTCCCCTAATATGAGGGTACAAGTGAGCTAGAAACTGAGGTAACAGAGTGTCCTGAGGATTAGTATAATATTCTAGAATCTTAATTGAATTATAATTTTAGATTGGATGAACCTTAAAGGAGTTCTTAAAGGTTACTGATTGATGATCTTAGAGAGCTTGAAAGTGGCAACAGGCAGCAAGAAATGTCTCAACTCCTTACCACAATCAGTGAGTTGGGGAATATGAAAGAGTAACTAGTGTTGGAAAAGATGGCTGGGGTTAGCAGAGGGGAGTAGCGAGGATGAATATGGGATGATGAGACAAGAGCCATATTCTTTATCTCCTCAATTTCTTTTGATTTTTGTGCCTCCTTCAGTTCTCTTTTCAATTCTGCTATTTCTTTGTCTTTTTCTGAGGCTTTAGATTGTCTAAGCTAAGTTTCCCTTGACTAATGAACATAGGCAGCTATCTTCCTAAGTTCCTTAATGGGCATGGTCTCTCACTGTGGGCAATGCAACTTAAAGTATGATTGTATTGGAGTTGCACTACCCTTAACAAACTGACACCTAATATGTTGAATGTTGTCCACTGTAGTCATATCTCTAAAGCCCAAAATTGTCTCTCTCCTGCTTCCAAGAACCTATCTAAATAAAGGTGCTCATCTTCCCCTTGCCTAAGCTTCTCAAAGGATCCCCATGCATTGGAGTGACGTGCATGGAGTCACATCGCTTCTGCCAAATCCTCCCTACAATGTTTCAGATATGCCACGTTGGCATGGGACAATAGCTCTAAGTCTTGATGTTGTTCAGGCCAAGAGGCTAGATTGGGGTTGCTCCTAATCTCAGCAATAAACTTTGCTTTCTCACTAGGGGTGTAAAGTTCTGATAAAAGCAACTCTACATCTTCAAAGATAGGATTGTATAACCGGACAGCCCTTTTATATTCTTTAATTGACTTATGTGGATTTGTGTAGAAACCTCCTTTTTAAAATCTCTAAATCACCCCAGAGAATGGTTTATATCCGTTCACATGCACAATCCCCAAGTCTGGCTGAACCACAGTCCTGTCCGTGATGGGTAAAATGGTGACAGGAGCTGCTTCAGCCCCTGCAACTTGTTGTTCAGTGTTGGTATTGTTAGTTATCTTTTGTTTGTTTTCTTCTTTCTTTGGCAAGACTGTTCCCTCAATAATTTCTAGCTGCATGATGGTTCATGCATCTAGCTCCTTGCCTTCCCTAATCTGTTTATTTCAATTAATACTTTCCTCTGTTCAATTGTTTCCAAAGCCGGGTTTGTCACTTCTGCCTTCCCAAATGTAAAGTTTAAAACCTTCCCCAATATCATAAAAGCCTCATAAAATGACACTGTCATGGCCATCTCTGATGGTACATAGTTGGGGCAGGAACCTGTGGAGTACTTCTTCACCTCCCCCACCCTCTGAGCAGTTGGAAATCAGTTAACTGCCTGGTTATGGAGGATATTCTGGTTTGATGACTTCTGGGCCAAGATGGTAAGTGGGGAAAGGCCAAACCCCTTGTGATGATAACTTCCTTTGTTTGAATTACTCTCTCAAAGGATGGAAATATATGGGGTAAAGTCTTCAGCAAATCTGACCACTGGCTCCCAGGGCAAAGGTAATTACAGCCCCTGCTTAGATGAAATGCTTGGTTTGATGAAAGGAAGGTAATAAGTATAACCCCAGCTAACTATACAAACTCTATCTTTCACCATCAGATGTATTTAATGATTTCAGGAAACAGGAGAGGGAATCAGTTTAAGGAAAGAGGAGGGAAGGTAACTTGGCTAAACTGTTAACTTTAGGCTAACAACACATTCCCCCAGGGAGGGGGTTTGGGGGTGAGATGTAACTTGAATGGCTGAAACCTAATCAAAGCTCCTAAATATCTTCCTTCTAAAACCTAAACTACTAAACTAAAGATAGACTGTGATTTTGCTTGAAGGCCTGTCAGTGTGGTTAGCTATCTAGATAAAGCAGCCCTGGCTGTCAGTGACTGAATGACCCAGCTCAGAGCTACACAGATTGCCCCTCTGCTCAGATCCAAGAGAAAAGAGACAGGACCCTTGCAAGAGAGGTATCCTGGATTTTATACTAGGACTCCAACTTCCCTTAACTGCCCCCTCTCTTAGAGTTCTGAGGGGCACTATGGAATTCTGCGATGCAGCTTGAACCCCTCTCAGAAATATGGATCCCACAAGAGTCAGGTCTAGAGTTGAGAGGATCTAGGTTCAAATCTATCCTCAGACACTTCCTAGTTGTGTGACTCTGGACAAGTCATTCAATTCCAGTTGCCTAGCACTTGTTGTTCTTCTGTCTTATAATTGGTAATAAGACAGAGGGTAAGGGTTGGAGTTTTGTTTTGTTTTGTTTTTTAAAAAAAGTGAGAGACTTAAGTTAGGACTTTCAGGTTAAGATGGTGGCTGAGTAGAAGCTGGACGACTTTCTCTCCTTATCAACCTACATGTCATACATCCAAAGGACAAGAAAACAAAATCCAGATGAAAGAAGGGACCCCACAATAGGGCACAGTATTGAAGGTATGTTGGATTTGGGTATTTCCACGCTATAAGGGGAGGGAAATAGCTCCCATCAAAATGTAAGTGGATCAACCCTCCTCCATCCCACCCACAGTACCAGAGGCAGAAGCTGTGCTCCAGAGTTAGAGTGAGCAGGAGCACAAAATCTAGCCCCTAGACAGCTAGCTGGCACTACTAGGAGCTTGCCCCCAAGAGCAGCAAGACCTGAGATCCCAGGTGGCTGGAAAACTCAGACCTTGGACATGGGAGTGGAGCTGAGAGAGGCAGCAGCAACACTCAGCATGCTCAGACTCAGGGGAAAATATCAGGTAGAGGAGGAAGCATGGGCCAAGTTCTGGGCTCTGGGCAGCTGGCTAGGAACACGGGTGCTCGACCCTGAAAACAGATAGACCAGAGACCCCAGGAGAGTCCCCAGAGAAGCCAAGAGTCTCACAAAGTAGCCTCAGGCAAAAAACTGCTCCCTAATTCCATACAAAAAGAATCAGATTGCCTTACTCAGACTTCTGGCAGATAAAACATAATGATGCCAATCAAGACCCAAGAAATAAACAAGAAGACCAAGAAAAAAGCTCAAACACTTGATAACTTCTGCACAGAAAAAACCCAGAAAACAGAGGAGGACAAACAATTAAAGACATCCAAACCTTCCCCCCAAAAATGAAAATGGGTCACAAGATCTTGAAGAGTTCAAATCTGAGATTATGAGAAAAATGGAAGAGGTCTGGGAAGAAAATAACAGTTTAAAAGGCAGAATTTCTCAAATGGAAAGTGAGGCTCAGAAATCAAATGAATTGATAAGCAAACTGAAGACCAAAAATGAACAGCTAGAAGCCTTGAAGAACCAGATAGACCATATTGAAAAGGAAAACCAGTCTCTAAAGGCTAAAATTGGGCAATTAGAAGCCAATGATCTCTCAAAACAGCAAGAACATATAAAGAAAAGTCAAAAGACTGATAAAATAGAAGGAAACATGAAATACCTCACTGAGAAATTGACAGATCAAGAAAACAGGTCTAGAAGATGTAATGGGGAAAACCAGGGAAGGTGACTTAAATATTAAATATGGACTCTGTGGGTGGATAGGAGACAGAAAGGGACAATGGGAAAGACTTTCAAAGCCAGGGAACCAGGTTTAACTACAAGGGAAAGACCACTGACTGAAATGACATTTAAGCCTGACCAACTGTCGCTCAGCCACCCCACCCATCCTGGAATAAATACAGATTAATACATACACATAATGAGGACCTAAAATTACTAAAACACACAGGGAACCAGTTTAATAATAATATGAGGGGATTGGAAAGGGGGTTAGGTAAACTACGGCTAACAACCCAGGACTGGAGTCAAAAGGGTAAGATCACTAGCCAGCCTGACTTCGGCCAGGCTTTGACAGCTTGGCTAAGGACCTGAGGAAGATGGTTTGAATTTGGGATCTCACAACTCTTCCAGGGATGTTACAGGATGCCAGGAACCAACTCCTCCAGAACTGATGTAGCCAGGTAGGGATTGAAGTCTGCAAGCTGTCAACCAGTTCACAGGTCACTTCCCTATTCAGTGCTGTCTTGAAGGATTGATGTCCTCTGTTTTCAATCTTCACCATTCTCCAAGATCTCAGGGAATCAGGGTGTAACTCCACTAGCTCTGAGGTCTCCCAGGGTCAGTTGCTACTTGTCCCAACCACTATGGAGTCTTTCTCAGAAAGAGAGCAAGCCACTTCCTTCTTCCCCATTCCATGTGGAATACTCTAGCCCTTCCCACTAAGTCTCCTACATAATAACTAAATAACAATCTTCCTCACAAAAATTGAGTGCCAATTTGAGAATCATTGGTCTTCCTGAAAAACTGGAAATTAATAGAAATTTGGACTCCATACTAAAGGAAATTATTCAGCAAAACTTCAGTGAAGTTCTACAACAAGAGGGCAATATAGACATTGAAAGGATCCATAGTTCACCCTCTACACTAGACCCTGAAAAGACAACCACCAGAAATATAATAGCCAAATTCAAGAGCTTCCAAGTAAAAGAAAAATTTTACAAGAAGCCAGAAAGAGACAATTCAGATATCAAGGGGCACCAATCAGGATCACACAGGACCTGCCTGGCAGCCACCACATTAAAAGACTGCAAGACTTGGAATATGATATTCGGAAAGGCAAGAGAACTGGGTCTACGACCAATGATCACCTACCCAGCAAATCTGATTATATACTTTGAGGGGAAAGTATGGGCATTCAACAAGATAGAAGATTTCCAAGTATTTACACAGAAAAGACCAGGACTAAATGGAAAGTTCGATATCCAACCACAAAAACCAAGAGAAACATGAAAAGGTAAATAAGAAACAGAGGGGAAAGAAAGAAAATTTTTATTCTTAAATTAACCTCTTTAATGGTCTTAATGAGATCAAATTATTTTTATTCCTATATAGAGAAATTTTATGTGTAATTTTCAAAAACTGTATTCACTATTATAGTAATTAGAGGAATCATTCATAGGAAGAAGTTAGAGCACTAAATGGTCTAAAATGAGACTGGTGGGAATAAAAGGGTGGGGGGGGAGTGATAGTAGATGGCATCAAGAGAAACTTGAATGAATAAGAAAAATAGGATATTCTATACCACACAAAGAGAGCATGGGAAGGGGAGGGGATCAATACTATTATAAAAAGGAGAGGAAGAGAGCATTAAGAGGTAATATTTAAACCTTACTCTAAGCAGAATTAACCCTGAGAGAAAAGAGTAGCTTTATCCATTGGGATATAGAATTATATCTAACCCTACTGAGAAAGTCAGAAGGGATCAACCAAGGGGAGTAGGGGAGTGGGGAGGTCAAAAAAGGGAGGGGAAGAGAGGAGGGAGGGAATTCTTTAGGCCTTAAAAATAAAAAGAGGGTAATAATAAGGGAGGGGGTGGAAAGGGAAGTAAATCAAGGGAGGGGACAAGGGGAACTTGTCTAAAACAAACCACTGATTTAAAAGGCAATAGCATAAGAAGAAGGGATAGAACTAGGAGAGGATACCAAAATGTTAGGGAATACACAACTGATAATTATAATTCTGAATCAGAATGGGATGGACTCGCCAATAAAACGGAAGCACATAACAGAGTGGATTAAAAACCAAAATCCTACTGTATGTTGTCTATAAGAAACACATATGAGGCAGGTAGACAAACACAGGTTTAAGGTGAAGGACTGGAGCAAAATTTTGGGGCTTCAAATGAGAAAAAGAAGGCAGGAGTGGCGATCATGATTTCTAACAAAGCCAAAATAAAAATAGATATAATTTAAAAAGATAGGGAAGGTAATAAAAATAATAATTAGTAAGGGCACCTGGACAGGCAAATCAAAAATTAATTGGAATTTAAATAATATGATTCTCCAAAACCAGTTAGTCAAAGAAGAAATCATAGAAATCAACAATTTCATTGAAAAGAATGACAATGATGAAACATTCTACCAAACTCTGTGGAATGCAGCTAAGGCAGGACTCAGGGGGAAATTTATATCCTTGCATGCATATATTAACAAATTAGAGAAGGCAAAAATCAATGAACTGGGCATGCAAATTAAAAAGCTACAAAGGGAACATATAAAAAATCCCTAGCTAAACACCAAATTAGAGATTATAAAAATTAAAGGAGAAATTAATAAATTGAAAGCAAAAGAACTATTAAATTAATAAGACTAGAAGCTGGTACTTTGAAAAAACAAACAAAATTGACAAAGTACTGGTCAATCTAATTTAAAAAAGGAAAGAAGGAAACCAAATCATCAGTATCAAAGATGAAAAGGGAGACCTTACCTCTAATGAAGAGGAAATCAAGGCAATCATTAAAAACTATTTTGCCCAATTATATGGCAATAAATATAGCAATCTAGGAGATATGGATGAATATTTACAAAAATACAAATTGCCTATATTAACAACAGGAGAAATAGAATACCTAAATAATCCCATATCAGAAAAAGGAATTGAACAAGCCATCAAAGGACTCCCTAAGAAAAAATTGCCAGGGCCTGATGGATTCACAAGTGAATTCTGTCAGACATTCAAAAATCCCAATACTATACAAATTATTTGATATAATAAGCAAAGAAGGAGTCCTACCAAATTCCTTTTATGATACAAATATGGTACTGATCCCAAAGCCAGGTAGATCAAAAAGAGAGGAAAAAAAACACAGACCAATTTCCTTAATGAACATAGATGCAAAAATCTTAAACAGAATACTAGCAAAGAGACTCCAGCAAGTAATCATGAACATTATTCATTATGATCAGGTGAGATTTATGTAAGGAATGCAAGGATGGTTCAACATCAGGAAAACCATTCACATAATTGACTATATCAACAAGCACACCAACAAAAACCACATGATTATATCAATAGATGCTGAAAAAACCTTTGACAAAATACAACATCCATTCCTATTGAAAACTCTGTAAAGTATAGGAATAGAAGGATCTTTCCTAAAAATAATAAATAGTATATATCTAAAACCATGAACAAGCATCATATGCAATGGAGATAAATTAGAAGCCTTCTGAATAAGATCAGGCATGAAACAAGGATGCCCACTATCACCTCTACTATTTAACTTTGTACTAGAAACACTATCAGTAGCAATTAGAGGACAAAAATAAATTGAAGGTATTAAAATAGGCAGTGAGGACACTAAGCTATCACTCTTTGCAGATGACATGATGGTCTACTTAAAAAATCCTAGAGAATCAACTAAAAAGCTAATAGAAATAATGAACAACTTCAGCAAAGTTGCAGGATACAAAATAAATGCACATAAATCATCAGCATTTCTATATATCTCCAACACATCACAACAGCAAGAGGTAGAAAGAGAAACATCATTTAAAATCACCCTAGACAATATAAAATGCTTAGGAATCTATCTACCAAAACAAAAACAGGAATTATACAAACACAACTACAAAACACTTTCCAAACAATTAAAAGTAGATCTAAACAATTGGAAAAAACATTGATTTGGTCATGGGTAGGACAAGCTAACATAATAAAAATGACCATTCTACCCAAATTAATTTACCTATTTAGTGCCATACCTATCAAACTACCAAAAACCTTTTTTACTGAATTAGAAAAAACTATGACAAAGTTCAGTTTGAAGAAAAAAAGATAAAGAATATCAAGGGAAATAATGAAAAAAATGTGAAGGAAGGTGATTTAGCAGTACCAGATATTAAACTATATACAATAAAGCCACAATCATCAAAACAATATGGTACTGAATAAGAGATAGAAGGGAGGATCAGTGGAATAGACTTGGGGTAAGTGACATCAGCAAGACAGTTTATGATAAACCCAAAGAGCCCAACTTTTGGGACAAAAATCCACTATTTGACAAAAACTGTTGGGAAAATTGGAAAACAATATGGGAGAGATTAGGTTTAGATCAACATCTCACACCCTACACCAAGATAAATTCAGAATGGATGAATGACTTGAATATAAAGAAGGAAACTATAAGAAAATTAGGTGAACATAGAATAGCAAACTTCTCAGATCTATGGGAAAGGGAAGATTTTAAAACCAAGCAAGTTAGAAAAAATTACAAAATGTAAAATAAATAATTTTGATTATATTAAATTAAAAGGGTTTTGTACAAACAAAAACAATGCAACCAAAATCAGAAGGGAAACAAACTGGAAAAAATCTTTATAACAAAAAACTCTGACAGAGGTCTAATTACTCAAATATACAGGGAGCTAAATCAATCGTATAAAACATCAAGCCACGAAGGCAGCTGGGTTTCTCAGTGGATTGAGAGTCAGGCCTAGAGACAGGTGGTCCTAGGTTCAAATACGGCCTCAGACACTTCTCAGCTGCGTGACCCTGGACAAGTCACTTGACCCCCATTGCCCACCCTTACCACTCTTCCACCAAGGATCCAATACACAGAAGTTAAGGGTTTAAAAAAAATCAAGCCATTCCCCTATTGATAAATTGGCAAGGTACATGAATAGGCAATTTTCAGATAAAGAAATCAAAACTATCAATAAGAACATGAGAAAGTGTTCTAAATCTCTAATAATTAGAGAAATGCAAATCAAAACAACTCTGAGGTACCATCTCACACCTAGCATATTGGCTAAAATGATAGAAGGGGAGAGTAATGAATGTTGGAGGGGATGTGGCAAAATTGGGACATTAATGCATTGCTGGTGGAGTTGTGAACTGATCCAAACATTCTGTCTGGCAATTTGGAACTATGCCCAGAGAGCTCTAAAAGACTACCTTCCTTCGATCCAGCCATAGCATTGCCAGGTTTGTACCCCAAAGAGATCATAGATAAACAGACTTGTACAAAGATATTTGTAGCTGTGCTTTTTGTGGTGGCAAAAAAATGGAAAACGAGGGAATGCCCTTCAATTGGGGGAATGGCTGAACAAATTCTGGTATATGCTGGTGATGGAATACTATTGTGCTCAAAGGAATAATAAACTGGAGGAATTCCATGTGAACTGGAAAGACCTCTAGGAATTGATGCAGAGTGAAAGGAGCAGAGCCAGAAGAACATTATACACAGAGACTGATACACTGTGGTAAAATCGAATGTAAATGACTCATGTACTGGCAGCAATGTAATGACCCAGGACAATTCTGAGGGACTTATGGTAAAGAATGCTACCCACATTCAAAGGAAGAACTGCAAGAGTGGAAACACAGAAGTAAAACAATCGTTTGAACACATGGGTTGATGTGGATATGGATGGGGATGTAGACACTAAATGACCACACCAATGCAACTATCAATAATATGTAAATAAGTCTTGTCTGATCACACATGTTAAAACCAGTAGAAATGTGGATTGTATGGGGGCGGGAGGTTAAAGGGAGGGTGAAGGAAGGGGAAATTAAAAACTTGAATCATGTAAAAAAATAAAAAATAAAAGTCTAAAAATTTAAAATGAATAAAATAAATTAATTGGCAAAAGAAAAATAAAATAAAGGAGGGAGATGGGAGGCCTAACCAGTGTGACTATGATTACTGGTATACATTTAACCCATTCTTACATATATTAGCCCAGATTTTTAAAAGGTATCTGTTTTGTTTCTGTTCTGTTTCTAGACGAAGACTAGTCTCAGGTATATATTCTCATGCTCACAATTGTCTTTTATTTTGGGAATTTCAAATAAAGAATATATATTTTTTAAAAAGCAAAATGAAAATGAAAAGATGACCAAGGAAACCATGTCATTAGGCAAGAGCTAGGTCTTATTAAGTACAAACATATACAAAGTTGGTTGTTGGTTGTTGTTCCTTGTATTCAGAGCCAAAATGCTATCATTGGTAATGTCATTTGACTCTCACATAAATTAGATTTAAGTGAAGTAAAGTTACACAAAGTCATTGGCCTCACTCTCTCTTACAGAGTCATCTAAGTCTAGAGGCAAAACAAAAATCAAGACAACTAGTGATGGCTTGAGATGAAGAGGATGATCTTCTTCAATATCTAACCAAGCTCTAAGCATTCCATAGCATCTGCTTCTGCTACCTTCATGGCCACTGGAATAAATTATTCTCATCTACCCATTCCAATAAGGAAAGGCTTCACATGTCTGGTGCTGACAACCCTCCTAACTCCCTGATAGGTTTGAAGTCTGTCAGTTATCCTGAATCTGGTTTAGGCCATCTTCTGAGGCAGTTTACCAGAGTGTGGTCACTGGACATGCTACAACTTTTTGGAGTCACAACTGAGAGCCAGGTAGCAGGTGGACACCAAAGAAGGAAAAGCCACTCTGAAAAGGGTTTGGCAAGCCTTCACACCAGAGTCTTCTCTAAACACCCTTACATTAGGTAGACTGGGATGGAGAATGCTAACAAAGTTTTCGATTTTAGAGGGCAGGTACTAACAGGTGAAGGACAGAGAAGGATCAGGAAAATCTTCATGTTGATAATGGTGCTTGGTGATAAATTAAAATAAGAAAAGGCCTCTGTGAGGTGGAATTGAAGAGAAAGTAAATTCCAGGCATGCAGGATAGACAGCACAAAGGTTTGGAGATGAGAAGTGGAGTATTGTGTGTGATGAATAATGAGAAAGCCAATTTCTTTGGATCATTGTGGTTCAAAAATGAGAAGAAGGGAGCTTCTTTCTCAAAATCAATTGTTCTACTCCCTGAATGTCTTCTGGACTACAGCAATAACCTCTCCCTCTTCAATTTGTCAAAACACATAGATGTATTGTACAAACAACTCGAACATTTACCACATTTTCACTTTTGTATATTGACCCAAGGGAAAGGGAGGGACCAGGCATGGTGAGGCGAGTTAGCATCCTGTTACACATAATCCTCCCAATACTACAGGCTTCATTTCTTGAATTGCTATCACACCCTAGGTCCCTTTGTTTCTCAATAATACATGGAATATTTTCCCCTCCACTTATAAAGATCCATTTAGAAAGATTTAATGCAGTCAGGGTGCATTTAAAAATTCCTTGGTGGGGCTTTCCATTAATAACTCTGCTTATAAAGTTCCAGTAAGGAGAGGGGGAAGGAAGCAAAAGGTATGGATGGAAAAATAAGACCAAAGAGACCAGGTGAACTGGATCCTAATGGCTTTCCTACATGAGCTTAACTGGTGTGTGCTTTTCAATAACAACCTTGAAATGAAAGAAAAGCACCTTATTTGGGATGAAACATACATTTCAAATTATCTACACAGACTTATTGCCTTACACCCTTTGGTTTTCTGTAGGCTAAAGAGAATAGAACCTTCCCTACTGTTTGTTTGATTTGGTCTACTTGAAGGTCGAAAGATGTGGTGATGGTAGTTTGGAAAAACAATTAAAAAGCAGTGCAGGCAGTGGCTTTTGGGGATCCTAATTAGCTGACCCATTTCTAGGTAACATTGGGGAATTTGTGGGCAGTGATTATTATCTCTTTAAAGTTCTAATTAAAATGTCAAACTGTGTGGTAGAATGTCTTTCATGCTGCATGTAATTTGATTATGTTGGCTTATTGGAAAATTTGCCCTGGAAAGACAAATAAACTAAAAAGATCCCAGAAGTCCAGGCTTTGTTCCAGAAGTACAATCCATAGAACCAATAGTCTTTCATAACTTACCACTCACCCAGCAGTGGACATCCAAGTGTCAGAGTCAGTTTCATAACATGAAGGAAAAGGCCTGTTGCACAGTAATCCCCAGACATGGAATAATTAGATGAATGGGGGAGTTTGAGGCTGGTTAAACTGCTTATGCTTACTACACAGATTATTATTATTATTATTTTTATTGAGAAGGTTCTGGAAATGGAAATTACCCTCCCATATCTCAGAATGCCATCTTCAAACATTAGTTGGCTCTCAAAAGAAAGCATATACTGCAATGGACTTCCAAGACCAATTTGCAGAAAAGAGAGCACACAGTGACTTGAATGTAATAGGTACTCAGAATGAATGTTGTTTCCCTACAATCTGGATACTCCTCCTGCTGCCTTTCATGCATAAATATGAAAATATTATTGAACTATCAATAGTAAGCTTGTATTTGGTTTGTGCTGCCAGTAATGTTGAAGAATTTTCATGAGTCTAGCTATATTCTTTCACTGGTTTCTCCTTGAAAGCAAATGATAGAATATAGGAGCATAAGATCAAAGACCTACAGCTAAAAGGCCTTGCTTTCCAGATAAGAAAATTGACACTAGTTCAAAGGATAAGTGACTTGCCCAAAGTCACACAATAATAGCTAGGATTGGAAAACCAGGTGCTCCAACACAAAAGCCAATATTTTTTGCCCTATAACATGCCCACCCATTCGACCAGAGAAGATTACAAATACATTAGGTATCAAACCAATTGTTTCACCCCAGGGAAAACAAAGTCTATAATTTTGACCTTTTTTTAGTTTTAATTGACCAAGTTAAGAGAGGATGATGGATAGAGAGTGACCTAGAAGACTTGATTTTGCAACATGCTATCTATGTTGACACAGAGCCATGTTGGCTATGTGACCTTGGCTAAGTCACCTAATCTTAGGACTCTGGGGAAGTATCAAGAACTATTAGTTGTAGAGAGGTGACAGCCTGCAGTGGTATAGTTTCCTTACAAACACTCCCTTATACCAATGAAATCACAGTTCTAATCCTTATCCCAACCAAGTTCAATTGACACAGAAAACGTACAATGGATTTCCAATTTAAGGTCAGATCTTGCTAGGATAAGGATTAAGTCTGAGGTCATAAAATCATAGACCCTAGAGGCCACTTAGCCCAACTCGCTCATTTTTTGACAAATAGGAAAATGAGAGGTAAAGCATCTTGCTTAAGGTCACAAAAGTAGCGAATGGCAGATGTGGGATGTGAATCCAGGTTATTTTTAATCCAAATCCAGTATTTTTTTTCCACTGTGCCATATTGATATCCTAGGTTTTCCTCTGGTATAGATGTAGTTCAAGTTTGTAGTAAGAGGAAATAGCTGAAATAATCTATGTTTGTGACCTATGTGGAGTGAATTCTCTGCTTCAGTCTGGTTCAGTGCTGGCAGATCCATTGACTAAAGGAGAATAAAAACAACTTATTTCCTTGTTGCCAGTTCCCAGGAAGATATGAACGTCTCTTTGGGCAGGGAACTGTAACTAATCGGTAAAGTCAGTGACCTCCATCCAGGTCACGTCTGAAAGACAGAGGTTAAGCAGCCCAGAGGCAAGTTGTACTGCTATGACTATACCTCTTCTGGGGATAAACAGATGGTTTCAGAATCCCTTGGAAGTCAATTTGGAAATTAGAAAAAGGTCTAAATTAATCTTGAATTTTAAATAGAAGGATGATATCTTTTTAATGCAGTCAGCTGTTGCTGTGGGTTACAATCTCCAAATTGCAGAAAGGGACTAAAGATGGAAAGAAGGTAATTAATAAGTTCTTTTTTGAAAAATGGCACCCACTCCCAGGACAAAAGATTCTCATATTTCTTGCCTTTGAAGATCTCTACTCATCATTCTCATTGGGTTTGTGAAGGAAAGCACATATAGATAGCATTATAATGTGACAGTTCATGTTGGTGGGCTCCAGGAATCTATGCTCCAATTCTGTAGTATGTTTGGCCAAATAAATTGGACAAAACATCTGCTATTTTTTTTAACTAGACTACTACTGTGGCCCAATACATAGAGTAAGAAGCCTGAAGTTAGGAAGACTCCTCTTCTTCAGTTCAAATCTGGCCTGAGACACTTAATAGCCATGTGACTCTGGACAAGTAACTTAACCCTGTCTGCCTTAGTTTCCTCTTCTGTAAAATGAGATGGAGAAGGAAATGGCAAACCACCAGTCTCTTTGCCAAGAAAACCTCAAATGGGAGCCCAAAGAGTTGGACGTGAGTGAAAAAACAACAGTGAGTGAGATTCAACAACAGACTACTCCAGGTCCTTAAAAAAGTGATTTGTAAAAGATATGCATTGAATAGTTTCAACCTAGATCTAATTTTGTGAATCTGTAAATTCAAGCTTTTCTGACTTCAATCTCTCCACTGTAATAACTCCCTCACTTTTCATTGCTTCAATACTTTATTTGGCTCCTGCCTATCTGACTTCCTAGTTTAATTAACCAATCAATAAGTGTTTATGGGAAACTATATCTCCAACACAGAGCTGAAATACAAAAGAATTATGACATAGTCCTTGATCTCATAGCTAGCTGAGAATTGGAACATGTGAATGATGAAAACTTTTAATGCTTCTAACCCGCTTAGCAAACAAAGATCATGATGGGCTGGCATAGTTGGGAAAAACCTTGACTAAGAAGGTATTGGAATAAAAGCCCCATGAAGGCAGCCTTATTTTGCTTTTCCTATTGGTGCCTCCCAGCTCTTAGCACCGTAAAGGCATGATGAATGCATTTTCATTTAGATATTCACTGAAAAAGAAAATTGTAGTAAGGTCAATTATATTATATTATGACGTGCTTCTCTTGGTTTCATGCTTAAGCTCTTCTCCCTCCATCTGGATTTTGAACTCGTTAAGGATAGGGATCACTTCTCCTTCCTTTGTATCTTTTTCCCAGTTCCATCTCAACAACAATTTCCTACACATTCCATTCCTAAGGACTTGCTGAATAAAGTTTCCTTTGGCAGATTTATAACCTATTTGATTATTGCAGAATGGCTTATCAGCCATAAGTGCGCAGTTAGATATCTTGACCCTTTATAGGCTTTCTTATTTTCAAACAGCATGGACTTTTCAGAGAAATGACCTCTGAAATGAGGTGGATATATATTAATTAGAATACATAGGAATAACTGGATATGCTGCCAATTTTAGAGCATTCTAAATCTGACTGAGAGGGATAGTATGCATAAAAGGAAAGCTTTAAAGTAAGGAGTTCCTGGAAAAGTGGGTCTCTAAACAAACATAAATAAAAATGAAATGTGAATGGCATTCTTACTTTTTGTGAAGCAGGTAGGTAGTTCAGAGGATTAAAGTACTGGACGTGGAATCAGGAAGGTTTGAACTTAAATCCTGCCTCAAACACACTGATTCTGAGTGAGTCATTTTATAGGCGGTTACACGATACAGTGGAGAAAGGCCCTATTCCAAAAGACAGGAAAACTCATCTTCTTAACTTCAAATCTGGTCTCAGATACTTATTAACTGTGTGATGCTGGGTAAGTCATTTTACCCTGATTGTCTCAGTTACTTCATCTGTAAAACGGGCTGAAGAAGTGAATGGCAAATCACTCAAATATCTTTGCCAAGAAAACCTCAAATGGAGCCATGAGGAGTTGGTCAAGACTGATATGTCTCAACAATAATAGAGCCACTTGAATCTCTGATTCCTTCAATTTCCCCAGCTGTAAAATAGAGATAAAATCACCACTTCCTATGCTCTTTTGAGGATGAAACGAAATAATATTTGTAAAGTACTCAGCACAGTGCTTAGCACGTAGTAGGCTTTAAAGGAATGCTTATTCTCTTTATTTCTTTGAATTGAAAACTAATCCAATCCAATGTCCCTTCAGACAGTGATCCCCAAACCACAACTTGCAGCTAAAGGTACTCTCTCCAGTAGTCTGAAGCTGGAACTTCAAACACAATTCTCCACCCCCATCAACTGCTCCTGTCTGCTCCACTATGCAAAACTTATTATCAAGACTCTTTTAGCTGCCTCACTTCTGGCAAATGGCCTCCTTTCTCTGACTCTCCTCCCCTCTGCCCACTCCCCCAGGGGAGATCTTCCACCTGCTCTAACTCTCTACTCATCATACCTCACTGCCTGGACTATTTCTGTGTACATGGTTGCCAAGTTTTAATATGACTCATTCGGATGATTATGTAGACAAGCTGAGAGAGATTCGCTGTGTCACCATTATTAACTCAAAAGAAACTGAAACCTTTATTATAATCTTTGACCACAAGGCTGCATCATTTTGAATTATTTGTTGTTACACAGCCAGGTTTTGACATCAGGACATTTCTCATCACCCTTCCCCCATCCCAGGCTCTTTGAAGGCAAAAAAAATTAAATTAAAAAGTTCATTTATGTTTAAAACATACATTTTAGGGGGCAGCTGGGTAGCTCAGTGGAGTGAGAGTCAGGCCTAGAGACAGAAGGTCCTAGGTTCAAATCTGGCCTCAGACACTTCCCAGCTGTGTGACCCTGGGCAAGTCACTTGACCCCCATTGCCCACCCTTACCAATCTTCCACCTATGAGACAATACACCGAAGTCAAGGGTTTAAAAAAAAGCATACCTTTTAATTATTGCATCGTTGCTACCAGAAAACAATGTTTATTGGCATTAAAAAGGTAGAAATCAAGTTTGCAAGTACAATCAAATTTGGATTCAAAATGAAAAAAAATTGATGAAGAAAAGGAATAGCATCTTGTAGTGGGGAAAGTGTTAGACTTCAATTCAGAAGAGCTCAGTTGCTTGTCTCTTAAGCATCTTAAATGTTTCCTTTTCCACTTGATCTTTTTTGCCTGCCTCTAAAATACTCAGATCTTCCTAATCCCAGAAAGGCTTTTTCCTTTTGTCCCTTTGAACTCATTTAAGTAAATCTCTCTTCCCCTTCATGATAAACTTCTGGAAAAAATTGTCAACAATCAATGCTTTAATTTTCTCACTAATTTGGAGAGCAAGAACTGGTTTTTGTCTCTATTTCCCCAGCCCTTGATAGAGTAGCAAATAGCAGACCCTTCATAAATGTTAATTGACAAGTATAATAACATGACTAAAAGTAGGCACATATTAATATGAACAGCATGCATTTAGACTACCAACACACTGCAAAGAATCATACTTACTTAGACCAGTCTGGTGAAATCATCTTCAACCCTTTCCCTTTTTGGTGTTGTTCTTGTTCAGTTGTGTCTGATTTTTCATGACCCCATTTGGGATTTTCTTGGTAAAGATATTGTAGTGGTTTGCCATTTCCTTCTCTAGCTCATTTTATAGATTAAAAAAAAAACTAGGCAAACAGGGCAAAGTGACTTGCCTAGGGTCACATAGCTAATAAGTATCCAAGGTCAGATTTGAACTCAGGAAGACGAGTCTTTCTGACTTCAGGTCAGGCAATTTATCCACTGTTCTACCTAGCTGCCTCTCTTTACCACTTACCTAGTCTCTAGCTTTCTTAATGCTAGGACCCTCAGTAAGGTAGGGGTCCTTAACATGGTATATATCACAAATTTTAACATGATCGACTGTGATGATTATGTAGTCAAGCTGAGAGAGATTCACTGGGTCATCATTATTTTTTTTTAAAACCCTTACCTTCCATCTCTGGAGTAAATACTGTGTATTGGCTCCAAGGCAGAAGAGTGGTAAGGGTAGGCAATGGGGGTCAAGTGACTTGCCCAGGGTCACACAGCTGGGAAGTGTCTGAGGCCAGATTTGAACCTAGGACCTCCCATCTCTAGGCCTGGCTCTCAATCCACTGAGCTACCCAGCTGCCCCCTCACCATTATTAACTTAAGAGAAACTGAAACCTTTACTACAGTCACTGACCACAGGGTCATCAGTTTGAATTGCTAAGTCTTGACATCTTGGCATACCTCACCTCACCTCACCTCATTCTTTTGGGTATAAGAACCTTAACAAGGGATGATAGAGAATATCTAATAAATAACTATATTATCCTAGTGAAGTCCTCCAAAAGTACAATTTATGGATTCAAACACTGGCTTCTGATATACATGGATTGTGTGAACAGAGGTAATTCAATCTCTCTATGAGTATAAATTATAGAAAAGGCGCTGGCTTGAATTACTATGTGCAATTTTCTTATCTCACGGTTCCTCATACCTGGAAATTGTATGTCTAGTCCCTATTTCTTTCATTCTCAATAAAGTTTATTTATTTATTTATTTATTTGTTTGTTTGTTTATTTATTTATTTATTTTTAATTTTAAACCCTTAACTTCTGTGCATTGACTTATAGGTGGAAGATTGGTAAGGGTAGGCAATGGGGGTCAAGTGACTTGCCCAGGGTCACACAGCTGGGAAGTGTCTGAGGCCGGATTTGAACCTAGGACCTCCCGTCTCTAGGCCTGGCTCTCAATCCACTGAGCTACCCAGCTGCCCTCTCAATAAAGTTTATTTTTGAAAAAAAAAATCATTATTTTACTTTATATATATATTTCTATGGGAAACTCCAGAATTTGTTTCTTTTCGTAATGAAAATAAGGATATGGAAAGATCACAGATTTAAATCTAGGAGAGACCTTTGGGCCCAAAGAGTCCAAACCTTCTCTTAATATTCTATCATTATCATCGCCTTATTATGATGTCAGCCTTCAAATATATACTATTTTCATTTGTTGATTTTTGTTTTGGTTTTGCTATTAAATATTCTTTAACCTATAAAGTTAGAATGCTATCAAGAAAAAAGTAATTTAATAGTGCTTACTTTGCTTATTCTCTGAATTACATACATGGTGGACAGCCAATAAATACTGAAAAGGAGTGTGATGAAGGATTATAGAATGCATGGATAAGAAGATTGAAAAAGTAAGAACAGTCCAAGTCTTGAAGGGTGTTAAGTTCAAGACAAATTGATTTTGGAGATAATAGGAAGCCCACTGGAATCTATTGGATAGAGACGTGACACGGTCAGAGCTAAACTTTAGGAAATTCACTTTGGAAGCTAAGGATATCAGAGCGGAGGGGGAAGGGTCAGTAGACTGAAGCAAAGAAACCAATTATATGTCTATTGCAACAGTCCAGGAAAGCTGATGAGGACCTGAACCAGGTGTTGGCTATGTAAATGAAGAAGAGTTGTAGATGTGATAGAATGTGTGAAATTAGAAAAGAAAAATTTGGCAAAGGTTTGGATATATATGTGGTGAGTGTGCACGAGAAGTTAATAAAACAGATGCTTCTGTTAATTTGCATTTTGACTATATATTTTTATAGTTAGATTAAGCACACAATTGTATGTTCTTATTTTCACTTTTTTCCTTTAAGACTGAAATTATTCTTGGCTTTCTTTTAGAGACAGCCTTAGAGTACAGGACTGCATTCACCTGAGCTCTGGTGCCCAATATACATTTAACAAAAGCTGTTTTCTTGATGCTTTTCACAGATTCTCCTGAGAACTTCCTACTCTCTACTCTATTTATGGCTTTTTTATTTAAAATTCTTTGTTCTCTCTGTATTACGATCTTTTTTTCTGGGTTTTATACATTTTCATTTGGCCATACTCTTTAGAGAATTGACTTAATGTGCCTTGTAAATTCAAGCAATTTTCAAGTTCAGAGTGATAGCCTGTCTTCTATCAGTGTCTCTTCAGCTTTCTGTCTCTGGTCAGGAGTATAACCATCATTCCAGCACTGGACAATAGACTCAGTAAATCAGGTTTCATCAGAGATTCTTCTTTTGTTTTTGTGTATGTGGCCTCCATGTAAGGACAATGGTGAACTTAAATCTTTTATGTTCTACCTTCCCTATCATCTCCAGGATCCTTTCAAAGACAAAATGCTTTGGCCAAGTCTTTTATAACCTATCTCACTCTACACACACACAAACACATACATCTTTCCAGTCCTCTTATATATTACTCCCTACTACATAGTCTTTGATTCAATGGCACTGACCTTGCTGTTCCACAAACAAGACATACCATCTCTCACTCTGCCATTTTCTCTAGGTGTCCTCCATACCAGGAACACTTTTCTATCTCATCTCTACCTTCTCATCTTCTGACTTCCTTCAACTGCCAACTAAAATTTCATCTTCTATAGGGAGAGTTTCCTGATCCTCATCAATTCTAATTCTTTCCCACTGTTAATTATTTTTCTATATATCCTGTTTTAGATTGTTCGTATATATTTGTTTGCCTGATATCTCTACCATTAGACTTTGAGTTCTCTGAGATCAAGGATTGTCTTTTGCTTTTCTTTATATATCCAGCACTAAATATGGTGCCTGGCATAAGGAAGGCATTTAAAATGCTTATTGACTGATACCATGTGAAAATTGCCTTAGAGGAAGGTGACTTGACTTTTCAGAAGCATTGTGTACTTTAATGGAAAGAGCATTGTTCCTAGATTAAGAAGATCTGGTTCTATTCAATATCATGCTGCTAAAAACTAGCAAACAAAGAGCCAGGCCCAGAGATGGCAGGTCCTGAATTTGAATCTGACCTCAGATCCTTCCTAGTTGTGTGACCCTGGACAAGTTACTTAATTCCCATTGCCTAGCCCCTACCACTCTTCTGCCTTGGAGCCAATACACAGTATTGATTCCAAGATGGAAGGTAAAAGTTTAAAAAACAAATAAGAAAACAATATATAGCATGCTTTAAGAAAATCAGCAAAACAATAAATCTTGTGATAATTGGTATCATTTCTGAGGTATAGATGTGCATATATACTTATTCTAGAATCCATATTAGAATTTAACAATCAGTTCTTCAGAGTTAGTATAAGTGCACCCCTAGTTCTAGTCCAAGATCTGTTACTACTTAGTCATACAGTTCTGGAAAAGTTACTCAGCTTCTCTAAAGCTCAGTTTCTTCCTCAGGAAAACAAGTGTCAAGAATAGTTCTACTGCAGACCAGGAACTCTTCTGCTTAAGCCATCCTTGGCAATATTTTACCAACAAGTGATAACAAGTTATTTCTAACTGTTTGGAATGGGGTGGGGAGGGAAGAGAGGGCATAATAACTGAACTCTTTCAATCAGCCTCAGGCAAAACTACAGGCTGACCTCATCTATTCACATGTGGTTGGACTGAGATGGGAGCTTTCTGTTATTAGGGAAGAACTATCATAATTCAAAACTGATTTGTGACTTTAAAAAAAACACCACCTCCAGTGATTTTCAGATGTAGCTTATAAAGCTTGGAATGTAAAAAGGTACAATGTTCCATCCAATTCTAAAGCAGATAGAATTACAGGTGTTAAAATAGGATAAATGACAAGACTAAAATGGAAGAAGTAGCCAGGGCTTAAAGAAACAGGTATTCTGAGGGTTCTTGTTTCTCATTCTCTATTCTGAAGTTCCTTTCTAGTACTCTTAGGCACTTTTATTTTTTTCTGACGGCTATATAAGAAGTCTTTTGGGGTTTAAGATAGATACCAATGGTTAAATATATTTCCATCCTAGGAAAGGCCTTTTTGGGTCATTCAGGTTATTATTTAGGACAATTGTCTTGACTTGTAAGAGCCATCTTCAAAGGGTTTTATGTTGAATATTGAACTAGAAATTTCATTGATAGTCCATGTACTTGAAAATTCTTATTAAATACTTCTTCTCTCTCCCAAGCAATATGTAGTCAGGTTCAGAGTACTAAACATATCCTTGTCCAGTGCTAAAAATAAAGACTCGGGGCTGCTGAAAGTACATAAACTTTATCCTATTCATGCCATCATCATAATCTATTGTCATTCCACCTCTCCACCTACCTTAAAATCACAACTCTGTCCACAAGCTGACTTCCAATCTCTTGACTCCTCTGTTCTTCTTTCTTCCCCATTTTAACACCTTGGTCAACTAGTTTTACTTGACAATGTTCTCTTCTTTTGAGTCTCTTTGCCCATTTATCCTATTGCCAAGCTTGCCCTTCTAAACCCCAATCTTGGATTGCTTTCACCATCTTCTGCCTTTACTCCTACTAACATTCTGCTTCGAGAAAGTTATAGAAAGTCATGAAATTGTGCTGATTCCACTACAAATTTATATTATATAATCTTGAAGTCCAAACTGCTTCAAAGAAATCCTTTTGTGTATTTTCCAAATCAGTTCTCAATGGGACATTTTTAAAGGGACTAAAAGTTATAGAAACATTAATAAAAAAAGATACGGATACTCACCACAGCTGTTTCTCTCCATTCCAGGCCCTTATTGCTTCTTTCTCTCTAAACTATTTCACTTGGTGATCTCTATGCTGATTATTCTCAAACCTATTATCCATCCTTAACTCCTCTTTTAATCTTTAGTTTGGAATCTTGAAAACTGGGCATTTTGAACTGGATAGTGCATAAGCAACTTAAACTCGAAATATCTAAAACTGAATTAATCTACCCACCTTAATCCACTTCTCTTTTTTAACTTTCCTATTACTAACAAGCCATTACTATTACTAGGAATTACTACTTGACCATCCTCCCAGTGATCCAGGCTTACAACTTGGGTGTCATCTTCAACACTTCACTCTCTCCTTGACCCCTCATCCAATATTTTGCCGTCTTATTGGTTCTATTTTCAAAACATATCTTGTATGATACTATTTTCTCTTCTGACCGTGCTGCCACACTACTATAGGCCCTTATTACCTTATGCCTGGACTATTGCAATAGTTTTTTGGTTGCCCTCTTTGCTTCATGTTTCTTCCTACTCTAATCCATCTTCCTTCAGCTATCAAAGTGATCTCTCTAAAAAGCAAATCAGGCCATGTCATGCCTTGTCCCTATTCAATAAACTCCAATGGTTCCTTATTACTTCTAGGATCAAATATAAAATCCACAGACTTCATATATTTCCAATCAATCTTCTTCACCTTATGCCCTCTCTTCCACCCCTTGCCATATACTTTGAGATCAAGATCTCATGTCTCTGGCCTTGCATAAGACACCCAATCTTCTAGCTATGTGCATTTTCAGTGGCTATCTTTCCATTCTCTTTTTATTCATCTCTACCACCTGGCTTCCTGGTCTTTCCTTTAAGTCTTAGCTAAAAATCTGCCTTCCCAATGTCCCTTATTATTACTTCCATCCTTGATTATCTGCATTCTAGTTCCTTCAACAGCAGGGACTATTTATTTCTGTTTTTGTTTTTTACTTTCTCTATCCAGTGTCTCAAATGATGATTTGTACATAGTAGATATTTAATAAATGTTTGTACACTGACTAAATTTAGAAAAGACAGACCTTATACTGCATGGAGTCAAATAAATTCATACCAACTACATAATGAGCCACCAAATAGAACTGGCATTACTAAGGACAGAGGGAGGTAGATGATGTAAGTGCAGTGGTTTTCCATGTGTATTGTAATTAATATCATTTTCACCCTTTCCTGAGCAAAAAATTCCCAAGCAGGGAATAAGTACTAATGGAAGAAAGAACACTACTGAATGAGGCCTTTTGCTCTGTTGCATCAGGTCCAACATCTACAACACAGGGTTTAAGGCATTCAGAAAACATTAGGCTCTCTCAGATCTACAACTCTATATGTTCCTCTGTATTCACCATCTTCTTATTCATTTGTGGATTGTATGTGTTTATCTGAGTTCTTATTTTTGACTTAAGAAATTGAGAGAAGATTCAGTCATCCTAGAACAGTCATGGTGAACCTATGGCACAGGTGCTGAGGATGGCACACAGAGTGCTCTCTTTGGGTATGTGGCTGCCCAATGTCACCCAGAGTTTCTTATTAGAAAGGCAGAGGGACTCAGGCAGAGATTCTCCCCTCCCCCTCTCTATACTCACTGAGGACATTCCTCACATCACCCACCCCTCTGCCCAGGAGCCCAATGGGACCACTTTCTCTCTCCCCGTGTGGGGTAAGTGGGGGGAGGGAGGGTGGCATGGCACTCTGTCTCCAATAGGTTTGCCATCACTGTCCTAAAGTTTGTGGGTATCTTTAGACAAAAAAAATGAACTGGAAGACTACTTACAGTTGATCAGATCATAACTGAATTAATGATGAAACTTATCATAGCATTGCGCCAGTTTAATATATGCTTGATAATATATGCCCGAAACTCCCTTGAGAAGTGAGCAGTTCTTGTATAATAAAGAGACTGAGTTGAGGCTCTTCCAAGAATGTTCATCCCAATCCACAATTCGATATCAATCTAGTATTAAAAGAGCTCAGTGGGTCTGTGCATCTGATGATCCTGGGTGATTTTTCCTAGGTCTTGTATGTCTGGCGAAGTTTTGTATTCTAGGCAATACTTCTAGTTGCATAAAGTTTTTTTTAATTTTTTTTTTATTTTAAACCCTTAACTTCTGTGTATATACTTATAGGTGGAAGAGTGGTAAGGGTAGGCAATGGGGGTCAAGTGACTTGCCCAGGGTCACACAGCTGGGAAGTGGCTGAGGCCAGATTTGAACCTAGGACCTCCTGTCTCTAGGCCTGGCTCTCAATCCACTGAGCTACCCAGCTGCCCCTGCATAAAGTTTTGGGACCAGAAAATCTCAAAGGATTCAGGCCATGATACATCTGTGATACAAGACTAATGACACCTTCATCCTTTAAATAATAAAAAACAAAACACTCCTGAACCATTTTATACTCTCTCACATGTGTCTGTGTCAAAAGTCAGTGGATCCTGACACCACTTGTCTGAACTCAGTAACAAGTCTTCCAAGTTGTTTGCTGATCTCCAGTGGCATGACTGAAATAGTGAGCACTACAAATAGAACTTTCATTTTGAAAAGGTAGAGACAATCTCCGTGAAAAGGGTAGATACAGATTCATTTATATTGTACAACCTTAATTTATCAATATCCCAGTAAACATACCAAATGGAAAACAAATTTTTATACATGATATATCATGAGGCATGTTCCTCTCAGGTCCCAGGACACAATTTTAGTACTCATAGATACAGACCTGGAAGATTCTTAGATGTCATCCTGTTCAACATGTTCATTTCAGAAATGAGGAAATTGGGGCCCAGGGAGATTAAATATGTTGTCAAGATAGTTAGCATTTCAGTTGGGATTTGAACTCTGTCTCATCCATTCTCTTTCCCCTTTACCACTCTGCTTCCCTCTTTCGAATTGAAGAATCTTAGAGTCCTATGTACTCCTTTCCCGTTGTAGGCATACGATCATATTAAAATTGAAGCACCAGTCCTTTTTTGTTTCAGCTACATGACCTTGGGTGAATTCTATGAGAGCTCTGATTCTAGATAATGTATTTACTATCCGTGGCCTCAGGCAGGTCATTTAACTTCTTTGGACATCTCTTTCTTTATTTGTAAAATAAGGTAGTTGGCCTGGATGATCTCTAAAGTCCCTTCCATCTCTTAATGTATGATCCTAACACGTTCTTTCCCTCTACTTCATTTGCCTCCCCTCAACTGTCCACTACAGCCAGCCCCAGACCAAACACTGGGCAACAGGAGAATGGAGGATAATGGAGACTGGTTGAGCAGCCTGGGAATCCCTACTCCAATGGACCATGATTTTTGCTTAGTAGTCTGTGACTAAGTTGCCAAATTGACTAGAATATATTGATATTCAGACCAAACAAGACAATTAGTTTGAGGTCCATGTGGGTCAGTTAGTTCCACTCTAAGTCCTAATAATCAGCTAATAAATGAATATCTTCACTTATGGAAAAGGACATGGACCTATTAACATAAACAAAAACATTACTATTAAGGGTGGAAAAAACCCAAGTCAGAGCAGTCCTATTGATGGTGCAATATCAACTTCACAAACCACAACTAAAGTTCATCTACAAAATGCATACCCTTTACTAGAAAGTGACCCAACAGTGATAATTTTTTGCCATCACTCACTTGAGTTGATTGCTTGAAGATTTCAAATTTCATAATCCAAAATTGTCTCACTCATCCCAGTTTAGTCATTCTGTGTAACTTTCATCCCACGTCCTCCAGAAAGTTTCTCCACAGGCTTAATAAATGTGCATTGTTGAAATTAAGTACATTGATTTCAACTGTATCACTAGATATAGGTCTGGGACATTATGTTACAACTACTTACAGCTTTAAAAGAAAAAGAAAACCTAATTATTTTAATCTGGAGACAAATTTGTTCTCACTGTGCTCCCTTTTACTTCAATCTGACAGCAATTTTACTCTCTGATCAACATTTTAAGATTCATTTTGTTCAAATCAGCCAACTCCTGTTTCTTCTACTTTTCTCGGTATATCATTTGATAAAAAAGCTTCACTGCAATGGTTTAAAACAGGGAATTGTGATGTTGCCAAGGCACACACACACAAAATTCTCACCAGGGCACGAACATGGAGGAGGGAAATACAGAAGTCCTCCCTATGGCTCTGTGGAATTCACAAAGGTCAAGACACTCTGGAAGGATTGCTCATGAATATATTGTTAACTCCATGTTGTTTGTCAATTAAAGTGTTTGATTCCTCCTATAACTCACCAAAAATAAATGCTATAGGATTTTACTCAGCTTCACTTAGATTAAAGAGAATGTGGTCCTCATAAAACAGAATCAATTTTTTTCTTAGAATCTCCTCACTTCCCATTCTGATTCAGGACAAAATGCAATGACCTTTTCTACTCTGATATCTCAAATTCTTGTCCCAATGCCTTGGTCTGACTTGAGCTGCTCCTCACACAAGTGAAAGGGGATACCCTGTGCTACTTAGTACTTAGCAGCTGGTGGAGAACACCAAGGTGTGAATCTTTGCTCTCCAAAGGCCTGTTTCTTAGAAACTTAAAGAGAATACAATCCTATGAGAAAGGGTCAGACACTTAGCTAAACAAGGAAGCTTAAAGGCATCTGCCATTTTGAAGAATCTATCTGATAAAAGTCTTATAAGAGGTAATATGTGTGTGTGTGTGTCATACACACACACACACACACACACACACACACACATATATTTTTTCCAGCCTTACCTCACCAGATTGGGCTAAGGAGCCTTATAAAGGGTTTACTAAAAGTTTTAGTGGGACATCTTTTGAGACTTCCTATATTACAAAGCAGATAAGATATTGAATCAAGCTTCTCTGTCATCTTGGTGGAAGCAATGGAGGTTAGTTCTAAGTATAAAGATTCTACCCCAAGAACTACTATGGGATTGTGCCCAGGCCAATCTCTTTTGCTATTAACATTAACATTAAAGAGTGGGAAGTCTGGTGTTGTGGAAAGTATGATGGATTTAGAATTAGAGGACTTGGTTCTAATTTAGAACCATACCCTAAGCTGTGACCATCACTACTTAGATGACCTTGTACAAATTACTTAATGTTCCTAGGCCTGGGTTCCTTGATCTGTAAAATGAGAGAGTACAAAGCAGGAAGGGGTGGTGAACCCATTTTGACTACATATGAATAAAATCAGCCCTGCTAGGATGTGAGGGAAATCTTTCCTTTAAGGAAGAAAAGATGAAAAACAGTTTTGCATCAGATATCTCTGATGAAAGCCTACTTTCCCCAAAATATCTAGAGAATTAACACAAATGTATAAAAGTGGCATAAAAAAACCTCTTACCTTCTGTCTTAGAATTGATACTGAGGGCAGCTGGGTAGCTCAGTGGAGTGAGAGTCAGGCCTAGAGACAGGAGGTCCTAGGTTCAAACCCGGCCTCAGCCACTTCCCAGCTATGTGACCCTGGGCAAGTCACTTGACCCCCATTGCCCAACCTTACTACTCTTCCACCTATGAGACAATACACCAAAGTACAAGGGTTAAAAAAAAAAAAAGAATTGATACTGAGTACTGCTTCCAAAGAAAAAGATTGGTAAGGACTAGGTAACAGGAGTTAAGTGATTTGCCCCCAGCCACATAGTTAAGAAGTATTTGAGGCCAAATTTGAAACCAAAACCTCCTGTCTCCAGGCCTTGGTCTCTATTCTAATCATTTCTTGATAATTAAGTGGTCAAAGGATATGAAGAGTTTTCCAAAGAATAATTGCACATGATTTAAAATATGTGAAAGATGTCTCCAAGAGATTTACAAATTAAAACACCTACAGTGTTTCACCTCACAGGACATCAAATTGACAAAGATGACAAAAGATAAAATTACTGAGTTCTGCAAAGTAAATGCTTATTGCTCAGGGAACGGTTAAACTAATTGTGGTACATGAATATAACAAAAAGATTGTGGTGTGAGAAATGTTAAATATGTTGAATGAAAAGAAGCATGGAAAAGATCTAAATGAACTGATTCAAAGTAAAGAGAAAGAAGAAAATGTTATACACCTTGACTACAACAATGTAAACAGAAAGAACAACCTCACACACTATCAAAAGTGAATGTAGCAAAACTGCGACAACGACAAAAATGGCTCGCAAGAAGAAACATTAGAAAGCACTCTGACTCCTTTGCAAAATGAGCAATTATTTGTTGCACTTATTTCAGACTTTTTGAAGTTATTAATCAATTTTGTTGATTTTTTTCCTTTTTCTGTCTTAAAAAAACTACTTGGAATACAGGATAGTTACCTGGGAAGAGAACAAAGGAGAAATACTGGGGAAACTGTGGCACTGTCAAAAATAAAAGATATTAAAATAATTTATTTAGTACCCAGTTTTACATGAACTACAGAAAGGCACACAATAATTCACTGTCAGTGTAATTGTGAAATGGTTCACTCTAGAAAATGATTTAGAATTATGAAAGGAAAGCAACTACATTGATCACATCCTTTGATACAAAAACCCCTCTGTAGGTTTATATCCCTAAAGAGATCAAAGACAGAAAGATCCCATGTATAACAAAATAACCATAGAAGCAATTTTTGTGGTAGTAAAAAAAATGGAAACAAAGAAAGTGCCTGTTGACTGTGAAATGGCTGAACAAATTTTGTTATGTGAATGTAATGGGATATTATTGAAATATAAGAAATAATAAATATGAGAAATTCAAAGTAACGTGGGAAGATTTGTAGTTACTGATGTAGGATGAAGAAAGTAGAATAAGTGAAATAAGATACACAAAGTAAATACAATAAGACAAATGAAAAGAACACTAAAATGGGCTGAACGCTATATAATTTAAATCTTGGACCCAGAAAAGAAATGAGGAAATATACCTTCCCTCCTTTATTTGAAGAGGTCAGAGACCCTGGATATATAATGTTATGGATGCTGTCAGAAATGGTCACAGTGTTTGTTGGTTTTTTAATTTATATTTCTTAGTTTAAAAAAAAGTGAATCACTGGGTTAGGGAGAATTACATCCCAGAAAAGATTGTGATTTTTTTTAAGTCATCAATCAAATTTTTAAAAATAAAATAAAATAAAGCAGCTGAGCTAGATAACCTCCAAAATTCTTTCCAGTCTGAAATCAGTGGCATTATGATGACTATATAGTTTCTGACATAATTACTTGGGATGTTTAATAATATAAGTAATGATAAGCCAATTATTTTTGGTTAAATATTTGCTTTTTTTATTAAAAAGCTATCATTCCAATATCATATCAAATTTGGTAGTGGTAGTTTGGGCTTTTATAACAACTCATGGGCAAGAAGTACTAAGTCCTTATAATTTCTGGCTTTGTTGCTAGTCTGTCAACCAAAACATTTGGAAACTACTTCCTTATTTATATATTGAAAACCTGAATAATCATTATATTTTGGCATCACCAGTGACATCTTTGAATGTATCACATTCAATCCACGTTCCATATGTTTAAAATGAAATCCAAAGTATGTTATGGTACTAAAGCAAAAATGAATCCAAAGTTTTTGGAAGACCTTTGTTGTTATTGAGGGCATGTAGGAAACTGTTAGTTAGATGGTACGTTATTTGAAACATTATATTCAAGACTGAGCCCTAGTAGGGTCAGCTACGTGGCTCGGTAGAGTCAAGTCTGGAGGACAGGAGATCCCGAGTAAAAATCTGACTTCAGTCACTTCCTAGCTGTGTGTACAAGTTACTTAACAAATTACTTAACCCCAGTTGCCTAACCTTTACCACTCTTCTGCCTTAGAACTGATACTCAATATTGGTTAGAAAAGAGAAAGTAAGAATTAAAAAAAAAAAAAAAAAGAATGAACCCTTAGTACCCTTCACTTCCCAAGCATATTATCTTTTATAATTAAAATCTTTAGTTATTTTTCTTCTTGGAAGAGTCGAAAGGTTGGGGACTAGAAGAGATTTCCATATACCTGTGACCATTAATTTGACTCTTGGCTTCAGAGAGCTCTTTGCTAATACAGGTTGTTCATTCATTATATTTGTTGCCCCCAACTTAATACATAATAATGAATGAATAATAAAAAATTAAATAAGGAAGCCCCCAAAACTTAATAAATACTTCTTGACTGATTGATTTCCTAACATGTGCTCTACTCCTAAAAAGGTTGCCCTTTTCTACTCCTTCTTACCTATACTTGTCCTTATCACAACAGACCAGATTTGAGACAGTTCCCTTTTCTAATATAGCCTCCTTTTTGTGCCTCACCTACAGTGATTAACCATTTCTATTTGTTCTGCTTTTCATCATGTTGTCCTCTGCCCTTATATAATTATTTGTTGAGTACCTGAATTAATGTGATAACTAAAAGGTTTGATGAGCAGAAGCATGTTGAAGTTAGACAACATTAATTGTGGTGGATCAGGTCTTCACAATTGTATTTTGCATCTAGCTAAGTTCTGAGAATTGTCCATGGTTGACAATTGATGTTGTTCAAGATCAAGGGAGTATGAAAATGTAGAGTGAAAGTACCTGCCAGTGAAATCTAGTATGGAAAGTGTATTCTACTCTATTACAGAGTCTCTAGTTGCTAGGAATTAAGTAAATGAAGAAAAGAATATTGTTCTTCTCTGTCATGCTATTTATACCAATGATTACAGAATCATAGTTTTAGGATTAGAAGGGGGTTAAGGGGTCATTGAATCCAATCTCTTTATTTTATGGATGAAGAAAATGAGTCCCAGAAAGGTAGTGTTATGTCTATGGTGACACAAGTAGATCTGGGATTCAAACCCAAGTTCTCTCTCCAAATTCATGGCTTTTCCCGATTATACTAACTGCCTCTTAAATTGTTGATACAAGTGGCCAATGCAGTACATTCTTACCTTGTAAAATCAAAATCAAATATAGTGTATCTTATAAAATAAACAAATTGAGGACATAAGACTGCTGAAATAGCTACAGTAAAGGATAAGACCTTTATAATACCCATTCTCTCTTTATTTGTACCCCTCCATCAGGTCCCAAACTGGGAATTTACTATGCGATTTCTATGCCATGATCAGTTCAATTAGAAGGCATGAGCTTTCAGCATTTCAGTCTAGCCTAATTCTGACATAGGAACAGGGTGGGTAAAGGGGGAATAGTGTATAGCCTACATCGTCGATGCAAAATGTATTCAAGAGGGCATGGCACACCATATATATCTTCATATCTCAGTACCACTTAAGGCACAATTATGACTTGCTTGGTTAAAAAATGTGTGCATGGTAACCAAGAAGACAGAGTACACACATATTCATGAAAAACTAGCACTATCACCAAAGGACTCCAAATTGCTTCACCCTTCCTTCTCTATACCAATCCCTACATATTACTAATTAAAAAAAACGATTATTATTCCAATCATGCTTTTCTTCTTATAAGGAAGCCAAAAATATGTGTGTGTATATATATATACATATATATGTGTGTGTGTGTGTGTGTGTGTATGTATATGTATATATATATATATACATATATATATATACACACTTGTCTGTTTTAGTTGGGGTACATGGATTGAATCATAGAATCTTACAGCTGGTAGAACCATGAGGCATTATTTATTTCCAAGCAGGTAATTACTAAAATATATATTTTCTTTCTCTTTTTCAAGATCTTTAGAGATAAATTCCATTATCTCTCTGACTCATGATCTAGCCATACATGTGGTTTAGATAAACCATGTCCAATTTACCTTTCATTAGATTCTAAATTAATTCCATATTAAGAAAGGAAGAGTATGACTCATCGTTAATGGCAGTAATCATGTATCTAAACGTGAACTTAATAAATAGTACTTGCTTCATTTTTAAGTTGCTAGGTAAAATTCCAGTTGACCTATTTCACAGGTAATATGATAATGTAATGCTATCTGGCTCTGGAGCCAGAGGATCTGAGTCCAAATCTTACCTGTGATTCTTACTCCCTGGGTCACTTTGAGTAGGTCACAACCACCCTGGGTTAAATTGAATCTCAGTTTCCTCATCTGTAAAATAAGAGGAATGGATTAAATTACTTCTGAAGGTCCCTTCCAGTTTAAATCTATGATTCAGTAATTTCATCCAACTTTAAAAATTGGCCTATAGTTTATTTCTGGCAAGGGATTCATCATGCTTTCAATGAGGCAGACACAAAGTTGAATGGAAAATTGTTGGATTCTAAAACAAATACTGAAGGAAACAAAAAAAAAGAAAGAAAAAAATGTGGGTAAAGGGTATTTTGTGTCAGAGAGTCATTATTAGACTCCCTCAAATTAACTGAGGTTTAATGAATTCTGTTTCCCAAACTCTCCATGACACATTATTACCTTGACCCAGTTAACTTCATCTCTTTGCCTTGGTCTCCCCATTTTAAACCATGGATTAATCCTTGTCAGCTCCCTAAGAGAGTAGTATGGATTAACAAGTGAAGAGTTTAAAGTACTTTCTGAGCCTCAGATGAAAGGTGCTGTAAATAGAAGGTGCTATTACAAATAACATGTGTTCACAAGCCAGTACAAATGTAACCAACTGGTGAGGTTTCTTGATTTATAGACTACATGATTTTAAAGAATCTGAATCAAAGTTAAGCTGGAAGAAAATGAGTTTTTACCACCCAGCATCCAAAGACTTCATCCAAACCATAATCACATTAAGGGAACATAAGTATTTGATCATCGTATTTCAAGACAGAAGACAGCATTTGATGTTTGGGAATCAAATAGGAAACTGAATACAGAGGTCTTCCTAAAGGTTGTAAAAATGAATTCCTATAAAATGAATCATATTTTCCCCTGATTTATAACTTCAGGGACATATCCCCAGAGGAAAAGACTCGGATCTATAAAGAAAAGTACTGCTTATTAGAGCTGAAGAGATTATCAGAGAATCCCTAATTTTTGATGTGTTGAAACTTGACCAGGATTACACATAAGTGACAGAGCTGAGATTCGAACCTTTGGCACAAAAAAGTGTCTTTTTCCCTGTACAATTTTTAAAGAATTCATTGAAAATATGTTCTGACACTCAGGACATTCCCATAGCAGAGACTTTCAGTGTACGGCATCATCCCTAGTCGTAGAGGAATCCAAAGGGTCTGCTAGCTTTCGGGGGAGTGGGCCCTAAGGTGGGGGATGGAAGGGATGGGGGATAGGGACCTCCATCCCATGCAGGGTTGGTGCTTTTATATGTTGAAGTAGATTCTCATTCATCTCATCCAGTACTTCAAGGGTTCATAAATCAGAAAGCCCTCCCACGATAAATGAATCACAGGGCCTCTCTATTCACTCTGGATGTTGGCCTCTTCACAGAGCAATTGCATATCTTTCGATAGCAACTAGAGATGGAAATTGCTAATTAACTCCTCAGGGAAAAGACTGACACAGTGCCTTTCAACAGTTCTGGCTCTCTGGTGAACTCCTCACTCCCTATTAGAATTTGGATTTCTCTGATCTCTCAGGGAGGGATTAGGTTGCTTACTATGCAAACCTATGTGCCCCTGAGATCCTATACTCCACTCCTGCCCCGGGGAGCCACTAATGGACAGGGATGAAGTGAGGAAAGAAAGCTGGGGAAGGTGGGGGTCATGGGGTGAGGGTAATCAGAGTGGGGACAGAGTTGTGCAGACTGAAAGAGAGAAGACAGGCTCTTTCCTGGGGCAAATTTACAAGTTCACAAACGTGTCACAGAATGTAAGACACTGTACTAACACACCATTCAGAGAGAATGTTGGCAGGGCCTCAAGCAAAGCTGTAGACTCAACACAGAGGAGGATGTATGCAGGGCAAGTAGGGCTGTGTAATCTTAAATTATAGTGTTAAATGGGAGCTACTGGGAAATGACTGTGTTTATCCATAGTATATGGAAGTTCCCCAAGCCAGCTCAAATGCTGCCGCCACAATGGAACTAAAGGAATCATGGCACCTCCAAGATATCTTTGCCAATTTCCTATTTATTGAGGGACTGATTATTCAGTTTGTAAATTAACTCAGATCCGTTGTTTTGCTTCCTGGCTTCTCTTGCCACTTTCTGACCATTTCACTGCTGGCCTAAAAATTCAAAGAGAGGATAAGAAGAAACTAACAGAAAAGGTAAAGTTCAGTTATTTGCCCCCACCCCATTTTTCTATTTGATAGTTCAGATAAAAGCTCTTCAGGGAAATAACACGGAAAATATAGTCTGCTCCTAATTATCCAAGCTGAAGATGGATCTCTGCTTAAGCTCCCCTGTCCCGGGTGAATTATTCACACTTTTCAGTTATCACAGACCAATGCTCCCCTTCTTTGGAACCGGATGTTCAAGGGTTGACTGCTTCCTTTTCTACCCTATTACCATGGGTAATTGAAAACCAAGTCTACCAAAAAATCCACCAGAGGTTTTATATTTATTTTTAGCACAACACATTCATGCAAAACTACTTTAGGAAAAAAAAGGGAGCGAGAATACGGTCTTTGAACTAATGAAAGCAATATATAACATGTTGAATAACTTAGACAGTTTCCATGCCATCATAAGTCCACAGTCAATATGTAGCTAGTTTCCTGCTTTGAGACTAGGGTTCAGAAAGGGAAAAAAAAGCATGTGTAGGGGCAAAGGAAAACACAACTGTTCTCCAACTACCTTGCTTGGAGTCACTTATGACAGCATTGTTTTTGGCTGACCCCAGACAGAAACCATTTTATGCCCCAAAGCATATCATTTTAAGTCCTGGAACATATCTTGCCGTTCAGAAATGAATCTTCAAATCACATAATTTCACATCTCAGCAGCTGTGACTTGGTCAATATCAGTGAAAGAAAATATACACCATAGCAGAAGTTAAACACAAAGATCAAACCTCAGGCTAAATAAAATGAAGAGTTGAAACTAGACAAGGTACGTATCATCCCACCTGGCACTCTCTTAAAATATATCTTTAAAAGACCCATTATTTGAAAAGAATTTCTGGAAAACATGCCAAATAGTTTATAGAAAAAAAATTTGTTTTATACCATCTTATGCTATGTAGTACATTAAATCCCAAATAGGTTTATGGCTAAAATTAAAAACAGTTCTATTTTTTAATTCAAGACTAGAAGGAGGTAACTCTTGCAAATCTAGAAAGAATTTTCTTCCAAGCAAGAAGTAGAAGTGATCATAAAAATATAATAATAGCCAATTTCATTTACCTAAAGTTAAAGAGGTTTTATACAAGCAAAATTAGTGCAGCCAGAATAAGAAGAAAATTTCAATGGGGGAAAAATCATCAGAGCAAATATCTCTGATCAAGGTCTGATATAACAAATAGGGTGTATTTTATATGTACAAAAGTGATTCCCCTATAGATAAGGAATCATTGAACATGGAAAGAAAGTTGTCAAAGGAAAAGGAAACTAAAAATCATGAAAGAACTTCCTAAATCATTCATAATAAGAAAAATGCAAATTAAGATAAATTTGAGGTTTCACTTCAAATCTCTCAGTGTGGGGCAATTGGGTGGTTTAGTAGATTGAGAACCAGGCCTAGCGATGGGAGATTCTGGGTTCAAATCTGACCTCAGACACTTCCTAGCTGTGTGACCCCCGGCAAGTCACTTAACCCCTATTGCCTAGCCTTTAGTGCTCTTCTGCCTGGGAACCAGTACACAGTATTGATTCTAAGATGGAAGGTAAGGGTTTAAAATAAACAAAGAAACAAATAAATAAATAAAATAAGCCCCTCTTAGAATAGTAAAGTTGGCAAAATATGAAAATCATGAATGTTGAAAGGATCATAGGAAGACAAGGCACTATTGAATTATTAGAAAAATTACTAAATTGTAAATGCCCTTTGGCCCAGAAATAATTCAAATAGGCCTGTAACCAAGCAGGTTAAAGACAAAGAAAAAGGCTCAAAATACACAAAAAATGAGCACAGCAGCAATTTTCTTAATGTCAAAGAACCAGAAACAAAAAAAATTGGAGAGTGGTTGAACAAATTATGGTATGTTAATATTAAAGAAGATTACTGTGGTATAAGAAATGGTAAATAATTGAAATGCAGATAAACAATTGAATAAAAAATAAATGTTGAAAAAACTTGGGCATGCGTATATAAATTGACATAGCCTGAAGTTTAATGAAGAAACAACTTACACCATCACAACAATAATATAAGAGACCCTAATAATGAAAGACATCAGAACTATAATCACTAATCTTGACTTCAGAGAAACAATCTTCAAAAGCAAGTTTCTGGCTTACTGACAGAAAAGCTATGAAGTATGGATACAGAATGAAGTGTAGGTTGCTGTCTATGGATACTGTAGTGTTTTACTAAGCTAGCCTTCTTTCTTAGAAAGAGATTTATGGAAAGAGTGTCATTGGAAAGAGAGAAATGTAAAGATGCATTAATGAAATACTTATTTTAAAAATAAAACATATAACAAAAATTATTTTTTGCAAGAAACCAGGCATTGTCTTTTTTTACTGTGATTATCATATAGATGACACTCTTTTCTTGACTTGGTTTCTATGATAGAAGGTCTTCACTGTCACTTGCTTGGACTATTATAATAGTCTCTTAATTGGTCTTCCTGTCTCATCTCCCCTTTTCCAATTCATCTTTTGCCAAAGTAATTTTTTCTAAAGGAACTCTGGTCCAAAAATTACAGTATCTCCACATTGCTTTCAGAATAAAATACAAGTACTCTTTGGCAAACAGAACCCCTCACAATCTAGCCCCAATCTACTTTTCCAGGTTTATTACATATTACTCCCTTTCATGCTGTGTGTTCCAGCTAAACTTGAAATTTGCCATTCCCCAAACACAACATTCCATCTCTTATCTCTGTGCCTTTATACACATCACCACCCATCGTAGGGAGAATCTTCTTCCCCCCCCCCCATCCACACCTCATAGAATGCCCAGCTTCTTTCAAAGTTCAAAGAAATATCACCTCTTATATGAGTCCTTTTAATATCACCCTCAGCTGCTAGTGTCTCTTCTCTCTCTTTTCTTCTCTAAATTCTGCTCCCTCTAGGCCCAAAAATATCTTCATGCTTTTGGTATATATTTTGTATTTACTTATGTACACACATGTCATATCCTTGATAGAATATAAGGTCCTTTGGACAGAGACCAATTCATTTTACTTTGTATCTGCAATACCCAACACAAAGTCAAACCTATAGCAGGTACTTAAATGCTTATTGACTAATTGGTCTTCTCATTTACTCTTATCCCGGTAGTGCAAGTAGTAGTATTCCCATTTTATAGTTGAATAAGGAGAATTCAGAGAGTGACTTTGCCAATATATTGCCAGTGGATTTCAGAGCTGATATTTTGACACATATTCTGATTCCAAATCCATTGTTATTGGTTTTTCCCACTGCATAATAAATTGATCGATATTTAGGTTTGTTTCTTTTTACATTGCCTAATTTCCCATTGAGAATTAAGGAATAACTACTATTCTATAGATGAGCTATAAGTCACAAATCCTGAAAGCAGTTCTGAGTATACTAAATAGAGTATTTTAATTTTAAACTCTTAAAAAATTTAACTTACTAGCTTTTATTTCTATTGATGTGGCTACTTTCCTATCCTTCAATAACCCTAGAGACAATCTAGGGGGAAAAAAGATAACCATCTGTCTGATAAGTCTGACCAATACTAAAACTATTTCCATCAAGTTTGCCAATAACTCCTTTATCCTCAAATCATTTTATTTTTTCCCTATCTTTATCCTCTTTAACCTGTCTATATTATCAGGTACTATGCTCTAACCTCATGAATTCTAGTAATGCAGCAACAACTGCCTATTGAACAATTCCCACTGGCTGTCCCTCAAGCATCTCAAATGCAGTATGTCCAACATACAGCTTATCTGCCTGTCCTATCCCATTCCCTTTGCCTAAGTGCCCTATTTCTGTCAAGGATGCCACTATCTTTCTAAGGCATCTAAGTATACATCCTTAACTCTTCTTAATAAATTTTAGTAAAAATCCTCTGATTGATATTTAAAATTCTTCTGAATTTGCCTCCAGTCTGTCTGTCTGTCTCTGTCTGTCTGTCTCTCTCTCTCTCTCTCTCTTCCT
>NC_058131.1:488602382-488644335 GCF_016433145.1 Gracilinanus agilis
ACAGTGTCTCTCTCTCTCTCTCTCTCTCTCTCTCTCTCTCTCTCTCTCTCTCTCTCTCTCTCTCTCCAGGCTTATTATAGTACATATTACTCAACTTCACATACTCTACAATCTGGAAAAATCTGAACATGAACTATTTTTCCTTGTATGACATTATGTCTCTCTTTTCTGTACCTTGGACAGGTTGTTGCCTAAGCCTGAAATGTATTCAATCCCACCTTACCTCTTCCTCTACACATGCCCAAATTTCTTCCAATCTCAGTTTAATTGCTATCTCTTGTACAAAGTCTTTCCTGATTACTTCAGCTGCTACTGCCCACCTCTAACAGATTTGTTATATTTATTATATGTATTGTTTCCATGACAGAGTTGAAGTTTCATCATAGAATGTAGAAAAAGACAAGGACCATTTTATTTTTGTCTTTATTATCGCCTATGCTTCACACAGCTCACAGCGCATACTAGGCACTTAATAAATGTTTGGCGACTTAGTGATTCCTGTTCCTTCTTTATACTCTGTTTTCTTGGTTTACTCCTCTTTCCTAGTTCTCCCTTTACTCATTTTCTTCCTGAGTTATTTCACTTCCTCCCTTTCCCTAATTGTGGATGTCTGTCAAAGCTATGCTCTCAGCAGTCATCTTTTTTCTCCCTTAATGATCTCATTCATTCCCATGGATTCAATTATCACCTCTATGCAGATGTCTCCCAGATCTAACTGAACTTGCTATCTATCATCTTTCCTCCTAAATCTTCTCTTCCTCCTGAATGCTTTTTGGCATTACTATTTTATCAGTCACTAACTCTTTAAACCTTGGAGTCAACCTGAATCCTTCCCTTATCCTCAGTATACTCCTCTCCCCTAATCCAGTCAAGTTGCCATGATCTATTTAAATTCTATTTCTTTAACATTATTCCCATCAGTCCCCTCTTCTACTCTCACATAGCCACATCCAAATTAGGGCCCCTATATGTCTCATGAACCATTATAATGGTCACCTAACTGGAATCTTTGCCTCTAATCTATCCCCTATTTGAGGCATCCTTCACACAGCTGCCAAAATAGTCTTTCTAATGCACAACCTGGCCATCATTTCTTCATTCAAAAGCATTTGACTGACATCAGATAATGTAATAGGAATAAGGTGAGAAAGCTAGGTATCATGGTAGATAAAACATTGGACTTAGGGTCAAAACCAAGCTGAAATTGAACTTTAGATCCTAATTAGTAATGTGGTTTTGAACAAGTCACTTAAATGAAAACCCCTTTCAAAAAATAAAATGCAGAAAACATCTGAGATTTGATGTTATGTATAATTAAATCATACAATTACAATTATATAATCTTTAAAGAAATGAAGACCACCTCGCACCAATGAGATTGGCCAATATAACAGTAAAGGAAAATGATAAATGTTGGAGGGGATGTGGCAAAATTGGGACACTAATGAATTGTTGATGGAATTGACAACTGATCCAACCTTTGTGAAGAACTTGCTCAAAAAGCTTTAAAACTGCATGTACCCTTTGACCCAGCAATATCACTACTAGGTCTGCCCAAAGAGATTTTTTAAAAGGAGAGAAAGGGCCTATTTCTGCAAAAATATTCATAGCAGCTCTTTTTCTGGTGGCAAGAAATGGGAAATTGAGGGGATGTCCATCACCTGGAGAATGGCTAAACAAGTTATATATATGGCTGTAATGGAATACTACTGTGCTATAAGAAATGATATAAAGGATGATTTCAGAAAGACCTGGAAAGACATATATGAACTGATGAAAACTGAAGTGAGCAGAACCAAGAGAACATTGTATACAGTAGCATCAATATTATGTAATGAACATTTATGAATGGCTTAGCTATTCCCAGCAATACAGTGATTCAATAAAGCCCTCAAGGATTCATGATGAAAAATGCTTCCAGAGAAAGAATTGATGGAGTCTGAATGCAGACTGAGACATACTATATTTCACTTTATTTCTTCACTTTTCTTTCATTTCTTCAAATTCTCTTTCACAAAAGGATCTCACAAAATTGAATGATATTTTACACTACTACACATGCAAAATCTGTATCATTTTGCTTGCTGTCCTGGGGAGAGGGAAAGGGTAAAAAGAAATGTGAGAATTTGGCTTATACTTAAAGAAAATTAAAGTGAAACTTGTTTTTTCGTGCAATTGATTTAAAATGAAATATTAATAAATTAAAAATAAAGAATGGTAAATAATTTGAAAAATATTAACTGATCAAAATTAGAACATAACCTTGAAGGCAGGGATTATCTTTGATTTCTTTTTATATCTTGGGCACTTAGCACACTGCCTGGCACATAATAGGTGCTTAATAATTTTTGGGAAATATAATAAAAATTACAATAATCAAGATTCAGTGCTATACAAAACTACTAAAAGGATTTTTTAAAGAACTAGGCAAAATCATAAAAAAGTTCATTAGAGGATCAAAAGAAAAACTCTCAAGAGAAAAAAGGAGTGGGGAAGAATGAATGAGGAAAGGCCTTTAGGACTTCAAGTTATGTTATTAAGCAGTAATTATCAAAGACTTAAAAGAAAACCATAAATAGAACAAAGGTTAGGTTTCTTTGGAAAGAAAGGTAAAGTACAAATAAAAGGTATCTTTTTTTATATTACAAAAGATAACTATCTACTATCCTCAAGTCCAGCTGGGGACCATCAGTGGAGCAGTAGTGTCAGACCAACATCAGTATCACCTGGACTCTTACAGGTTCTGAAGTCAATTTTGGAGAAGGAGGGACCAAGGTCACCTTTTAGAGGCTTAAATCAAAGGATTGTAGTAATAAAGAGACTATGCTATGAAATGATACAAAGTGAGCAAAAACAGAAGTTGTATATAGTAACAACAATAAAGTATGATGTTCAATTGTAAATGACAATTATTATCAACAAAGTAAGGATCTCGGGACAACTCCAAGGAATTCATGTGGGAAAAGGCTATCCACTTCCACAGAAGGAACAGAGGAAGTCTGAATGCAGACTGAAACATACCACTCTTCACCTTATTTCCTCCATAAATTTTTCTCTACTGTAAGCAACATATGTTTTGTTTCACATGATGAAATGGAAATATAACTTATATGATAATACATATGATACATGATATGATATATGCGTATATATCATATTACCTGCTTTCTTGGGGAGGTTTTACAGATGGGAAGAAGAGAGAGAACATGGATTGCAAAATTTCAGAAAATGAATATTAAAAATTATATTGACATCTAATCTGAATAAATTAAATAATTATGAAAAATGCTAAAATATTTAAATATATCAGTGATTTTAAAAGAATAACTAAAGATAAAATGTCTCAGAGAAAATAAGATAGGCAAAGTAAAAGGGCAAGCTATGTTCAGTTTATTGAATTTGAAAAAAAATGGATAAGTAATATTTATGGAAATATGAAGTTGACTAATGAAATGAAATAAAATAATTAGAAAAATCTATAATACATTTCTATAACACATTTCTAATTCTAATCTCCAAAAGACTAAGATTTAAAATGTGAAAACTATTTGAAAGAATTGAAAACACTCTTTCAAAATAAGGTATCAGTGTTGGAGAATTAAATTGCACTCCAGTGTAGAAATCATAACTGAACCTGTGAGAGGTAGCAAGAGAATGCTTTGAGAGGATAGCACAGGGCAGAGACTTGGGGACATCAGTGCTTAAGGAGCAGGAGATTGATGATGATTCACTAAGAAATGAGAAGGTCTCAGGCAAGTAAGATAAGATCAAGAGAATTAGAAATGAGGGTAAAAAAAGGGGTTAACAGTGTCAAAAGATACAAGAAAGTCTAGTAAGATAAGTGCTGAGAAAAGACAATTGGATTATAGCAGTTAGATGTCCAATGATAACCGTGGAAGGAGATGGAAAGAATTAAGCATTTATATGTATGTGTCTACTACCAGCTGGGCAATGTGCTTAAGTGTTTTGTCATTTTGTTTTTGTCAAATATCTCATTTGATCCTTACAACCCTTTGAGGGAGATGCTATTATTATCCCCATTTTCAGCTGAAGAAACTGAGGCAGACAAGTTGAGTGATTTTCCCAGGGTCTTATAGCTAGAAGTGTGAGAGGCTAGAAGGAAACTCAGCTCTTCCTGATTCCAAACCCAGAAATCTACATACCTTTTTTGTTGCAGAGTGGATGGAAGGAGGAGATAAAGAGGAATTTTGAAGAGGAAAAGAGGAGATGAGCCACTTTGTTTCTTTTTCAGCAAAGCAGGGAAAGTTCTCCACAGACAAGGAGCAGGGAATGTATTATTTTGGAAAGTTGAAAAGAGAAGGTTTGGAGCAGGTACTATATGTAGTTTGGCATAGTTAATTGGGGATGAATAACAGGATTGCTTTGCACAGCTGATGTGTGTGAGAGCTGGATTCAAACCCAAACTCTAAACCTAGGATTGACCCAGCTGTCTACCCATATTAAGTAAAAGCAATCAACTAAAATTGCCTTTAAAGTCAGGCAAGACATTATTTTAAAAAATGGGTGTTTGCTCCTCTTTCTTTGTCATCTCCATCAATACTTTTTTTCTGTTTTTGCAGAAGCCAGGCGGTAGACTCAATTATAAACCTACTCATTTAATGTTAGCTTTTATTATTGTATAACCATCTCTTGAAAATCAACCTTATTTAACATTTTTGGTGGCACAGACACTTTAGACAAGTTGGGGATGCCCATGGTCCCTTTCTTGGAATAATATTTTTGTGTGCTTGAAATACATGGGATTACACAAAAATACCCAATTATGCTGAAAGACAACTAGTAGAAAAAATTATATAGATTCTGTAGAATCTAAGCTACATACCTTTGCATAGAATGACCACATAGATGTTAATAAATCAAACTTTTCTGATTATCTTTTTCTGCCTTTGCTGTTGTCTCTCAGTCATTTCAGTTTGGCCCAAAGTCCATTTGAGGTTTTCTTGGCAAAAATATTGGAGTAGTTTGCCATTTCTTTCCCCAGCCCATTTTACAGATGAAGAAACTGGGGCAAATAGGGATTAAGTTACTTGGCCAGGTACACATAGCTAGTAAGTGTTTAAGGCTGAATTTGAGCTCAGATCTTCCTGCCTCTAGACCCAATGCTTTATCCACTGCACAACTCAGCTGCCTTTGGTGAATACAAGGTAATTTTGATCTTGCAGTATCTCATAGGATTACAGAACCATATATTTAATGCTAGAAGAAGGTCACTTGGCAATTACACCCAATGTACCTCTCCTCTCCCATATTAGAGAGGAAGAAACAAGGTTAAGATTAAATATCTTGTCCAAAGTCAATCAATCAATATTAATTAAGCCACCTTGTGCCAAGCACTTTGCTAAACACTTAGGAAACAAAGTCACTGCCCTCAAGTAGCCTACAGTCTAGTCAAATAGGTTGGAATGATTTGAGCTGTGATTAAGATCCAAGGTCCTCTACATCCAAAGTAAAAGCTCTTTCTGCCACTAGGGAATCATAGACTATTAAAATGCTTGAATTGTTAAGGGCCTTAGAGATTATCTAATTTAACCCATTTGTTTTTCATTTGAAGAAGAGGTTTAAAGAGGTTAAATGATTTGACGAAAGTTCTACAATGAATTAGTGGTAGACCCAAGCCTTCTAAATAGCAGTTCAGCACTCTGTTACACCACAGACTAATTTAGCATTATTGTAAAATTCTGTAAATAACCTACCAAATAGTTATCCCAGATTCAAATAATCAAGTTGATTGTGCTTCATTGTAAACACAAAGGAAGGTAAGCTAGCATTAAAACTGGCAATGCTGCTGAAATCTTTCCATTAGAAATGTTTTTCTCCTACCATTATTTAAAAATACCACACAAGCCACAACATATTAAATTTAAAGAAAAAAAAACACAATAATACAGAACTGCCTTAAAGTAGGGCATATTTTTAAAAGCATAGTTTGCTGCTGCTTTTTTTGTGTACTCTTGCCCTTTCCAAACTCATCTTCCAAACATTTGGGGCATTTGCTCACAGTCATGTGTTAAAAGATATGCAGGAAAACAAGTTAAGGATTTTACTTTATAGTTGTGTACAAAATTCATTATTAGTCTGATTTGGTTTTGACTCAAGAAATAATAGATTCTTTTTAGAGATCCTTGGAGGTCTTCAAGTTGAGACCAAATGATAATTTGTTTGGTATGCTATGGTGGACATTCCTTTCATGTGTAGGTTGTACTATATAACCAATAATTTCCTTTCCAACTCTCAAATTCTTATATATTGTGATCCTGAGATCACTTTATGTGCTTTGAGTCACGATGTCTAGTGAACTCTAATGGGTTGCCCAGTGATGGCAGATAACTTTCTTTAAAAATACAAACAAGTGATATTATTTCTTAAATATTGAGCCACTGAAGAAAAAAAGACTTGATTTGGGAGAAAAAAGTTGAAGCAACTCTCCCAATAAAGCTATTAGAATATTTTATTCCTATTCTAAACACAACTGAGCAGTTAACTCCTTAAGAAAAATTGTCCATTGAAATGAATTGAGTTTTGAGTTTCACACATGAAAAGCCTAGTTTAAGTGCTGTAGTTTCTTGTTTCTTTTTGTAATTAAGAAAAAATTCTTTATTATTCTCCACTAGAATCTCATAAGTTCTTAATTCTATAGCAGAAAAATGCTGACAGGTCCTGTTATGAATGAACTTCCTATGCAATAGTCAATTAGTTAAGATTTATGAATCACCTGGTATATGCTAGGGCACTATGCTAAGCACTGGGGATACACCCCAATCCAAAAAAAAGAAAAAACAGTCCCAGCCCTCAAGGAGCTTATAATCTAATGGAGGAAACAACAAACATGTAACAAAAAAGCTATATGCAGAATTAAAGGAAATAATCAATGGAGGGAAGAAAGTAAAATTTAAATGGATTGGGAAAGACTTCCTATAGAAGGTAGGAATTTAGTTGGGACTTGAAGGAAGCTATGGAAGCAGAAGTCAGAAATGAAAAAAAATGAAATCAGAAATGAAAAAGGGGAGCATTATAAGTATAGGGCATAGCCAGAGAAAATGTCTGGAACCAAGAGAGACAACATCTTCTTTGTGGAACAGCAATGAGACTAATGTCACTGGATCCAAGTATATGGGGATAGAGGGGGAGGAGGAAGAACATCAGAAATGTGTGTTGTGTGAAAAGGTGCTGGGGGGGGTGGGAGCTAATGAAGGTGTTTCATTGATAAATGGAGGATTCTGTATTTGATTCTAGAGGTGATAGACACTAGGGTTGTATTGGAGAGCCTATGGCATGTGCTGGAATGTACCTGAGGGGGCTGCTCCTGTAATGCAGGATTGCTGCAAGAACCTCTTGCATTTGCAAAACCAGCAGAAGCAATCCTTGCAGTTAGTGAAACGGAATGTTGACCTAGCCTGGCCCTGGTCTCACAGCAAAACCGTTGGAGCTGGGACTATAAATATCCCTGGAGAGCCAACTGTGGGGTTCTGATTTCCTTAACCGGACCCAGACATCCTGCTATACCCTGTATCTCCCCCCTTGGGCCTTGGGAGGGGGGAAATTGGTGGGAGGAGAATGTGGGAAATTGGTTTACTTAGGCAGGCAGGGACACTCCTAAACCAAACCATTACCCTCATTTGTTAATCTGCTAGACCACCCTACATCAGGGCAGTGAAATTTATCCCTGGCTGAGGGGCTGGTTCCCTCAGCCTGACCCTACCTTCTGAGACTCTCTGCTAGCAATGGCTCCTTCACCCTTAGCAACAGTTTCCCAGACCTTAACCCTCTTCCCTCAGTTTACCCTTGCTTTTAATAAACCCCTTGGCGTTATTCAAAGAGTTTCAGTTGATTCATTTATACCATCAAGGCCAGGGCTGAAGAGGGAAAGATAACTTTCCCTTGTTTCTTGAGGGCTAAACCAGGCATCCATCTTGCTCAGGAAATAAACCAAGTTCACTTCCTGTTGGCTTTCAGTTTCCATCACGAGGGGAGAGGCATCTCACTCCTTACCTCAAGGAGCTTAGAGACAACAGGGAGATTGACTGAAACATCTCAGCTCAGGCTCACACAACCCTGGCTGACCCAAGCCAACCTATACTGAAGTTATAGTCTCCCTGCCTAGAAGACTCATCTGGTACCACCCTGCCCTCTAATATAAGCCTCATTAGCCCCATTTATTTCTTGATTACACTCCCTTCCCCCTCTCAATGCATCTGAAGACATTTCTCACATCACCCACCCCTCTGCCCAGCAGCCCAATGGGAGTACTTCCTCCATCCCCTGTCTAGGTTAAGGGTTGGGGGGCTCACATATAGCATGAGGGTTGCAGTTTGGGTACTCAGTCTCTAAAAGGTTTGCCATGATTGCACTAGGGTATATTGAGTATGGGGGGGGGGAGTTACGTTGTTGGACACAACAGATTTGTCTATAGTTCAAGGATCAGCCTAGCTAAATTTGTGTAGATTCATTATGGAGATTACCACTACATTATTAAATGTCTGGCCACAAAAACTCAGGAAGACCATAGACTAAGGTGTGGAGGAAGGGCTAAAAGAAGACATAGTTGTGTGTGTGTGTGTGTGTGTGTGTGTGTGTGTGTGTGTGTGTGTGCTTTAAGACTTTTGAGACACTGTATAGAAGAAGGAAAAGAGTATGCATGTGTATCTTTTGGACATACATCCACTGTGAAAAATAAAATGGTTTGGGTTCTTAAAAAGTGGGGGCGGGGGGTGGAAATCCAACTATTTTGCACAGTTTTATACCTAGCATGAGTCCTAACAAACTGAACAGAACACAGTCATTTCTGCTCTGAGCAAAATGGATATAAACCCATTTGTCAAGGAATCTGAATCAGAATAATTTATAAGTATAGGTAAATCATCTAATGCTAAGGTTAAGTTTCAAAAGTAAATGCCACATGTACCTCCTTTATTCTACTTAATGGAGTATATGTACATTTTTCCTAAATATACTAGAAACTTGCAATAACATATGCATTATAGACTTGAAAACAGACTATTATGGATGATGACTCCAAAAGGGTTATTACTGAATTACAACAAGGATGTAATTACTAAAACAATTTCGCCTCTGATCATCTCACAGCATTAACTGAAATTGTTATAGAAAAACTGTGGTATAGTTCTATCAATAAAAAGTAGCCAATAATTGTCAATTATCTTCAAAAAACCTCCTTAGGAATTTGGAGTACATTTATTAAGTACCAACTATATGCAAGGCACTGTGATGGGAATCTGGGAGAGATAAAGATAAAAATAATATAGTTGTTTTCCTCTCAGAGCATACATCCCACTTGAGTTATACAGGATGAATAGGGATAAGGACAAAACCTATTATTTCATAGGTCCACGATGAGGAAACTCCCTCTATTATTGAAAGACAGCATCTTCTCTGCAATTTATAGTCTTAGAGATTTGTCTGGAACATTGACAAATTAAGTGACTTGCATAAGGTCACACAGCTTATATGTGTTGGAAGTGGGACTTCTGAGACTAGTAATCTACTCACTACACAATGCAGTTTCTCCAAGTACACACGCATAGTAATTGAATATTCAAATATATATGTATACACACATATTATATATCTACATATTTTAGATATATAAAATGAACAATCTGTTCTCACCCATCCCTTTTGGATACTCTATAGTGTAGCAAAGTTGATCTCTCATCTCTTTGTCCTTGACTCTCCACATTAGCAACTGCCCTCTTCCCTTCCTGCCATTTCCTGTTGTAATCTCAACTCAGATACTATATTATTGTTCATGAAACCTTTAACCTTCCTCCTGCTCCTCAAATGATGTCCATTCTGAAATTTCTGACTTCTTTTACCCTTATCACATTCTTTCTTATATCATATGTAGAAGACAGCATGGCATAATGTTGGGTTGGACATGGAATATGGAAAACATGGGCTTAAACCCAAGCCCACCTCCAACATATGTCAATAGGCAAATTTGTTTAACTTCCTCATTTTCAAAACAGGGATAATAATATCTACCTCACAGAGTTGTTTATGAGGCTCAAATAATATAATGTAAATTTTACACACTATATTCATCTATTATTATTATTATTATTATTGTTGTTGTTGTTGTTATTATTATTATTATTTACATATATGTGGCATTCCATTCCCTACTCCCATTAGACAGTAAGCTCTTTGAAGACAGAAACTGAGTCATTTTTTCCTGTCTTTATCAACAGCGCCTAACATAATGCCTTGAATAGAGTAGATAGATCCTTAAAATTGCTTGTTGAATTTGGCTAAGTAAATTCTGTAAAATCTGCAAATTCACTTTAAAAAGAACATGAACTATCTTGATAACAACACTAAGGCAGAATGACAAGGGCTAGGCAAGTGGAGGTAAGTGACTTGTCAAGGGTCACACAGCTAGGAAGTGTCTGAGGCCATATTTGAACCCAGGTTCTCTCAATTCCAGTCTTGACATTCCATCTACCCTCCCATGAAGTTGTCCCTAAAAGTCACTTTTTTTGAAGTACACCTCAGGTATGTCAAATATATTAAAGTTTTTTTTAACCTAAAGCAGAGGTGTAAAACAAGAGGGTCACCTAGCCTGAACCAGATTTAAATGTAATCTAGAAATATTTTACAAAATAAATAAAAGTACAATCGAACTTAGATAATGTGAATACATAGTTTTCTATACAACGTATGGGGAAGTAGGGTTTTTATGATTTAGTGAGATCCATTTCTTTTTTTTTTTTAACCCTTGTACTTTGGTGTATTGTCTCATAGGTGGAAGATTGGTAAGGGTGGGCAATGGGGGTCAAGTGACTTGCCCAGGGTCACACAGCTGGGAAGTGGCTGAGGCCAGGTTTGAACCTAGGACCTCCTGTCTCTAGGCCTGACTCTCACTCCACTGAGCTACCCAGCTGCCCTAGATCCATTTCTATTTGGGTTTGATGCCATTGACCCATTGGTTTGTCATAAAAAAAACAATGCCAGTCTTCCCTCTGATTCTAATTGGGTCTTTAAGCAGTGGAAAGTGAAAGCTGAATGCAGTTCACCATATATTTTTCCCCAAATAATTAAAGGTTCTAAAACTAATTAATTATAAACCTAATCCTTCCAAAGATCTTTACATAATTTTTTGTTGATCTTATATAAGACATTCTGTTTACTTCAGATTTTTTTTAGAAGTAAAAAGAAATAAAGGTAACTCCCTTTAAAGAACAAATTTGAAAATTTGTTATAAAGTATGGTTGAAGATGATGATATTTCCCTATTCGCCTTTTCTACATTATCATCATTTCTTTTAAAAAATCATCTTAAGACCAAATTTTCTGACTAGTAGAATTTAATTGCATATATTTTGTTCTATGAAATATAAATATGAGAAATTCAAGGAAATAAGGTAAGACTTCTATGAGCTGATACTGAGTAAAATAAGCAGAATGAGAACTATTCTGACAATGACTACAACATTGAACTACATCTGACAATGAAAACAACACTTTAAAAAAATCGGCAAAACTCAAATTAACTGCTATGTCCAATCTTGATTCCATAGAAGAGAAAAGGAAATGTATTTCCCACACAGTTGAGAGCTGGGGTTGGGGGCCTATAGATTTCAAATATTGCATATGCTATTTGATAAACTCTTTTGTTGGTCAGTTTTGCTTAACTGGTTTTCTTTGTTCCAAGGTGGTTTTCAATGAAAAGAGGTTAGTATATCAGAAATCAAGGTATCATGAAAAAAATTTTCTTTATCTTGCTCTTTGTTTGGGAATAACAAATTGGCTTCTCCATTCTTGTTAAGCTCTTAGGCAGATTATGTATGTTGGTTGAGTAATAAATTGGTTGAGTGAAAAAGAAGCATCTTTATTCTATTATTGGAGAGGCCATGAATTTGATAAGGGAAGGGGAATATCACTAAAGATCATTGAAAGAGAGAAACAGATCATAAAATTGTAATGTAGGAATAAATCATTTAGTAGATTTATTTTTAATAGCAAATTCTAAGTTTAAAATATTGGTGGTTGGGGGTGGAGGCAAGATGGCAAAGAAGGCAGATAGACCTACCTGATCTCTTCCAAATTACACTCCAAAAAACTATAATCCTCAATACGAATTCTGGAGGAGCAAAACCCACAAAAATATGGGGGGGTAATTTTTTTTAAATTTAGAATATTTTTCAATGGTTACATGATTCATGATTTCCCACCTATCTTTCTTCCCTCCTCCCAGAGCTGAGAAGCAGTTCCACTGGGTTATACACGTATCATTGTTCAAAACCTATTTTCAAGTTATTTATATTTGCAAAAGAGAGATCTTTTAACATCAAAACCTTAATCATATCCCCATCAAAGTATACAATCAATCATGTTTTTCTTCTGCGTTTCTGCTCCCACAGTTCTTTTTCTGGATGTAGGCATCATTCTTTCTCTGGATTGTCCTGGATCGTTGTATTGCTGCTAGGAGAAAAGTCTATTATATTCGATTGTGCCACTGTGTATCAGTCTCTGTGTACAATGTTCTCTTGGTTCTGCTCCTTTTACTCTGCATCAATTCCTAGAGGTCATTCCAGTTCACATGAGATTCCTCCAGTTCATTATTCCTTTTAGCACAATAGTATTCCATCATCAGATACGACAATTTGTTCAGCCATTCCCCAATCAATGAACTTCTTTTCCAATTTTTTGCCACCACAAAGAGTCCAGCTATAAATATTTATTATTACCTTATTATCTCCTTGGGGAACAAATCTAACAGTTGTATTCCTGGATCAGAGGGCAGGCATTCTTTTAAAGCCCTTTGAGCATATTTCCAAATTGCCCTCCAGAATGATTGGATTAATTCACAACTCCACCAACAGTGTTATTAGTGTCCCAATTCTGCCATATCCCCTTTAACATTTATCACTTTCCTTTGCTGCCATATTGGCCAGTCTGCTAGGTGTGAAGAAGAACCTCAGAGTTTTTTAGATTTGCATTTCTCTAATCAGGAGAGATTTAGAACACTTTTTCATGTGATTATTGATAGTTTTGATTTCTTCATGAGAAAACTGTCTCTTCATGTCCCTTGACCATTTGTTGATTGGGGAATGGCTTGATTTTTTGTAAATTTGACTTAGTTCCTTACTGTCAGAGAGTTTTGTTAAAAGATTTTTTCCTAGTTGCTTTCCTCCTAATTTTGATTGCATTGGGTTTTTTAAAAACATTTTTAATTTTATATAACCAAAGTTATTCATTTTACATTTTATAATGTTCTCTATCTCTTGCTTGGTCTTAAATTCCTTCCTTTGCCACAGATCTAACAGGCATACTATTCCAGTTTATTCTAGTTTATTTATAATTTCACTCTTCATATTTAAGTAATTTACCCATTTTGAATTTATCTTGGTATAGGGTGTAAGATATTGATCTAAACCTAATCTCTCCCATACTGTTTTACAATTTTCCCAGCAGTTTTTGTCAAATAGTGAGTTCTTGTCCCAAAAGCTGGGATCTTTGGGTTTATTGAACAGTAGCTTGCTAAGGTTACTTACTCTTAGTCTATTCCATTGGTCCATCCTTCTGTCTCTTAGTCAGTACCATATTGTTTTGATGACCACCGATTTATAGTGCAGTTTAAGATCTGGCACTGCTAGGCCCTCATCCTTCACTTTTTTTTCATTACTTCCCTTGATTTTCTTGATCTTTTGTTCTTTAGATGACCACTCTTATAATTTTTTCTAATTCTATAAAAAGTTTTTTGGTAGTTTGATAAGTATGGCACTGAATAAGTAAAATAATTTGGGTAGGACTGTCATGTCAAGCTGATGACTACAGGAGACATCAAGAAACAATCAAAATTAAAAGAATGGGAAAAATAGAAGAAAATGTGAAATATTTCATTGGAAAAACAAACTGACTTGGAAAATCAATCCAGGAGATAATCTAAGACTTATTGGATTACCTGTAAACCATGATTAAAAAAAAAGCAAAAAAACTTAGACATCACCTTTCAAAAAATTATCAAGGAAAACTGCCCTGATATTTTAGAATCATAGGATACAATAGGAATTTTTAAAATCCACTGTTCACCTCCTGAAAGAGATCCCAAAAGGATAACTCCCAGGAATGATACAGCCATATTTAGAACTACTAAGGTCAAGGAGAAAATACTGTAAGCAACTAAAAAGAAGCAATTCAAGTATCATGGAGCCACACTCAGGGTAACCCAAGATTTAGTAGCTTCTACAATAAAGGATCAGAAAGCTAGAAATATGATATTACAGAGGGCAAAGGAGCTAGGACTTCAACCAAGAATCACTTATCCAGCAAAACCAAGAATAATCCTTCAGGAGAAAAATGGATATTCAATGAAATAGAGGATTTTCAAACATTCCTGATGAAAAGACCAGAAAGGAATGGAAAATCTGACTCTCAAATATAAGACTCAGGAGAAGCATAAAAAGGTAAACAGGAAAGAGAAGTTAAAAGACATGCAATAAGGATGAATTTGTGTATATACATACATGGGAATATATAAACTTAATATAAAATGTATCCCTTTATTACATTTGATAGCCCCACCTTTTGACTGGTCACTCACTGTGGCTTCCTTGAAGAGGTTGGCTCAGGCCCACATGTGTCTACATAGTGTCATAGCAGGCTGGGGGAAGTCCTGGTATAATAGGTGACATGTTGGGAAGTCAAGATTTAGGACCCAGACTGTCCAATCAGAAAGGCCCTGGGGGTGGCAAAACCAACTATATAAGTGGATGGAAAGGAAGCCAGCTCTATCTCTCCCTGAACACAAGCACTAGCATGCACTCGTGCTCTCGCTCTCTCTCTCTCTATCTCTCTCTCTCTCTATCTCTCTCTCCCTCTCTCTCTCTCTCTCTCTCTCTCGAGCATTTAATGCTCTGCTTATGCCATAGCTGGGAACTGGAGCTAAGGAAGTATGGCATGGCTTGAAGGCTTTTTTAACTATGATGAGCTCTCTTTAACCTTTGCTAATAAATAATTATAAATTAATATACAGTTTCAAGGGAATTTTAATCATTATAAGAAGATAGTTCTTATAACAACTAAGAACTTCATCATTATTATGGCAGATTAAGAGTATACATAGAGGGCAAGGAAATGAGTTGAATAGGATAGCATATCTAAAAATAATAATAAAATTAAGGTATGAGAAAGAAGAATATATTAAGAGGAGGAAGGAAAACAGAATATGGTAAATTACTGTACATAAAAGAAGCATGAAAAAGATTTCACAGTAAGGATAAGATGGGGGAGGTTGGAGGGAAGCATGGGAACTATACTCTTATCAGAATTGGCTCAATACGGGAAGAAAGAACATACACAAACAATTGGGTATAGAAATCTATCTTATTCTATAGGAAAGTAGGAGAAGAAGGGGATAAGAGAAGAGTTGCAGGGCTAATAGAAAAGAGTAGACCACTACATTTGAAGATTTAGTGGTCAGAAACTAAATAGGGGAAAATAGGATGGAGAGTAATTCACAGTAATCAAATTGGTACAAAAATTTTTTGCAACTTTCTAATAAAGGTACCATTTCTTAAATACATAGATAAATGAGCCAAATGTATAAGAAAACAAGTTATTCCCCAATTGCTAAATGGTCAAATGATTATGAACAGGCAAACAATTCTCAAAGTAATTAAAGCTTTCTATAGTCTTGCAAAAAATTATTTAAATCACTATTAATTAAAGAAATGCAAACTAAAACAACTCTGAGTACCATACCACACCCACAAGATTGGCTATTCAGACAGTAAAGGAAAATGACAATACTTGTGGGGATATAGAAAAATTGAAACACTGATGCACTATTGGAGGAGGATCCAAACATTCTAGAGAGCAATTTGGACCTATACCCAAAGGACTATAAAATACAAGATAACTTTTGACCCAGCAATTCTATGATAAGTGTGTATCTTAAAGAGATTTTTAAAAAAGGAAAGACCTGTATATACAAAAATATTTAAAGCAGCCCTTTTTGTGGAGGCAAAGAATTGGAAAGTGAGAGGATAGTCATCAATAATCTTAGTAAGTTATAATATGTGACTGTAATGGAATATTATTATGCTCTAAGAAATGACAATCATGAGGAACTCAGAAAAACCTAGAAAGAGTTACTACACAAACTGAAATAAACAAAACCAGAACAATGTACACAGTAACAGGAATACGTACAATGAAAAACTATGAAAAACTTAAGTATTCTCAGCATTACAATGATCCCAAATAATCCCAAAGGACTCGTGAGTAAAAAAAAAATGCCTTCTGCTTCCAGAGTAAGAACCAATGAAGTCTTAATCCAAACTAAAGCAAACTTGTTTTGATTTTTTTAATTTTTTGTTTGAGTTTCCTTCCACTAAAGGATTTCAATAGGAAAATGTTTTACATGACCACACATGTAAAATCTACATGAGATCTCTTACTATCTAGGGGGTAAAGAGGATTGCAGGAAGGAAAGAATTTGAAACTCAAAATTATTTTTAAAATATGAGAAAATGGTTTTACCTATAATTATAGGGAAAAATAAAAATTTAAGAATGATTTTTATATGTAATTGAAAAAATATTTTTAACAAAGAAAAAAATTCTGATGCCTAAAGCATCATGTTTAGGACAGAATTTTCTTACATTATTTGGCAATTTGGGGACAAATAGGATCCAAGTTTCTCCTTCTTGCTGTCAGTCACATTGCATCTTATATCCTTTAATGTTTACATACCGAGTAAATACCTGAGAGATAAATTAGGAGTCAAAAATAAACAGTGTGTAAAAAAGACTGGTAGTGTAAATGCACCAGAGAGCTTTATGACGGGTGGAAAATAGCATGTTACATACAAAGCATACCAAGGTTATCATACCCAGCCACTTACACAACATATCTTAATCAAGCAGAGATAAAATTGGGCAGGGAAGGAACAAGTTTGTCCTGAGTCAACTGACCTGGAAAATACTTTCATCTTTAATATTAGTCACTATACTCTTCTTTAGAAGAGCCAACTTAGCTTCTCTTTGCCTTGCCAGTGAACTCTAAATACCTTTTCTGATGGAAAGAATTTTTGCTTAGCAATTGGGAAACTACTTTCTTGTTAGAGAATCTGTCATCTCCTACTAGCTGTGTGACATTGGGCAAGTCCTTTAATCTCTCTGTGCCTCATCTATAAAATGGATGTAATACAACCTATTTTCCCTCAATAGTGTTAAGATTTTTTTTAAAGCAATAGGTAATACGTGAAAGCCTCTTCTTACCATCCTTCCACCTCCTCAGCAAGAAGAGCACATTGCAAGTTCCAAGGACGCTAAAGGAGCAGCTATTTCTCCTGAGTAAATGCTGAGTCAAATCTCAAGAGTCAAAGGAATTTGATAGTTGTATACATGCCCCAGAGGATGTGACCAAGTCCTTCAGCCAACCTGAAAGAACTTTGTGGAATACCTAGAGAAGTGTCTTGGTCTTGTTTACAACTAGTGAACAATTAAAATGGGTTCTCACCTGATAAATATATCAAGGTTAAGTGGTTGTGATATGTTTTCACTGATAAATGTATCAGTGCTAAATGGGGTTCTGTTACTTTGATCATACCTTTACACAAATGCAAAGCCTGATGCTAACAAGAATAATCATCTTTTTCTGCTCACAGTTGTCTCTCTACACATAGGTTCATTGGTTCATACATGTAGAGTTGGAAGGTCACTTGGATGTTTAACAGATCCTGAAACTGAGTCATAAAGTCCTGCCTAAGATCCTGCATGCTGTATGACAGGATTTGAACAAAGGTACTCTGATTCTAAATTTCAATATTTTTTTCAATCCCATCCTGCCTTCTTACACAAGTATTCTGATGTGCTTATAAAGACGAGGCTACATATTTATATCTACATATATCATATATACATATACATATAACATCTATAGAGGGGAAAAAATGTTATAAATGCCTAACTTTTTGCATTTCAGATTTATGCTCCCTGATAACAAAGGGAAGCGTGAAGTAGTTTATAGATTAATCCACAGTTCAAACTTAGAGTAAGATGTTAAGACATAAAATCCCAAAAGGTCCCATTTAAAGGGGACTTTCTTTCATCAGACTAGAGCTTTCAACAGGAAAGGAGATCTTCCAAAGACCCTGTTGTTGCTACCACCATATTGCTCTGCTAGGAGAGAATATGCTTTAATATAAAGTCTTGATTTTAAATTCAGCAGGTCTAGAACTGAGTCTGATCTCTGATACCTAACTAGTTATGTACTCAGAGGGAAGTCACTTAACCTCTGGGAACCTCAGTTTTTCATCTATAAAATAGAGAAAATAATATTTATCCCACCTACACCACAGGAGTGTTGCAAGGCAAGTACCTTGGAAACCTACAGGGATGACATAAATATGAGTGGTAGTTGTTTTGTACTGATAGTTGTCTACTCAGATTCTATAATATAGAACATTTGCTCAGAAATAAATTGCATGCTATTGGGAGTGGTGGGGAATGCAGAGGTATTTTTTAAAGTATTATCGATTCCTTAAAAAAAATAACCTCTTCTACCCTTTTATCCTCACACGGAAAGGTTAAGTGATTTGCCCAGGGTCACATAAGCAGGTCTTAATACCCAGGCCTTCTTATTTCAAGGCTAATTTTTAATCTGCCAGTGGTGTCAAATTCAAATAGAAATGGATCCCTGTGGTAGCATATTAACTTAGAAAACTACAAATTTATGTTATCTGTATGATATTGTATTTGTATTTATTTTGTTAAACATTTCTCAAATACATTTAATATGGTTAAAGTGCACTAGAGAATTTCACAGGTCACTACATCATGCCTAACGCTGCTTTGGCAGCATATTCCTTTCAGAATGAATCCTTTGTAACAAATAAACCAATTCGACAAAAATAACAGAGTTATTAATTTTAACAATACATACAACTCTCTGCCCTAGTAGTTCCCCACCTCTTCAGAAAAAAAATTGTTAAAAATCGTATTTATAGTGTCTTTGAATAATCCGCTACTTAGTACTTCCTGAGAAGGATTTGAAAAATAAAATGGACCAATTCTTCCTGAAGTATCATATTTGTTCTCAAGAAGTAACACATCTGGGAGATTCTGGCCCATCAAGATACCACAATAGAGTCAAATAAGCAGATGAGAGTCACTAGTCTGTGTTCAAGTACTTACATCCTAAACATCAAAGATCTGGAAGGGGTCTTTCAGATGTGTCGACCATATTTTTTCCAAATAAAAATTGGGACAGATGGTCTGAAAAAGGATTTTCCTTTTGCAAAGCTTCTTTCTTTTACAAGGACAATTTCTTTTCTTGAAATTAGAACTGTCATTTGGGGGTATGCAGCATACAACTAGCTCCATCCATAATTCACAGAAGAGTTAAAATTGTGGCTCAAATCTCACTTAAAGTTCAGGGTTGTTTGCATTTAAACCAAACACACTCTTTTTCTTTGTACAGTCAGTGCCCAATTTAAGAGCTAAGTTCTATTTCCAAAGTCCATTTGTAAATCAGATGTTCAGAACTCAGAATATATTTTCTCTCTAGAATTGATCTCATATATGGTGTTTAGTTTTTTGGGTCAGGTCAAAAAATCCTATCTAACGTATAATGTACCTGAAATAGAATAGTGTACAATTGACAATACAGAATTTGAAGTCAGAACTCTAATTTTGGAAAGATAGTGCAGCAACATTCCCTCCCTCCCTCCCCCCATTTATATGCTAAGTAGTAAAAGCAAATCTTCCCCTAGCCCAACATCATCATTCTTCCTCTCCTCTAAACCATGCCCAGCACCAAGGCACTAGGTATGGTGGTAGTCCTTGGCCCTTCAGGAAGAGTTCTGGCTGGCTTAAATTCCCAGGTCGAGCATTTATTGTGGGAAGGTATGGGAAAGCAATTTTATCATTCTGAACTTCAGTGTCCTCAACTTTAAAATAAAGAAGTTGAATTGATCAGGGTTCTCAAGTCTTTCAAAATTGATTTTACCACGTTATTATAGTATAAAACTATTCTCCTGATTCTGTTCATTTCACTCTGCACCAGTTCATACAAGTCTTCCCAAGTTTCTATGAAACCATACATTTCATTATTTCTTATGGTACATTTACATTCTGTTCCATTCATATGTAATACTTTGATCAATCATTCTCCAGTTGATGGAGACTGCCCCAGACTTGGTTTTCAGTTCTCCAAATGACCAACCATGATTCCAGAGGATTGAAGATAAATCATGTTACCCAGATCTTCACACAAAGGTTATGGACCAATTCATGCAGAAAAGGATGTATATTTTGGGGACATGGTCAATTAGAAATTTTTGTTATAAGGATTTTCTTTCCTGGAGAGAGGTGAGAAGTTGGGAGGTAGTAAACATAAATACTCATTAACTGACATAAAAAAATTCAATACTAACATTTTGCTTTTCTGTGATCTTCTGAGTGGGAGCATGGGGAAAGGTGAGGTCGGGATTGAGAGAAGGGGCAGATAAAGCCCAAGGAATTCCCTGTCCCTTTCTTTCTGAAGGTCCTAGGGATTGGCTGCTGACTTCTTTTTCCATTGCCATCACTTTTGCTTCTGACCAGGGTTAGTTTCTCTTTTTCCCTAATCAACAGCAAAACTCAAATATAACTCAAGTGGAAATGTGTTATTAATTTTTTTTAAAAACTCAAATAAAATCTCTAATAGAATCCCTTTAAAGTGTTTTTTTTGCTCTTTCACTTCTAGTAAACAAAGGATTAACCAACAATGACTAAAAAGAGATTTCCTTAATTTACTTTTATTTTTATCCTTTATACAAGCAAAGAAAAAGTCTCATAAAGGTCCTGAAGAGTAGGCTTTCGTGTACAAAGGGTGAAGCAAGATTTATCTACATTTCAGAAGAAAATGCCATGGATTATATTCCAATAGTGACCCATAGAAACTGGACCCTGGTTAGGGCAGGTTTTTCAGGGAGGGGAAGATGAGGAAACCAAGTCAGTTGAAGACCAATGGAAGGTAGCATTGGGCAGAGGTAGTGGAAATGGTGAGGTACAAGCAGCTAGGTGTAAGAATTTATCATCCCCTCCTGACCAGAAGTGACTAACTAGTTCCAAGCAGTAGACATTGGAAGAGGAATAAGGAGGAAGAGAAGAAATCTCAAGAGAAAGTTGTTGGGAAGGAAGGGTTTTCTTTTCCTCTATGCTATTTTTTTTCAGTTTTCACAATGGCTTACTTCTAAGAAACAAGGACCTATAAAAAAAATCAGAGACTATATTATAAGAAATATTTTCCAGAATAGTATCTTTATACATGGGCAGTTAGGGGGCACAATGAATGCATAGAATACAGGGCCTAAAATCAGGAAGACTCATCTTCCCAAGTTCAAATCAGACCCCAGACATTTACTGGATGTGTGACTCTTGGCAAGTCACTTAACCCTTTTTACCTCAATTTCTTCATCTGTATAACATTAGCCAGAAAAGGAAATGTCAAACTATTTCATTTTCTCTGCCAAGAAAACCCCAAATGTCACAGTCAGAGAAGGCTGAAAATAAAAAACAAGTCTATAGTCATAATATAATTATCAATATCATTATCATCACACTATCCTTTTCTTAGACCAATGACATCTGATTATTAGCATCTTAATATTCTCCACTTAAACTTCAATGTAGGAAATATTAAATAAAAATCACTTACTATGAATTTTGAGAATGATCACAGGGAATCAGAGATCTGTCATACCCTTGAGATCATCAGATGTTGTCTGGGAAACTGCAAATTCAAATGAATCCAGAAATATAGATTTAATCAACACTGATCTAAGTGAGTGGCCATTCTTGTTCTTCCATATCCCTCTGAATCTCCTTTAGCTTTATTTTGAAAAGGCCAGCAGCTAAGCAATTCCAAACATCACTTTCCAGGTAGGGAAGATGCTACTGCATTTTGACAGATGGATTGCTAAGTGTGGGGCAGCCACCCATTTTCATCAACTTAAGTACTAATCATTGACCCTAATCAGATTTTACTGTGAGATTATTAATAGGAGTTAGCATTGGAGCTCAAATGGATGGCATTTAGTATAATCCATACTTTATTTTTCCCCAGCAGGTGAGAGACAGAGACAGAGAAGACAGGAAAAGAGAGATTTAGTAACTTGATGCCATTTGCATTTTTCCCCCTGCTCTAAACACTAGAGTTGTGGTTAGCTTGAACATCCAGGTCAAAGCATCTCAATAGAAAGCAATGAATGTCATTAACCAAGTAAATTTAAGAGTTGATAACAAGGAACTTTGAGCAACTGGGTATCTCTTCTAGTTGAGCTGGGGTTGGAGGGGAAAAATTAGGAAATAGATGAATAAAGTTATTTTTTCTCATCCTCAATGAAAAATGGATTGCTGAATGAATGAAGAGAACTAATAAAGGTTGCCACTTTAGATCTATATAGTGACCTCCCTCAGAAAGAGCTCAAAGCATTTTCAAATCTAGCATCTCCCTTAATTTCACTGTTCCCCAGCCAAGGGAGCAGAAAGAATAGCCGGAGAGAGAGTGGCAAGAGTCATTCCCTGCTCATTAGTCTCAGAATATCATGGGGTGGGGAGAGGGCGGTGACTCAGGAGTGACTGTTTCACATTCCACTCATTTTTATTGTGGGATCAGGTTATCAATAGCAGACCCCTAAAGCAGGTGCCGCACAAACAAGTGTAATATAATGTAATGTAAACTAAACACACCCCTGCTGTCCTCAGGCTTAGAGTTTCATTTGCTCCCCCAACAAGAAACCTGAAACATACCAAAAAAAATGCAAATGGCCTCTGCTACTTGACCCCCATTCCTCACCTGACCTCTAAGGTTCTCTTGGATTTGAAAAATACCTGCCCCGATTGGTAGGAGGCAGTCAGCCCCACGACAGTCAGTTCCCCCTTCTCTCAAGGCGCAGGCAGGAGACCTAGAAGCCAAAAATCCTTAGTCTTTTTATGCCCCCTCTCCCTCTGTTCAAATATCCACCTTCACGCTGATTGGCTCCTGGTTACCTCACTGCCCCTTGTCTTTGAAGAGTTCTCGGCGCAGCAGCGGCTCTCAGACAGGATTAGAATCTCTATTCCCCAAAAGTGTCTATGGGTGCATATGTGTATGTGCATGTGTGTGCATGTGTGCGTGCGTGTGTGTGTGTGTGTGTGTGTGTTTGCATTGACCCAACTTGACAGTAGGGAGTAGCTTCTTTTAATTGCTTTTCCTGGTAACTTCCTCTCACTCTCTAGTCTCCGCACATGCTCATATTAAATACTTCGGCAGATTTCCTACTCCCTTTAGCAAAGGCTTTGCTTGTTGGGGGGCGGAGTTGGTGGGGGGGGGGGACCCTTAGGCTGAGTGTTAGCAGGCCAGAAAAAAAAGCCTAGAACCCGGACCGATTCACCTAGCAGCATCAAGCCACAAGTTGCTGCAAAGGGAGCAAGCCAATTTGAATATCTGATATTCCTGACTCTCTTGAACCTTTTCATTAAACTAAGCACCTTTAAACAATTCTAAATTCCAGTTAGCTCTTTTTTCACAACTCTACTCAGATTCTAGTTTGAAAGAAATTGTCTCTTTTTCCTTTCTTTTCTTCTTTTTTTACTTCTATCTCTCACTGTCTCTGTCTCTGGTATGGACTTTCTTCTGGCACCCCTTAAAACCCCCTTTTCTTTCCTGAAAAAAAAATAATCATTTTTAACATTCCACGTTGGCATATGGATTAGACACACATCATTTTAAAGGATAACTGGAAGAATTTAGTGTTTTATACCATATTTGCTTGCTAAGTATACAACTGGATGTCAAATTCTGTGACAATAGACCACAGAACTGTTCTCATTCCTTTGTTGGGATGAAATTTTCTCATAGTCAATGTCACTTATGACAAAAGAGTAATCTGATGGGGCTTAGCAGTCTTAGTTATACAGAGATTTTCCTGACCTAATAGTATTTACTGGAAAGGGAGTTAATCTGCATACCAAGTCCCATACACAATTAATGTTTTCTAGTTTAATAGTGTTCTCTACTGGCATTTAGTTGAGCTTGTAGCACTCTAAGATTGTCTACAGGGAACCAAAACAAGTAAATGAAGTTCATTTACTTTATTGAATTTAATTTTTTTAAGAAACACCTTGAATTTATCTGGAGACCAATCATAGCATTCTCTATTCACTCTAGCAAAATAGAAAATGTAATGAAAAACAGCTTTAAGATAATGAAATCATATCATAGTAAGTTGTGTCTTTTGAGTTCTTGACACATTACCAACTCATTCCTTCTTCGTAGTTTGTCTGGGTGGGGGTGTACTGAATGTCCTCTCAGAGTTCTCAACTATGTAGTTATTTTTGATCCAGAACCTTTCCACTGATTGCCCTTGAGTAGACATGTCATATTATCACATTACCTTTGGAATTTCTTCACACTGTGACCCAGATTCTCAGCAAGGCTACTAGATATATGAACACCTTTTTTTTCCACTTCTCTCTTTAGTTGCCAGTGACCTTGTAAGGTCATGCTCCATCACACAGAGTAGACAGAATAATCTTTGTTTCTATAACTGGGTGCCGGTTTTAGTTCATCTTAAAGCAAGCCAAAACACAAGGGTCTTCCCACATCTCTGATATCTGATATTTGCAAAGTTCTGGAAATGTGGTTTGCCAGAATTTTGTTTCTGTCTATATCTACTTATCTTTTTCTGTGTGAAATAATGTAAGAATTATTGCTGGATCTTAAGTACTGAGAATCTTTGACAGTGGAATCAGAAAGTATGTGTGTGTGTGTGTGTGTGTGTGTGTGTGTGTGTGTGTGTGTACCATATATTGGGCTTGATATATATGGCTTAACAGTGGATTGGATGAATTACATTAATGAAATGAATTACTTAGATAATTGTGAGTATGAATGCTACATTGAAGTTGTTTGATGCTGATACTCAAGAATCTTATATAATGGGAAAGATGTATAGTAGACAGGCAAGCTTTGTTTAGATATTCATGAAGAAGAAGATGGTAAGACCAAAGGACCAAAGATTTAGAGTTGGAAGGGAACTTAGAGGTCATTGACTTCAACACCCTCATTTTATAAATAAGGATCTGAAAGCTGAGGGAAGGAGAAACTACACTGAGGCTCACACACCTAGTAAATGCTTAAGGGAAGATACAAACCCAGAAAGATACAAACCCAAATAGCTAACCACTATAGGACCCTGTCGGATTCTTAATAACATAAAGCTGTGTGAAATACTCACAAAAATTTTACAAGAGACTGTTAAAGGTGTGTTTTGTGAATACTCAGAAACAAACAAAAATTGATGAGTAAGAGCTGGTGTGGACTCACAAAAATGTCATGCCAATATAATTCCCTTTTTATAGGTAACTAGACTATTATACACAGGGAAAATACTATGTCCAGATTTCAGCAAGGCATTTTATGAAGTCTCTCACAATATCCTTTTATGGATATGATGCTTAGAAATGCACTAAGGTACAGTTTAGTGGATTGGAATTGGTTCATTGATTAGATCCAAAAATCAGATGAATACTTTGAAGTTAACTTGAAAGTTGTTCTCTCTATTGGAGTGCCCTAGGAATTTTCCTCTGGCAGCTGTGTGGATGATGAGTAGGAGAAGAGAGAGAAAAAGAGACTCTAGGCAAGGAGGTTATTGCTAAAATTCTAACAAGAGTTGATGAGAGACAAAACCAAGGTAGAATCAATAAGTGGTAAAAAGGGGTCAGATTCAAGGGCTATGTTAAAGGTAAGATTAATAATTATAATAAAATAATGATAGTCATGGCAAACACGTATATAGAGCTTACTGAGTTTCTAGAGTAAGCTCTTTACAGTTATTATCTCATTTGATCCTCACAATAACTCTGGAAAGGTACTTTTTATTACTCCCATTTTATAGATGAAGAAACTAAAGCAAACAAAGTTAAAGGACTTGCCTAAGATCCCACAACTAGTAAGCTGGATTTGAGGTCAAGTATTTCTGTTACTCTATCCACTGTACCACCTAGAAGATCTGGCAAGTAAACAGATACAAGAGATAAGAAGAAATGAGAAGTAAAGGATGATTCCAAAGTTGCAGTTCCCAGTGACTGAAGGAATGGTGATATCTTTGACAAAAGTAATGAAATAAGAAAAAGGTATGGGTTTGAGGGGGGTAAAACCATGGGTTATTTTTTTAATTTTCAGTTTGGAAGGCCTATGGCTTCTTCCAGGTCAAAATATTGAATTATTTTCAATAAAAGTCAACAAAAGACCCACTACAGAGTTGGTGATTCAAGAATGAAACTCAAAAAAACAGAGGAAGGTTTGATATTTAATATGGAATTCATCTAAATAGACACAATAATTGAACTCATAGAAGCTCAAAAGGTTATGGAGAAAGAGAGAGAAAGAAAAAGAGAGAGAGAAAGACAGAGAGAGAGAGTATATAGAGATAAAAATAGGGGAAAATGGGGCAGCTGGGTAGCTCAGTGGAGTGAGAGTCAGGCCTAGAGACAGGAGGTCCTAGGTTCAAACCCGGTCTCAGCCACTTCCCAGCTGTGTGACCCTGGGCAAGTCACTTGACCCCCATTGCCCACCCTTACCAATCTTCCACCTATGAGAAAATACACCAAAGTACAAGGGTTTAAAAAAAATAGGGGAAAATGTATAGTCCTAGTGCTAGATTTTTTTAACTCAATTATACAAAAACAGAACAGAGAAAATGTTGCTAAAAGGGAATTTGCTAGCAACCAGTGCTAAAGGCCTGTACTAGAGATGATCTCTAGAAACTCCATCCACATCTAGGTCAGAAAAGAGTAAGTATTTAAAGGAAGATCAGCACTGATATCAATGATGATATATAATTTCAAGGATGGTTATTCTATAGGAAAATCATAGTAGAAAGAATGAATGAATGTGAATGTGGGAGTGAAGAAACAGAGAATTCACAAATTGCAAAATTATAGTATCTGCTTTTCCTTCCCATTTCCTTTCTGTGTGTATGAACCTACCTGCTAACCCTCTCATATGGTTAGTCAAGAGGTCATGGACATGTCTGGGTTATTTTGGATATTTGGGGAGCTAGAGTGAGACTTGTTATGGCTCTGTGGCCATAACAAAATGTATTTTAATAGGGGGCCTGAGTGATAATGTAAAGACCTTAATGTACTTAACCAAGCCAGGGATCCTTATTTTGCAGACAAGGAAACTGAGGCTCAAAGAAATATTACTGCTCCAGGATCATATGATTAAATATCATATGATAGAGAAAAGGAACTTCAACCCACTCTCAAGATCCTTCAACATTACTTTTTTCACTATACTAAGCTTCATCTGGCAACAATGTTCAAAGCTTTCCTTTCTGTTTTCAATACCGTGGTCCCCACATGATCCTGCAGAATAGCTCTAGCTAAGACTCCTCATCTTTTTCCAGCTCATTTGTGAAACATACTGGGTTGTGGGTTGGAACCAAAAATTATTCTTGAATTGTTTGCTATTGGAGGTAATTTATTGGAGGTCTTTAAGCAAAAGTTGTATAACCAAATTAGATTATAAAGAGATTCCTTGCTCATTTATAGGAAAGACTAAATAGTCTTACAACTAAAGTTATCATTCTCTTAATTTAATTGAAATAAAACCAGAAAGGGCAATTCAGTGATTTAGGCCATGAAAAGCTTATCCCTCTTCTATACTTTCCCCTTCCTGAAATGTTTAGTTCTTTTTCCTAGTTATGTCTCACTCTTTATGACACATTTGGGGTTTTCTTTGCAGACAAAGTAGATTGGTTTGCCATTTCCTTTTCAAGACTATTTTACAGATGAAGAAACTGAGGCAAAAAGGGTTAAATAACTTGTTCAGGGTCACACAGTTAGTGTCTAAGGCTGAATTTGAACCCCTATCTTTCTGACTCCAGGTCCAGTGCTCTATCTATTTCACCACTTAGCTGCCATAACAATATAGAGACAAGCAGAAAAAAGGGGTAGAGAGGCAAATGGTGTAGAGACAGGAGATGAGATCCTAAAGAGAGACAGGCTGAATGAGGAAGAGGAGGAGCAGATTGGAGTTCGGCGCACTCTTTATACTTTACCACCTAGCTGCCCTCCCTGAAATATATACTCTGCCAAATTAAGCAAAAGGAGGAAGAGAGGTACTAAAGTGCCATGTAGGGTCACTTTTTACTCCCTATCTCCAGCAGATAATATTTAAACAAAAGAATATTCAGGGGAAATTTTAGAAAGAAAGTCACATTATATATAGCAGGCATTTAAGGAACCAGTGTGTCTGTGTTTGTAGGCTGGGCTCCATTCTTGCCTTGATCATTTTTTTGACTTTTCTTTTCCTTTTTTTTTTTAAATTCAGAATTGTTTATTTTGATGCCTTAAAGGGGCACCTGGTTTTCTGTCTTGAATATAAAAAAGGCAATAAATATCAATTATACACGAGACATTACATGGAAAGCCTAGAGATGGGGAAGATGTTGGGGACTAGATGGATGGAAAAACATGGTTAGAAAAATATGACCCTAAAACAATGTCTCATCTCATCCACCTAATCCCTGACACCAGATACAGACATACATAGGGATGGACATGTGGATGGACAAACACACAGAGCTAGGGGGATAAACACTACTTTGCCCATAGATGGGTTCCATTGGTCAGTCGATCAAATGCTGCAGCAAACTACCAACCTCTCTGTGCTATCCCATGGGGCCCTTCCCCAGGATAAGGGAGCTCTAAATATCTGACTCCCAGTTTCCAGAGATAGGGTTCTGCTACCCTATCCCCAGCATGGGTAGTGAAAACAGAGGTCAGAAGTCGATGAGCCAAGACTTCCTAGTTAAGATGGAGGCAGAGTAAAAAGCAGCTACTTAACCTCTCCTAACCGAAATATATAGGACTCCTCAAGAAGACATAAAAACAAATTCAGAGGAACAAAGGGACCCCACAATAGGGTGCAGCACATGGAATGGGGACATTTCCATGCTATAAGGGGGTGAAAAAGTTCTCAATAAAACACAAGCTGAACAACCCACTCCCCCACCCCACACCACCTACAGTACCAAAGCCAGCACACAAGAGTTAGAGCAAGTTTGGGACACACATTAAATCCTTGGCAGCTAGCTGGGGTGACCAGGGCCTGCCTCTGAGAGCAGCAAGACAACACCCCAAGAGGCTAAAGAATGCACGGATTTTGAACACAGACCCTGAGCTCAGGCAAGGACTCGGATCCTGAGAGCAGGCACGGACCTTGAGTGGGGATCCAGTGCAGAGGGGTGCACAAATGTGGAAGCATCTCTCTGAGACTGTTAAAGGAGCCTCGGGCAGAGGAACAAGCAAGGGGACCACCAGGAGGTTTGACCCTGAGAAAAACTAGACCTGAGACCTCAGGAGACCAAAGAGAGCAGACAGACCCTGAGTGTGAGGATAAACCGGAGAGGGCACAGGGCTAAAAATGGCAAGCCAGAGACAAGAACTCCAAAAGAGAAAGATCATCAAGAAGAAATCTGCAACACTCGACAACTTTTATACAGATAAAATCCAGACAACAGAGCAAAAAGCAGAGGAGAACAAACAAGTGATCATATTCAAACTTTCCCAAAATAATGAAAACTGGCCACAAGCTATTGAAGAGTTCAAATCTGAGATGATGAGAAAGAGGGAAGAGATTTGGTGAGAGAAGAGGGAAATAGCTCAAAAGGAAATTAACAGGTTAGAAGAAAGAAACTCCCAATTGGAGAAAAACGCCCAAAAATCAAATGAAATGGTAATCAAACTGGAAACCAAAATCTGGCAAGAAAATAACAGTTTAAAAGGCAGAATTTCACAATTGGAAAGTGAGGCAAGTAAATTGAAGACCAGAAATGACCAGATTGAAAAGGAAAACCAAAAGATTATAGCCGAAAACCAGTCCCTAAAGGCTAGAATTGAGCAATTAGAAGCTAATGATATCTCAAGACAGCAAGAACAAATAAAACAAAGTCAAAAGACTGATAAAATAGAAGGAAATATGAAATATCTCAATGAGAAAGTGACAGACCAAGAAAAGAGGTCTAGAAGAGACAATCTGAGAATCATTAGTCTTCCAGAAAAAAGCAGAAATTAATAGAAATTTGGACTCCATACTAAAAGAAATTATTCAGCAAAATTGCCCTGAAGTTCTACAACAAGAGGGCAATATAGACATTGAAAGGATCCATAGATCACCCTCTACACTAGACCCAGAAAAGACAACTCCTTCTTTACAAGAAGCCAGAAAGAGATAATTCAGATATCAAGGAGCACCAATCAGGATCACATAGGATCTGGCAGCCTCCACACTACAAGACCACAAGGCTTGGAATATGATATTCAGAAAGGCAAGAGAACTGGGTCTACAACCAAGGATCACCTAACCATCAAAACTAACTATATACTTCCAGGGGAAAGTTTGGGCATTCAACAAGATAGAAGATTTCGAATTATTTGCACAGAAAAGATGAGGACTAAATGGAAAGTTCGATATCCAACCACAAAATTCAAGAGAAACATGAAAAGGTAAATAAGAAACAGAGGGGAAAGAAAGAAAACTTGTATTTTTTAAATTTGCTTCTTTAAGGGCTTCAATATGATCTTTATTTGTATTCCTATGTGGAGAAATGTTATGTATAATTCTCTCTAAGGAACTCTATTCACTATTAAAGTATTCACTATCACAGTAATTAGAAGAATTATTCATAGGGAGAGGTTGGAATACTAAATGGTCTAAGATTATATGGGGGTGGGAAAGAGGGAGGTGAATAGTAGAGGACACCAAGAGAATCTTGAATGAATAAGAAAAATAGGATATTCTATTACACACAAAGAGGGCATGGGAAGGAGAAGGGATGAATACTATTATAAGAAGGAGAGAAAGAGAGCATTAATAGGTAATATTTAAACCTTACTCTCAGTGTAATTAACCCTGAGAGGGAAGAGTACCTTTATCCACTGGGATATAAAACTCTATCTAACTCTACTGAGAAAGTCAGAAGGGATAAAACCAAGGGGAGCAGGGGATTGGGAAGGTCAAAAAAAGGGAGGGGAGAAGAAGGGGGAGGGAATTCATTAGGCCTTAAAATTAAAAAAAGGGGAATAATAAGGGAGGGGACAGAAAGAGAAGTAAATCAAGGGAGGGGACAAGGGTTACTGGCATAAAGCAAACCACTGGTTTAAAAGGAAATAGTGTAAGAAGAAGGGGTAGAACTAGGAGAGGATATCAAAATGTTGGCAAATACACAACTGATAATTCTAACTCTGAATGTGAATGGGATTAACTTTACCATAAAAAGGAAGCAAATAGCAGAGGAGATTAGAAACCAAAATCCTACTATGTATTATCTACAAGAATCACATATGAGTCAGGTGGACATACACAGGTTTAAGGTAAAGGGCTTGAGCAAAATCCTTTGGGCCTCAAATGAGAAAAAGAAGGCAGGAGTGGCAATTATGATTTCTGACAAAGCCAAAGTAAAAATAGATATGATTAAAAAATACAGGGAAGGTCATTACATCCTGATTGAAGGCAGTATAGACAAGGAGAAAATATTGCTCAATATGTATGCACCAAATGGTGTAGAAACCAGATTCGTAAAGGAGAAACTGGCAGAGCTCAAGAAGGAAATAGATAGTAAAACCATACTAGTGGGAGATCTAAATATTCCTCTTTCTGATCTAGATAAATCAAACCAAAAAATAAATAAGAAAGAGGTAAGAGAGATGAATGAAGTCCTAGAACTTAGATTTAATAGATATGTGGAGAAAAATAAATAGGGACAAAAAGGAATACACCTTCTTCTCAGCTGCACATGGTACATTCACAAAGAATGACCATGTAGTAGGGCATAGAAACATTGCAAACAAATGCAAAGGAGCAGAAATAATAAATGTAACCTTCTCAGATAATAATGCAATAAAAATAATAATTAGTAAGGGCACCTGGACAGTAAAATCAAAAACTAATTGGAAATTAAATAATATGATTCTCCAAAACCAATTAGTCAAAGAAGAAATCATAGAAACAATCAACAATTTCATTGAAGAGAATGACAATGATGAGACATCCTACCAAACTCTGTGGGATGCAGCCAAGGCAGTACTCAGGGGGAAATTTATATCCTTGAGTGCATATATTAACAAATTAGGGAGGGCAGAAATTAATGAATTGGGCATGCAACTCAAAAAACTAGAAAGCGAGCAAATTAATAATCCCCAGATGAAAACTAAATTGGAAATACTAAAAAGGGAGAAATTAATAAAATCAAGAGTACAAGAACTATTGAATTAATAAATAAGACTAGAAGCTGATATTTTGAAAAAACAGATAAAATAGACAAAGTACTGGACAATCTAATAAAAACAAAAGGAAAGAAGAAAACCAAATTGACAGTATCAAAGATGAAAAGGGAGACCTCACCTCTAATGAAGGGGCAATTAAAGCAATCATTAAAAACTATTTTGCCCAATTATATGGCAATAAATATAGCAATCTAGGAGATATGGATGAATATTTACAAAAATACAAATTGCCTAGATTAACAGCAGAAGAAATAGAATACCTAAATAATCCCATATCAGAAAAAGGAACTGAACAAGCCATCAAAGAACTCCCTAAGAAAAAATCGCCAGGGCTTGATGGATTCACAAGTGAATTCTATCAGACATTCAAAGGGCAATTAATCCCAATACTATACAAATTATTTGATATAATAAGCAAAGAAGGAGTCCTACCAAATTCTTTTCATGACACAAATATGGTACTGATTCCAAAGCCAGGGAGATCAAAAACAGAAAAAGAAAACTACAGACCAATCTCCCTAATGAACATAGATGCAAAAATTTTAAATAGAATACTAGCAAAGAGACTCCAGCAAGTGATCAAGAGGATCATCCACCATGATCAGGTGGGATTTATAACAGGAATGCAAGGATGGTTCTGCATTAGGAAAGCCATCCACATAATTGATCATATCAACAATCTAACAAACAAAAATCACATGATTATCTCAATAGATGCTGAAAAAGCCTTTGACAAAATACAGCACCCATTCCTATTGAAAACCGTAGAAAGTATAGGAATAGAAGGACCTTTCCTAAAAATAATAAACAGTATATACCTAAAACCATCAACAAGCATCATATGCAATGTGGATAAATTAGAAGCCTTTCCAATAAGATCAGGAGTGAAACAAGGATGCCCATTATCACTTCTATTATTTCACATTGTACTAGAAACCTAGCAGTAGCAATTAGAGAAGAAAAAGAAATTGAAGGTATCAAAATAGATAAAGAGAAGACGAAGCTATCAATCTTTGCAGATGATATGATGGTCTACTTAAAAAATCCTAGAGAATCAACTAGGAAGCTTGTAGAAATAATCAACAACTTTAACAAAGTTGCAGGATACAAAATAAATGCACATAAATCATCAGCATTTCTATATCTTTCCAACACATCACAGCAGCAAGATGTAGAAAGAGAAACACCATTTAAAATCACCCTAGACAATATAAAATACTTAGGAATCTATCTACCAAAACAAACACAGGAATTATACAAACAAAACTACAAAACCCTTTTCAAACAATTAAAACTAGATCTAAACAATTGGAAAAACATTGATTGCTCATGGGTAGGACAAGCTAACATAATAAAAATGACCATTCTACCCAAATTAATTACCTATTTAGCACCATACCTATGAAACTACCAAAAAACATCTTTACTGAATTAGGAAAAACTATAACAAAGTTCATCTGGAATAACAAAAGACCAAGAATATCAAGGGAAATAATGAAAAAAATGTGAAGGAAGGGGGCCTAGCAGTACCAGATATTAAACTGTACTACAAAGCAGCAGTCATCAAAACGGTATGGTACTGGCTAAGAGACAGAGAGGAGGATCAATGGAATAGACTTGGAGTAAGTGACATCAGCAAGACAGTGTATGATAAACCCAAAGAGCCCAACTTCTGGGACAAAAATCCACTATTTGACAAAAACTGTTGGGAAATTTGGAAAACAATATGGGAGAGATTAGGTTTAGATCAACATCTCACACCCTACACCAAGATAATTTCAGAATGGGTGAATGACTTGAATATAAAGAGGGAAACTATAAATAAGTTAAGTGAATATAGAATAGTTTACTTGTCAGATCTCTGGGAAAGAAAAGATTTTAAAACCAAGCAAGAGTTAGAGAAAATTACAAAATGTAAAATAAATGGTTTTGATTATATCAAACTAAAAAGCTTTTGTACAAACAAAAACAATGTAGTCAAAATCAGAAGGGAAACATCAAATTGGGAAAAAATGTTTATAACAAAAAACTCTGAAAGGGGTCTAATTACTCAAATATACAAGAAGTTAAATCAATTGTATAAAAAATCAAGCCATTCCCCAATTGATAAATGGGCAAGAGGCATGAATAGGCAATTTTCAGATAAAGAAATCAAAACTATCCATAAGTACATGAGAAAGTGTTCTAAATCTCTAATAATTAGAGAAATGCAAATCAAAACAACTCTGAAGTATCACCTCACACCTAGCAGATTGGCTAAAATGAAAGAAGGGGAGAGAAATGAATGTTGGAGGGGATGTGGCAAAATTGGGACATTAATGCATTGCTGGTGGTGTTGTGAACTGATCCAACCATTCTGGCTGGCAATTTGGAACTATGCTCAAAGGGCTATAAAAGAATGCCTTCCCTTTGATCCAGCCATACCATTTTTGGGTTTGTACCCCAAAGAGATCATAGATAAATAGACTTGTACGAAAATATTTAAAACCATGCTTTTTGTGGTGGCAAAAAAACTTGAAAATGAGGGTATATCCTTCAATTGGTGAATGGTTGAACAAATTGTGGTATATGCATGTGATGGAATACTATTGTACTCAAAGGAATAATAAACTGGAGGAATTCCATGTGAACTGGAATGATTTCCAGAAATTGATGCAGAGTGAAAGGAGCAGAGCCAGAAGAACATTGTACACAGAGACCAATACACTGTGGTAAAATAGAATGTAATGGACTTCTGTACTAGTAGCAATGCAATGACCCAGGACAATTCTGAGGGACTTATGTAAAAGAACGCTACCCACATTCAGAGTAAGAACTGCAGGAGTGGAAACAGAAGAAAAACAACTGCTTGAACACATGGGTTGAGGCGGACATGATTGGGGATGTAGACTTGAAACTACCACACCAATGCAACTATCAACAATTTGGAAATAGGTCTTGATCAATGACACATGTTAAAACCAGTGGAAATATGCATCAGCCATGGAATGGGGGTAGAGGTTTAGCTGGGGGTGGGGGTTGAAGGGGAAAGTAAGAGTGTGATTTATGTAACCATGATAACTTATCTAAAAAATAAATATTAATAAATGTTTAAAAATAAAAAGAAGTAGATGAAGCAGGGCAGGGAGGGTGGCTGGGCAATTCTGAGTCACCAAACTATAGCCCAGAACAGAAAAGATAATAAGGCACCCAAGGCCAGGCCCAGGGAGAGAAAGAAGGCCACGATTGAACCTGCAGTCTCAGCCGAAGAAGGTTTCACTTTCTTGGGGCCAAAGCATATGCACAGATTGGCAAGGTAGCCAATGAAGAAAGTAAAGAACATCATGAAGGCGATAAACCAGGCATCGTGGTGGAAGATCACAGTCAGGTTCTTCCTTGAATGGACATTGCATAGCATCAGCAATGGCTCAAACACAATCTTTGACAACACCAGAGCAAGAAGTAGCCACCGGCTGTCCTTTTTTGGCCACGTGAATATAGAAGTGAGGCTCTGGCCAGCCCAGTCAAAGATATTGAAAGTGAGGAAGCAGGAAACAGGAATGAAATAACTTTTCCAGGTACTGGTCCCTGCAATGGTAGACTTGACCTTAGCGGTCACAGAAGGGAACACACCAATGATGATGGTGAAGACAAAGCAGACAGACAATGCCAAAACCCAGTTCTCTCTGAGGAAAGCTATAATGGAAGTCTTCTCATAGGTGCTCTTTGGCCTGGGCTTGGAGACTCTTCACTCCACTTCTACACTTTTGGTTGAATTCTTTCCGCCAACAGACATCCCTTCCGAAAGTTCTTGGGTTGTAAGCTTTTTTGGACTTGGGCAAGCCCCTTCTCCTTTCTGGGCTTCTGAATCTCCCCAGATATAAAGCAAAGACAGTAACACTACCCAAGAGGAAGTGTGGCTTACTGAGGAGCTGTAAAACTTGCAGAACCTCTGCAAAGTTCCTCTTTTAATCAAATCCATTTTGGTTTCTCACTCCCCAACATCTTTTATTTTCTGGCAACAGTGGAGGAATTTCAGTCTGAACAGGACCAAATAGTATAATAAAGAGAGGACAATGACTCTACAGGCCATCATAAAGTATCCAAAAGCACTCTTTTCCAGTTTGGAATCACTGGTGATGGCACAAATTATGGCCACAGCAACAAAGGTTCCCACCAGACTCTGGCCTCTCATGGGAACTGTGTAGCTGGCAGGCAGGAGACTGGCCAGGCCAAACAGGCTGCCCTGAAGAATGGCACTAAATGAGTTGATGATAACAATCTTGGCCATGGTGACAGTGAAGAAGGGCAAAGGGTTAAGGTGCACTTTCACCAGGATGGCTGTCAAGGCAAACAGCAAAATAGCCACCAGACAATGTTTGAAACTGAGTTCAATATCTCATTCTCCCTCCAAATACAAAATCTACTACAATCCAAACACAACAAAACTATTCTTCCTACTGTATTCCATAAGTTTTATTTATCAGACTGCCTTTCTCTGTCACTCAAGCTCAAATTCTCTGAGTTTTTAACTCCTTTTTGTCCATCAGTCCTCCCAATTCCTCACACATATTACACTCTGGATCAGTTTCTCATTCTTACTGTTTTTACCTTCTAGATTTCTCTCATGCCCATCTCTTCCTTTCTACTCCTATCATTATCTCCTTTCATTATGACCCTTTTTTTCTGAAATGGACCATCATAACAGCCTCCAATCTTGTCTATCAATCAATCTTTCAGACTACTCCCTATCTTAAGGGCCAACTCCTCCTTGAAACCTTAAAAAATCCACATTTCCTCCCATACCCATAAATCTGATCACACTATCACCTCTGCCTCTAATAAAATTTCAACTTTTCCTCAATCCAAATAGATCCTACCCAGCCTTATAAGGGCCATCTCAAGTCCCACCTTGAAGTTTTTTGGCATACTTTTCTTGATATTTCTATTGCACTGATTGTGAGGAGCACAATGTAGTACTTAATTGCTGTCTGATTTCCTCTTGGGTGCTAATTTTGATTCCCAAAATTGATTCCGCTTTCTTGAAGATAGAATACATGTCTTATATTAGGTTTATCTTCTCATAGTGACTCAAAATATGGGGTAATATGATATTCTCAAGAATGTGTTGTATATTGTTATAGTTCAGTCATGAAGTTTTCTTGGCAAAGATACTGGAGTGGTTTGCCATTTCCTTCTCCAGCTCATTTTAGGGATGAGGAAACTGAGGCAAACAGGGTTAAATTACTTGGCCAGGGTCACATAGCTGGTAAGAGTCTGAGGCTGAATATGAACTCAGATTTTCCTGATTTCAGGGTCAGTGCTCTATCCACTGAACCACCTTCCTGTCCAATGAGTTGATTATTTAATATTCCAAGATCCATTCCAATCTTCTACAGAATCTACGTCTTGATTTTACAAAGTAAAAAGTAATATTTTGGGGGGTTATTCAGGCCCTTGACATCAGGGGTCTTGGAAATTCCTGACACCAGTATGCACTTTACTGATATAGTCTCTAAGAATAGCCTTGGGGACCCTGAAATTTTAAGTGACTTATGTATTTTCATATAGATAATATATATTAAAGTCAGATCTGGAATTCAGTCCTCTCGGAGTCCAAGACTGACCTCTCACCCATAATGCCATGCTGTCTTTTAATAATTACTTAAATGTGTTAATATTTTAAAGTTTATAAAGAATTTCAACCCTTAGCACTGTTCTTGGCACATAGTAAGCACTTAATGCTTATTAATTTAACTTTTCTCCTTGGGGCAGTTTAAATAGTACTCCCATTGATAGAAGAAAAGAAGCCTTGGAAACTACTTTCCCATGACATCAAGTGTCAGTGTGGAAACTTGAATCCAAGTCCTATGGCTCTGAGTTCCCTGTTCTTTCTACTACACCCTGACCCTGAGGTACTATAAATCCTGACTTAGCACAGAAAGGCTCAAAAAATATTCACCTCGTGGTATTTAACCAAAAAGAAGACTGTTGAATTTTAGAACGATTTTTCAACCACAAGTTATGAAACAAAAAGAGATTATCCAGGGAACCAGAAATCAGCTAACTAAAACATTTACTTTCCCAAGTATTGTAAGTATCCAAAAGGTAACCAAAGGTCTGGAGATTGATAATAGACCTTATTCTTCAAGGTTCCAAAATTACCTGCAATCTGATACCTATTTTCCAGTTTCTTTTACATTTCATCCTAAAATGGCTTTTTAAAAAAAAGCTGAACATATATTCCATTGACAGTTTGCACTAAACTAACTACAGCAAGAGGAAAATGAACTTCATTTCCACCATCTGAGGGAATCAGGCCTACATACTTATCACAGATGCTAACCATTATAGACCCGAATTAGGCACCAAAGAATCTAGTCAAGGACATGCAATTGTTTGCAAGCATCTCTCATTATTTCACATTTTAATAGACATTTAAAAAATAGTAAGACAAAAAACACATTGTTATCATTTCCTCATGTAAAGATGGTTAATAGAAAACCACATCATACAGTTGAAGAATCATAAACAAATACAGTGTAGACACAAATTAAACAAAACAAGTGAACTAATTAACACGTTTCCAAAACAGAAACTAGAATTTGATATATTGTAAGTCTTACGAAAATAACAGCTGCACTTATTAAAAACCATTTATTCCAATGCTACATTACTTTCAAATTTATTGCCTTCCACACACTGGAAAAATTATGCTATGGTTTCATGGTCTACATGAACATTTTTTTTCCCAGCTTTCCACAAGTAACAGCTTTTGGAACCGGACAGTTGGTTACTCATTAAGTCAGGTCACTTGATAGAGGCAGTCATTTTTCCTGGCCGTTTTCGAAAGCTTAACTACTTTGAAGGAACAACTCCAAGAACAGTCTCATAAAATGGAAATGCACCACCCACCTATCCTTTCACCTGTGCGTTTAATATATGATAGGGTATCTTCATAAACAGGTCCCTTGGGCTTCTGTTCTTATTTTAATTAGCCTAAGATAATGACTTGAATCCTTAGAACCTATCAGATTCAAACAACTCTAAATGACATAAAAGATGCAGCTGATTTACATTGATCTAAATCCTCTTTTCAGCTTTCCAGGGAGAACCTTGTAGATCATAGATTATTTCCATGTTTGCTCATGATAATGTGCTTTATATATATACTGGAACCTTCTCTAGTGCTTCAACATTTTTCTTTACTCAAAGAGAGACCCCTCTATCTGAAGGTGGCCAAGAGGTTAATTTCCTTTCACTAAGGACTAATTCCCCACTTAAATGTTAGTATCCCCTGAGAGTTTTTGCTCCTGAGAAAAGATTTTGAAAGGAGAGCCATGAGAAATGTTTTCCCTTCATAAGATTTTCCCTCCTCCAGGCCCATTACTTCTAACTAACTATTATTTTTTTTTTCTGATTTGAAACAGCAATTTCTTATGATTTAGGCAAAGGCTTTCCTAAGCAGAATATGCTTTGTCTTTGCTAGGGCAGACAAATTTCAAGAAGGAGCTGGCTGCTTGCCACTTACTGGGATTGGGGGAGAGGGTGGAGCATTCATTCCTTTATCCTTGCCCAGTTCCTTTTCCTTTCAATTCCTCCTTAGCTCTTTTTTCCTTTCTTCCCTGTTTTCAGAGTATGGGGATTTGGGTCCCTCAGTATACCTTCAGCCTCATGCAAAGATCTGAGAAATAAGGAAGTATTGTAGCAGCCACCTGGCCCTTCATTTCCTGAATTATATTTCAACGTAATTCTACATATTTTATGCACTTAGAAACATTATTCTGAGAATATGAGTCCATAGGCTGCACCAGATGAATAAAAATGGCCATGATAACTCCCAAAAGATATTTTCTTAAAAAATTGAACCCTGGTTCCGGGTTAAGATGGTGGCAGAATAAGAAGCAGCTCTTAACCTCTCCTGACTGAAACACACAGAACTCCTCAAGGGGACATAAAAACAAGTCCAGACGAACGGAGGAACCCCACAACAGGGCACAGCGTGGAAGGTACATGGAATCGAGGCATTTCCCTGCTATAAAGGGGTGAAACAGCTCTCACTAAATCGCGGGCTGAGCAACCACCCCACCCACAACCCCTCCACACACACAACCTATAGCGCCGAAGCCAGCTAAAGGGAAACAGAGCAAGTTTGGGGCACCCTTCGAGTCATTGGCAGCTCCGGGGCCTGTTCCTGAGAGCAGCAAGATTTAGGACCCCAAAAAGCTAACGAACGCACCCAAAATCTGAGCGCGGGAGCAGGGTGCCAAGAGCAGACGCAGGGTGCAGAACACAGCTCAGAGTGCAGGCGCAGGCGGAGATGTGGGTGGAGGCAGACACAGCCATGAGCTAAAGCTCTGAAACCCTGAGTGGGGAACCAGTGCAGATGGGTATACGACTCAGCAGCACCCTGAGACTTGTAAAGAAACCTCCAGCAGAGGATCAAGCAAGGGGGTCCACCAGGGGGCTTGACCTTGGAAAAAACCAGAACTCAGACCTCAGGAGCCAAAAAACCACGGACAGACCCTAAGCGCGAGGATAAACCTGAGAAGCTGCTGGGCTAACGATAGCTACCCAGTCTCAGGAAGTTCAGAAGAGAAAGATTAACAACAATAAAAAGAAGTCTTTAACACTAGACAACTTTTACACAGAGAAAATCCAGACAACCGAGCAAACAGAGGAGGAGAACAAACAAGCATCCGGACCCTCCTCAAATAAGGAAAACTCCTCACAAGCTATGGAAGAGTTCAAAACTGAGATTTTGAGGAAAATGGAAGAGATCTGGCAAGAAAATAACAGTTTAAAAGGTAGAATCTTGCAACTGGAAAGTGAGGCTCAGAAACCAAATGAACTGATAAGCAAATTGAACACCAGAAATGTCCAGATTGAAAAAGAATACCAGAAGATTATGGCCAAAAACCAGAAGATTATAGTCGAAAACCAAAAGATTACAGCCGAAAACCGAAAGATCATAGCCGAAAACTGAAAGATTATAGCCGAAAACCAATCCCTAAAGGTTAGAATTGAGCAGTTAGAAGCTAATGATCTCTCAAGACAACAAGAACAAATAAAACAAAGTCAAAAGACTGAAAAAATAGAAGGAAACATGAAATATCTCAATGAGAGAGTGACAGACCAAGAAAACCGGTCTAGAAGAGACAATTTGAGAATAATTGGTCTTCCAGAAAAACCAGAAATTAATAGAAACCTGGACTCCATACTAACAGAAGTAATCCAGCAAAATTGCCCTGAAGTCCTACAACAAGAAGGCAATATAGACATTGAAAGGATTCATAGAACACCTGTGACATTTGATCCAGATAAGAAAACACCCAGAAATATAATTGCCAAATTCAAGAGTTTCCAAGCAAAAGAAAAAATCTTACAAGAAGCCAGAAAGAGACAATTCAAATATCAAGGAGCACCAATCAGGATCACACAGGATCTGGCAGCCTCCACGCTAAAAGATCACAAGGCTTGGAATATGATATTCAGAAAGGCAAGAGAGCTGGGCCTTCAGCCACGGATCAACTACCCATCAAAATTGACTATATATTTCCAGGGGAAAGTATGGGCATTCAACAAAATTGAAGAATTCCAGGTATTTGCACAGAAAAGACCAGGGCTAAATGGAAAGTTTGATATCCAACCACAAAAATCGAGAGAAAC
>NC_058131.1:488647335-488658349 GCF_016433145.1 Gracilinanus agilis
CATATAAGAAAAACAACTGCTTGAACGCATGGGTCGGGGTGGACATGATTGAGGGTGTGGACTCGAAACTACCACACCAATGCAACTACCAACAATTTGGAAATTGGTCTTGATCAAGGACACATGACAAAACTAGTGGAAATGTGCATTGGCCATGGGTGAGGGGAGAGCGGGGGGCGAAGGGGAAAGGAGGAGCATGAATCATGTAACCATGTTAAAAATGAATATTAATAAATGTTTAAAAAAATAAAAAAAAATTGAACCCTACTTTAGAGTGAAAGTGCCATGGGAAAAGAAGAATTAAACAAAATGGTGAAAAGAAATGCTAAAACGATCTCTGTATGGTTTGTTCATAAATTTACAAATAAGACTTATTATTCTAAAGTGAGACTTTCAGAATTAAGTTGACACTAACTGGCATGGTAAAGCATAAATATCATTAAAATCACATTAGTACAGGGATGAAAAAGCCTACACGTTTGAATACTTCATTCAGAAGAAATTCTGGATAAACTGAGCAATGGAGTAGCTTACATGATTCTATGGCCACATAATTAAGGCCTTCCTTAGGATCATGTTGGAAGTGAGGATTCAGGCAAAAAAACCAAAACCCTAATATTATACTGGTGAAGACGAATGTGACTAGAAGCACATCAGGGACACATCCATTGGAAGCTGTGGCCAACTGGACCAGAAGATGGAGTTATAATTGGTATCATTAAGCTGGATTGTAACAATTCTATCCAATTATAATTTTTCTATATTGAGTTGAGCTATTTATATATACATACATACATATGTGTATATGATAAGGATAGAGAAGAACTCTTGATTTCACTGGTAAAGTAAAACTCCCGGCTGGGGAAACTTCCTTTAACAAAGCAGAATGGCACCTTTTTTACAATTTACATTCATTAAACCCTGAGGCAATCTCCTGGGAGGTTAAACCACTTGCCTTGTGTCACACTTTCAGAATGTGTCAGAGGCAGGACTTGAATCTAGATCTTCCTAGTTTCTATCCACTCTATAATGCTGTCCCTTAAAGTATACACATATATCTAAAAACCTCAGACAATCTCCCTTTGAATACATGTGCATACTCGATTTGACCATACGTATGTACATCTATGCTTCAGAGAAGTAACAGATTATAAAAACAGAATACACAATGGGCATCTAGGTGGCTATGTGGATTGAGAGCCAGGCCTAGAGATGGGAGGTCCTGGGTTCAAATCTGACCTCAGAAACTTCCTGTGTGATCCTGAGCAAGCTACTTAAATCCAGTTGTCTAGCCCTTACCACTGTTCTGCCTTGATTAATAATACTTGATTAATAATAATAAACTGATATTTAGTATTGATTCTAAGACAGAAGGTGAGGGTTTTTAAAAAAAACTAATTGAATACATTAAAAGCGTATAGCCTATTTAATATGTTATAATCTTCATTATATTATGCATTATAACATTCATTTTATAGACAATGACATAATATTCAATTTAATAATTGAACTGTCTTCAGAAGTTTCTGAAGATCACCAAGCAAGATGAGGTATGGGACAGTGAGGTCCTCTCTTTTGAGCTAAACTGCCAAGCATTCAAACTCTACTACAGAGAATGCAACTCTGATGGACTAGCCATGTTGCCAGAATGCCAAATGGATCTTTATCTAAAAGACTATTTCATGGAGAACTCATGCAGAGCAAGAGCTCCCATGGAGGTCAGAAGAAGTTATACAAGGACCCTTTCAGTGTCTCTCTGAAGAACTTTTCTTTCAGCTGAAAGACATGGGAGACTTGGCACAGGGCTATCCAGTATGGGGTGACTATAGCAAAGAAAGCACCATGCTCTAGGAGCAAAGGAGAACTGTAGTAGTAATAAAAGCAGTGTGAAATGGGCAGATTTAGAGATATCTCCATGCCAAATATTCGTTTCTAAAATTTTTATTTATTTTTATTTTTAAATCAATTAAGTACATTTTTCCATGGTTACATGATTCATGTTCCTTCCCTCCCCTCCGCCTACTCACCTCCCATAGCCCATGAGCAATTCCACTGGATTTTACATGTGTCATTCATTGATCAAGACCTATTTCCATATTATTGATATTTGCACTAGGGGGATTGTTTAGAGTCTACATCCCCAATCATATCCCCATCGAACCATGTGATCAAGCAGTTGTTTTTCTTCTGTGTTTCTGCTCCCATAGTTCTTTCTCTGAATGTGGATATTGTTCTTTCTCATACATCCCTCAGAATTATCTTGAATCATTGCACTACTTCTGGTAGAGAAGTCCATTATATTTGATTGTGCCACAGTGTATCAGTCTCTGTGTATAAGGTTCTCCTGGTTCTGCTCCTTTCACTCTGTATCAATTCCTGGAGGTTGTTTCAGTTCACATGGAATTCCTTCAGTTAATTCATTATTCCTTTTAGCACAATAGTATTCCATCACCAGCAGATACCACAATTTTTTAAGCCATTCCCCAATCAAAGGGTATCCCCTCATTTTCCAATTTTTGCCACCACAAAGAGTGCACATGCCAAATATTCAAATGAATTATTTGTATCATCATGTTAGATAGAGCCTGCTGAGCTCATACTGTGATGTCCTTTTGGTCCTCTTCCAATACAAAAGATGAGTAACACATTACGTATAACTTTTGTCATATTATTAATTGTAATATTCATTATATTATAGGCAATAGCATAATAATCAATATATTAAACATTACATTATCAACATTATCTCTCATCTATAATGTGATAATATATACATTTATTTTCTATCTACTATAAATTAATATATTGCAATATCATATGTAATATAGTAATATATTTTGATGATTCCTAAAGGGTAGCATCATGCTCATCAAAGCTAAATATTCCTTTCTTTTGCCACAAGGTGTTTCTTAACTAGGCAACTCTGTATTTTAGTATCTCCTTTGACGAGACCAAATATAATAATGCCAACAATGACTGATTTGCCTTTTCATATGCTTTAATGGCATTTAATATACAAAATCTTTTGGTGCTTACTTTTCTTTTTGACTCATTTTGAATCACTCCTCAGAAAAGAGCAATGGGCTTCAGACTGTTGAAAGGTAATGAAATTTTAGCAAGCAACTAGCATCTATTTTAAACTGTGAACTACATCACTACAACTGGTAACTGGGAGTTACCAAGCCGTTACTTATTTAAATGCATATGTTTGAGCAAGGAACTGTAACCATGCATTGTATATAGATTATTTATATTTATATTCTTTAAAAATGACAAGGTTATTAAGTTCTGTCATACAACATGTATTCTGAAAATATTTCTAACCAATAGAACATAATATTTCATTGGATAGTGCTGAATTCTTATTGCAGGCACTTGTGAGTATACTTATTTAGGTGACGGTTGGCATAACTCATGATTCAACAGCATGGAGACTTTCTGAAGCGGACATTTGTATGTGTAATAAAATTTCTTTGTGTGGTCGCACAAGCTGCAAATAATTATCTCAGTCTCAAAACGTACAACCTAAATCGTAAAGCGATCATTTTTTTTAACATATACTTTCTAGGGAGCCAAAATAATTTACTGGCTTTCTAGCCCAATAAGGAAGACCATTTATCTCCTGCATTTTCTCCTCCTATTTCTTTTTGTTATACCTTGACTCAGCATTTAAGCTACTGGTGAATGAGGACTACGTACGCTCTAAATGAGGCCTATAATACCATTCTCAATAAATAATGGTCAAGAACTCTGTGGCAGGGAAGATATTAAAGTTTCTCTGTTCAAAAACATAATGTATTGATTGTCAGAAATGGAGACAAGTTCTTGTATAGGTTCTGTATAGTAAGATATATTGATACTAGCAAACTGCATAGATCTGGGTTGGCTCACACTAGCTAAACAGAGAAGATGGACAAGTTAATTTCTGAGAAATAATTTATATTTTGTCAATTCTATCTTTTAAGAGAAAGTCCAATACCTTTAAAATACAATGTCAAGTAGATCTACATATAGAAATTATTATTAGTGCTTCGGGGGGCAAAAGAAAGGACTTATGCTATAAACCTGTAATTCCCAAAGTGGGCGCCACTGCCCCTGGTGGGTGCTGCAGTGATCCAGGGGAGTGGTGATGGCCACAGATGCATTTATCTTTCCTATTAATTGCTATTAAAATTTTTAAAAATTAATTTCCAGGGGGCTAAGTAATATTTTTTTCTGGAAAGGGCCAAAAAAGTTTGGGAACCACTACTATAAACCCTTGACTTCAGATAAAGGGAATAAGGCACTTAGATTTAAATGATTAGCATTCTCAAATTTCAATGAAAGTAAAGTACTATTTTAAAAAATGGGAGCCTTTGGCATAGAAGAGAGATTTAAATTTAGTTATTCTTTTTAAAGCAATACCCTCATTTGCACTAGACCTAAATTCCTTGGAGGTAGAAATAGACTCCAGAAACAAAGATTAGATCCCTCAAGATAATCAGATGCTAATATTTTTTGGAATGTGTGGAAAATACACAATTCTAAGTCTCATTTCTAATTATTGATCCTATCACCAAGATTAAGAGGCTGAAATAATCCTAGCAAGCAAATTACTAGAAACTAGTGATCTCCTGTGGTGGTAATTCAGGCATCTTTTTAAGTACCTTGAATCATCCTTTGGATACTTATCAAGATGGCCTGAGATAAGTAGCTGAGGCATACTAGAGAAAGAGCACCAAAATGTAAATCATGTGCTTTCAATATACCTTGAAAACAAAAATAAATGTTAGAACCAAATGGTTCAACCCCTGGTTCTGTTTTGGGATAATAAATTCAAGTGATAAATGATCAACCATGCAGTATCTGATGGCTGTCTAGGTATGCCTTTCTTTCCACACACGTGAAACTAATTTAGCCAGACTGGGAGGAAAGAAAAGGAATAAACATCTATATCATACTTACTATGTATCAGCCACAATGCTAGTTGCTTTTGCAAATATTAGCTCAATTGATTCTCACAACCCCTCTGGGAGTTAGGTGCTATTGTTATTCCCATTTTACAGCTGAAGAAACTGAGGAAAACAGAGATTAAGATGATTTGTCCAGTGTTATACAGCTAGTGAGCATCTGAGCTGAGGTTTGAACATAGGTCTTCCTGCCTCCAGACCCAGGACTCAATTCACTGCTCCACCAGCTTCCTCTCATTGGAAACCAATCAACAGCTTAATGTAAAATTAAAAATGGAAACTGAGAGATACCTATGGCTCTTGGTTGAGTACATTTAGCCCAATCTCACAAAAGCCTTCTTCTGCAATTGCAAAAAGGGGAGAAGAATATTTCCACCATGCACGTTGGGTTCATTGGCTGCTGTATTAGTCAAAGCACAAAATGAATCTTGGCCAACACCATGAGGTTTTTCAAGCCTGCAGCTGTTGTGATGAGGCAGGGTTGCCAGTGACGCTTTGGGCAGGAAGTGCCTCATTAGAACTGATGCATCCATTTTGCTCAGCCCAGCAAAAAGTTTGAAAGGTGATAAGTACTGGGCTTCTGGCTGATTGCAGACTAACTTCTCTCAAAAAGTAATCTCCCAATCCAGGGTCTTAGAGGGCTTTCCTTAGGGTTTTACTTGAGGGCTGTTTGTCTTCTGGAAACTCTTTTCCTGGGGTTCACAAGAGGTAAGAGATGATGAGAAGACTCTGCATGCCAAATCATAAATCAAGTCCTATCTTCACTGAGGACTAGTTTTACAATAATATTACTAAAATGGAAACCCAAAATGACAGAGAGTACAGGGCACCCAGACTGAAAAATTCTATGAAATGAAGTCATTTTGCATCAAGACTTCAGCTGCCAGCAGTTGAGGATTAAGGTAATCTTGATCTGAAATATAAATTCTCTCCACATTGAATAAAGTAGCTAGAATGTTCTTACTAGTGTTTGTGTCCAGGATAGAGTAGCAGACAAGAGGAGTGATGCCATGCTTTTTTTCCTTCAAGTAAGCAGTTAAAAAATCTTTTGTTCTTGAAGGCAACACAGACCTCTCTGTCTTCATGATATTATTTTACAGAACCCTTGCCATCTTCCATTCCCTTATCCAGCTAAGCGCTCAGCAACAATGGCAAACAAACAAAATCTAAACCACAATTACTGTTACCCTAGGGATGAGACTGAATAATGGCTATGTAGTGTGTGATCTGATAACTAGTTTGAAGAATTAAAACAACAACAACTCAGAAGCCAGGAAAGGGGCTAAGGAAAAGATATCTTTCCAAACCTACCTTCCAATGGACAAACAATTTTGGAATGGCTTTTTAGGATTAGAGTTGGTAATAGGAATAGCTTCTGACATAGCAGAAAAACAAATTGACCAGGTTTCAGAAAAAGGGAGCAAACAATTAGAATTATTCTCCACAATTAACCATTATTTGATTTCTTGACTGTACAGCTATACTTTGTAAGGTGGCAACCATATTGTAGACTTGGTCAAACTAATCGCATATTAATGAAGTAAAGAAAAAGAAAACGGGATGTTGAGAAAGGAGAGACCAACTTGCAACAGAAATATAGTACTGAGATAGGGAAGCTTGGGATTTATGGCTATTTTCGCAAATATCATAGATCAAGTTTTTATTTTATAATCACTTAGAAAATTTCTTGGGTTTAGGGACACTTGACAGCTAAAATGCAAGGTTTCTTGCAAAGAGAACAAAGAGGAAAAGGCAGAGGGCTGATTTGGATATAAATCTCAGATCTGCTGTTTATGACCTGGATTGTCATTGGTCAAATCATTTAACCTCTTCAGCCTAACCTTTAAGTCTCTTAACTACTCTAAATCCTATGAATCTCTGGGGAAAAAAAAGATGGGAATGTGATTTAATTAAAAATCAAACCTTTAATGGCCTGACTCAAAGTCTTTATATCTATTTTTTACTTATTTTACTTGAAAAGGCAACCAGTTTGCAAGAAAAGATTAAATCAGCCCTCAAGTGGGAACTTCATTTAGACCAAAAGGCACTTCAAAAGATCTGTGATTTCATCCACATGGGTGTTCCCTCAGCCAGTGTAGATTTCTGGTTAAGCATTACAATCGGAAAGTAATACAAACATCTTACTCTAAGGGAGAGGAGAAAAAAATGAGCTCTTCATCTGTTGGTCTTCCTAAATTTCTAAAGACCAACTGACAAACATCTAATTTTACTCTCTTCTCCCACACAGAATGTTTGTGTTATTTTTCAATTGTAATGCTTGACCTGTTAGCAACTTAATATCCTCAAGATTGTTAAAACAATATTGCTTCAGGCCTGCATTTTATTTTCCTTTCTTGTTAAAGCTCTACAGCTGGAATGACACATCCAACTTAACTTTTCTTTTAAAAATTGCTTGTAATTGTTCTTTTTGTTTAAAAAATACCCATCAGGAATGTTTTACATCAAGAACAAACAATGGGAGAACGTCCATGTGAATCTATAGAAGGGGATGGGATGCATAGTTGGAAGCATGTATATTTGGGGTCACCCATTCCTGAATTCCCTACAATCAATTCTAGCTTCTTGTGACACTGAAATTTGAGCATCTGTTACACACACACACACACACACACACACACACACACCACACACACACATCAGAAAACCAGAGCCTCTCATTCTGCGACACTGGGGAATGACAGTTTCATAACACCAACTTTTAAAACCATAGCTAGTTACTGTTACTGGTACAAATGATAAATGCCGGGTGTCTCCCTATTTTGCCCACAGTAGCAATTTCTTTCATTTTCAGTGCCAACATGCTCAAAGGCATTAAGTCCTTTCTACAGGCTGAAAGATGAGGGTCATCTGATTATATATTGTTGCCGCATTTCTCCTGCAATAGTACTAGCATTTTGCTGTTTGAAAATCTAGTTTATTCTTGCAGAGAGCAATGCAGGAAAGTTCAAATCTACAATTATCACATGAACTGGTACCACAAGTCTGCATCAAGCTGTGTCAGGGGAAAAAAGATCCCTAGCTTTTGAAAGTATGGCCACAGAAGTGTTTCTTGTGTTTTTAACACCGAGGGGATGTAAGGAACCCATGACACTGGCGTTCCTTTCTAATTGGTTTGTCCTACAAGAATTGCATAGGCTGCAAAATCTAACTAACTGCTGCTTCAAATAAGTTGGAACAAGTCTAAGCATGGTGTAAAGATAAATATATAGGTTTCCCCAAGAGAACTATGATACCGGCTTGGGTAGGACTTGTGGGAAATCATTCATGTAAGGCTTACATGAACCAGTGTCCATTTCCATATCTTCCTATAAAGACTTCTCGGTGGAGGCAGGTAGGTGGGTGGCACAGTGGATAGAATGCTAGGCTTGGAGTCAAGAGAACCTGGGTTCAAATTTAGTACCACTCTTCCTAGCTGTGTCCCTGGGCAAATTGCTGGACCCCCATTGCCTAGCCCTTGCCACTCTTCTGTCTTAGAACCAATACTAAGAAGGCAAGATTTTTACAAAAATATATCTTAAGGAACGATGTGACACTTTAAAATGGGACTGATGGATTCCTATAGGATGCAGTGATAAATAAAAATGAAATGATAACAAAAACAACAATACCAAATCTACCTTACCACTACCCAGAATGAAGTAAGATAATAGAGTGGGTGGCATAAGATTAGAAAATGAGTAATGGAATGGTATATTGGATTTGTAGTCAGAAGACATGGAGATGAACCCATCTTTGCTCTTTACCTATGTGAAGCAAGGCAAATCACTTAAACTTGATGGGCCTTCATCTTCTCTTTTGTAAAATGAGGCAATCACACACAAGGATCTCTAATTACCTTTCCAGCTCTTAATGCCCTGAGCTTATGAAAGGGCTGATTACTCCACAGCATATTGGTCTGCTGTTATAAAACAATGATTATCCACCATTCTTGTAATTCTTCCTAATTTCTTAGAAGCTTTCCAGACTCAGCTCTTCTAAGTGAAATCTTTCCTAGTCACTTCAGAACTGCCTTTTCCTGGGGCAGCCAAGTGGCTCAGTGGATAAGACAGCCAGGCCCAGAGTTCCTGCATTCAAATATGGTCTCAGACACCTTCTAGTTATGTGACCCTGGGCAAGTCATTTAATTCTAATTGCCTGGTCATTAATGCTATTCTTCCTTGGAACTGATACTAGTACTGATTCTAAGATAGAAAGCAAAAGTTAAAAACAAAATTGTCCTTTCCTGATCCTTCCACTTCCTCTGAAAACTATCCAATATTTTGTAGAAATTATTCATATTCTTCCATAGTGCATACTTATAAATATTCCTACATATATACATATCTTACATGTTTTCTTCATGGTTAAAATGTAAGCTTCTTTTTTGACTCTAATTTTTATATCCCCAGCACTTAGCATAGTGCCTGGTGCATACTGAGCAATTACTGAATGTCTATTTGTTGAAAAAAGTAAAGGATTAAAAAAGCTATTCTCGGGGGGCAGCTGGATGGCTCAGTGGATTGAGAGCCAGCCCTAGAGATGGGAGGTCCTAGGTTCAAATCTGACCTCAGACACTTCCTAGCTGTGTGACCCTGGGCAAGTCACTTAACCCCCATTGCCTAACCCTGTAACAAATAAAAAAATTAATATAGAAGGATATATATAAAAGATATTAGGGTTTAAAAAAATTAAAAATTAAAAAAGCTATTCTCAAATTTGTTTGGAAGACTGGAACCTAAAGTCATGCCTTTGAACATAAACATTTTGATCCAATCTTAAATTGAATAGGTAATATTTTACATAGAATTCAAACTAAGTAGAAATGTCCTTAGTTTAAATAATTATTTCTTAAATAAGGAAATTTGGCTAGGTCTTTATACTCATATATCGATGATGGAAATGCTTTCATGTGCATAACTTTGCATAGTGCATATTATACTTTATGGAGCATAATTTTATTTTGTTATAAAAAATTCAGAGCCTTTAGGAATGAATGCCTTCTTCCCAGCATAAAGACTATGGAGGACACAATGTATTTATTTTTTATTTGACTTTGATTGGTTTGTACTGCAGGAAAATTTTGGAAATGCATATTTAGGAAAGGGCATGCAAATCTTCCCAAGAGAATTCAATAAGGGAATCTCAGTAACTCTTCATATTTTTGGCAAATATTGGATATTTAAGGATACTTTCAGTACAATTTCAGGATAAAATAATTCTATATTTAACATTTCAAAAATGTCATATGGTCCCATTTTTGCTCCTGCTCTGGGCAAAGTAATAAAATGCTCTGGAAAGGCGGTGTTGATAGGCCACTCTATATCAACTCATCTTCCCTGTGATTCCTCAGACCAAAACTCCCTTGTCTATTAATTCTCCATTTATTTTGTCTTCTATATCCCTGAAAACATGCATTATCTTACTTTAGTATTTGTTTTGCCAGTACTTATTATAATGCTTGGTGTATAGTAAACTATACTAAATAGCTGTTTTTGCTCATTCATTCATTTAGCATCTGTGTTTGATTTCATTTAAACACTATTAAATATTTAACTGAGCAGCTTGATGAAAAGAGTAAAAATTATTATGAATCAACATTTTTCTAACAGTTTTTAGAAAGCTGTAGATGCACAAATACAACTGAATTGAATCTTAGAAAGGAAAAAATACATTCCATAGCTGAAAATGGAGATGAAGGAAAATCAAGCTATTTTAACCTTAAGTAATAGATGGGAGTAATTGTTACCTAAATAATCTTTAAATCAAAATGAATAATAATCTTATTATTGTGTTAATATGTTTGACTTAGTGTAGTGTTGAGTAGAAAGCAGAGATTGTAGCTAAAGAGAAAGAGCAATGAAGAAAAAGAGAGAAAAAGAGAAAGGAGCTAGAAAGAAAAAAGAGGGGAAAGGAAGGAAGGATGGGAGGATGGAAGGAAGGAAGGCTTGAAGAAAGGAAGAAAGGAAGGAATGAAAGAAGGAAGGAATGAAGGAAGGAAAGAAGGAAGGAGAAAAGAAAGGAAGGAAGGAAGGAAGGAAGGAAGGAAGGAAGGAAGGAAGGAAGGA
>NC_058131.1:488658884-488669762 GCF_016433145.1 Gracilinanus agilis
CATTGGATCGTACCACAGCGTATCCATCTCTGTGTATAATGTTCTCCTGGTTCTGCTCCTTTCCCTCTGCATCAATTCCAGGAGGTCGTTCCCATTCACATGGAATTCCTCCAGTTCCTTTTAGCACAACTGTATTCCATCACCAGCAAATACCACAATTTGTTCAGCCATTCCCCATTTAAAGGGCATCCCCTCATTTTCCATTTTTTTGACACCAGTAAAGTGTTAAGACTGGAAAGGTAGGAGGGAGCCAGGTTGTAAGGGTCTCTAAGATTCTATATTTAAGTCCTTGAAATGTTTGGGATCCCTTAGAGTTTGTTGAATCAAAGGATATATCATGGTTAGATCTGTACTTTAGAAAGATTAATTTGAAATCTGAGTGGAGGATGGAATGGAGAGAGGAGATAGTTAGTTGTGGCAGCAAGCTTAACCAGCAAGTTATTGCAATGGATAGGTAGGAGGTGATGAGGGCTTGTACTATGGTGATGACAGTGTCAGAAGAGAGGAAGGAGGAATATATGAGAGATATCATAAAGGAAAAATCAGATTTCTAACAGACTGGATGTTGAAGAGGGATGAAAAACCTAAAGAGTCATGGATGGCACTTAGTTTGTGAACCTAGAAAGCCTATTTTTATATGAACTTAAAAAAAAATAAAACTTCACTGCTGAGATAATGGCCAATGGCAAGAATGCTGAAGTACTTAAAATGATCCATTGTTTTCTCCCTTCACCATTCAAAAAAAAGAAAAAAAGATCTTTGGACCAGAAAGATGAAAAGACAACAAAAAAGTTACCAGAGAAATAAACTCAGACTAACTGAGGAGAGTTAGCTGGAATCTTTCTGCCCTCAAACAGGGTTCAAGTCATTAGGTACAAATTAACTATATTTCAGAGTAATTAAAGAATTGGTAGCTGAGATTTAGTGGTTTTAAAAAGATTCTAGGGAATGGAAGATGTGTTAAAGAATTGGATAAAGTAAAACATCCTGATTTTTTTAAAAGGAGAACATTAAGTTCTAAAAAATTAGATAGAGACCTTATGTTCCTAGCAAAATTCTGAAACATATAATTAAGAAGGTGGTTTGTTGATAATTAGAAAGAAAAATTGTGATTGTTAAAAACAAGTTTGTATGTATGAGTTTAGCCAGAGCAAATCATGTGAACTTTTATCAAGAATCTGAGTGATAGGTTATAGAAAACCTAGTGTTTACTATATCAAACGAGCTAAAAAAATACCTTACCAAAATAAAATGAAAACTCAAGTAAGGAAAATAAAAGAAGTTCCATAAACACATAACAGAAAAACCAGTAAAGAAGATAAGGAAGCATTTTAAGAAAATTAGGAAGCTTCTAATAAAATAACAAAATACAATATGGCAGGAGACCTTTGGTAGAAAGCTCCAGGGGAAAAAAGAGACTGATTCTCTTTTTCATAATAATGCAATAATGATAATTGGAACCCAAGAGAAAAAGAATTTGATTGATAGAACTCTAAGAATGGTTAGAAGACCTAATAAAATTATTGAAGGACAACCAAGAGAGTAACATGAGAGCTTTACATGAGAAACAGAATCCTAGTTTAGAATTCAAATACTCTGATGAATCTGTGACCTCTTCAGGATGCAAGTCTCTTCTAGCAGTACTTTAGTTGATCAGCCTATTTTCTCTTCCTATTACATAATTCTCTGATAACATCTTTTATTCCTTTTTTCTAATTACCATTGATTATATGTTGTAGCTTGTTCATTTATTTTTTAATTCTTCAGAGAATTTCATGTTTTGCTGCCATATAGTATGTAGTATATTGGTATTAAAAAAAGATTGGCCTTTGCTTTCATGATAATCTGACTGATAAAAAAGATTTGGAATTTCCAAAGGCAATCCAATCGACTCTCTTCCTTTTGTTCAACTATGGGAGAAACGTTTTGTCTGCACTGTCTGTTCCAGATAAACATAATGATAATTTCTATAGTTTGTCCATCCAAATAAAGGTACAAGTACATGTAGGCAATAGGCCATTCACATTACTATATAGTTGTCAGACCAAACTAATTTTAATGATTACCACATATCTCTTTCAGAAAGCTCAACCATATAATCAACAACCTTAGCAAAACACATAAATCATCAGCATTTCTATATATTTCCAACACATCACAGCAGCAAGAGGTAGAAAGAGAAACACCATTTAAAATCACCCTAGACAGTATAAAATACTTAGGAATCTATCTACCAAAACAAACACAGGAATTATACGAACACAACTACAAAACCCTTTCCAAACAATTAAAACTAGATCTAAACAATTGGAAAAACATTGATTGCTCATGGGTAGGACAAGCTAACATAATAAAAATGACCATCTTGCCCAAAATAATCTATTTATTTAGTGCCATACCTATCAAACTACCAAAAAACTTTTTTACTGAATTAGAAAAATCTATAACAAAGTTCATTTGCAAGAACGAAAGATCAAGAATATCAAGGGAAATAATGAAAAAAAAATGTGAAGAAAGGTAGCCTAGCAGTACCAGATATTAAACTATACTATAAAGCAGTGGTCATCAAAACGATATGGTACTGGCTAAGAGACAGAAGGGAAGATCAGTGGAATAGACTTGGGGTAAGTAACGTCAGCAAGACTGTCTATGATAAACCCAAAAAGCCCAAATTTTGGGACAAAAATCCACTATTTGACAAAACTTTTGGGAAAATTGGAAAACAATATAGGAGAGATTAGGCTTAGATCAACGTCTCATACCCTACACCAAGATAAATTCAGAATGGGTGAATGACTTGAATATAAAGAAGGAAACTATGAGAAAATCAGGTGAACATAGAATAGTATACCTCTCAGATTTATGGGAAAGGGAAAATTTTAAAACCAAGCAAGAGTTAGAGAAAATTACAAAATGTAAAATAAATAATTTTGATTATATTAAATTAAAAAGGTTTTGTGCAAACAAAAACAATGCAATGAAAATCAGAAGGGAAACAACAAACTGGGAAAAATCTTTATATCAAAAAACTCTGACAGGTCTAATTATTCAAATATACAATGAGCTAAATCAATCGTATAAAAAATCAAGCCATTCCCCAATTGACAAATGGGCAAGGGACATGAATAGACAACTTCCAGATAAAGAAATCAAAACTATCAACAAGCACATGAGAAAGTGTTCTAAATCTCTAATAATTAGAGAAATGCAAATCAAAATAATTCTGAGGTACCACCTCACACCTAGCAGATTGGCTAAAATGATAGAAGGGGAGAGTAATGAATGTTGGAGGGAATGTGGCAAAATTGGGACATTAATGTATTGCTGGTAAAGTTGTGAACTGATCCAACCATTCTGGATGGCAATTTGGAACTATGCTCAAAGAGCTCTAAAAGACTGCCTGCCCTTTGATCCAGCCATAACATTGCTGGGTTTGTACCCCAAAGAGACCATAGATAAACAGACTTGTATGAAAATATTTATAGCTGCACTTATTGTGGTGGCAAAAAACTGGAAAACGAAGGGATGCCCTTCAATTGAGGAATGGTTGAACAAATTGTGGTATATGCTGGTGATGGAATACTACTGTGCTCAAAGTAATAATAAACTGGAGGAATTCCATGTGAACTAGAAAGATCTCCAGGAATTGATGCAGAGTGAAAGGAGCAGAGCCAGAAGAACTTTGTATACAGAGACTGATACACTGTGGTAAAATCGAACGTAATGGACTTCTGTACTGGCAGCAGTGCAATGACCCAGGACAATTCTGAGGGATTCATGGAAAAGAACGCTACCCACATTCAGAGGAAAAACTGCAGGAGTGGAAATACAGAAGAAAAACAATCGCTTGAACACATGGGTTGATGCAGGCATGGTTGGGGATGTAGACACTAAATGACCACACCAATGCAATTATCAATAATATGTAAATAAGTCCTGATTGATCACACATGTTAAAACCAGTGGAAATGCACCAGGGGACATGGGGAAGGAGGAAAATACCTTTGGTAGTTTGATAGGTATGGTTCTTCTTTTCGTTCAACTATGGGAGAAACTTTTTGTCTGCACTGTCTGTTCCAGATAAACATAATGATAATTTCTATAGTTTGTCCATCCAAATAAAGGTACAAGTACATGTAGGCAATAGTCCATTCACTTTACTATATAGTTGTCAGACCAGACTAATTTTAATGATTACATATCTCTTTCAGAAAGCTCAACCATATAATCAACAACTTTAGCAAAGCATATAAATCATCAGCATTTCTATATATGTACCTTTTGTATCTTCCCTTTCTTTAGATGCTCTGTACAACAACCCTCCAATGCCATCACAATTATGTTGTCACTAGCACAGATTCTCTTTTATATATACGCTGAAGAATCTAGTTTTTCCCCCCCTGCCTTTGTTATCATTAGTGCCACTGCTGCCTTCCATGAAAGTGAGTCTGAGACTGATATTGGGGCCCAAGTATGGTGTTCTCACTGGCCTTGATGATGATAACATTTTTTAAAAAGAAAAAAATCCTTTTTATAATTTTGTGGAAAAGCAGAAACAGAGACCTCAGATTCCAGAAAATTATTTTAAAATGTTTTTCCCCTTAAAATAATGTATATGTCTATTATACTCTCTTTTTCCCTCCCCTCCCTAAGAGTCCTTTTCTAGGTATTTTCCTCCTTCCCTATGTCCCCTCCAAAACCCTTTCTAACTTCTGAATTCCCTCCTCTTTTTGCCTCTATTTGTTTGTTGTTCTACTTTTTTGTCCCACCTCTTTTTCTGTTACCATTTGTCATTTTTTTTGTTTCCTGAGACAAAAGGCCAGTCCTTCTCCCCTCTTCCCCAGCATGCAAAAAAATCCTTGACATTCTCTTCCTTTCTTCCCTGGGACTTGATTGATAACCTTTTCCTCCTAATGGTTGCTCTCCCAAGAACCTAAGAGGTTTCCTCTGCTCTAGTCCCACCAAAAGACAGGAATACCTTTTGTAAGATTCCCTCCCAATTCCCACCCATCCAACTCTATAGATTTTCTACCCTTTGAAAAAAACTATCTTCCCCTCTATTCTTCTTTTTACTACTTATATCTTGTGCCATCCTCATTCTGATAATCTACCTCTTGCAGAAAAAAAAGCCTTCCCTCTTACCTTGGGATCTTTTACCCTAAAATACAAAAATGTTTTCTTTCCTCATGATCCCACAAAAAGTTTGATAATTCCCTCAGTAAGGTCTAACTCCTTACTTCCCAAGGAAGACCCAAGTTTTTCAGAGTCTTTCCCTTGGGGAGAGAGGATCCTTCACCATGCCCTTCTACCAGAAATCTCACCTCACCCCCTTTCCTCCCCTAGTTATCCCTCCTCCAACTAGTGGATGAGGGCATCAAGCTCTGATACACTGGCATCTGGGACATTCTCCTTTTTGGTCTTGTCATTGCTGCTCCATGAGGTAGTGTTGAATGACAGGCTTATGAGAAAAGTGCACATTACAGAAAAAATAATGGTAGGGCCAAGCCCAGAGTGCAAATTGAGGTGGTCATGTAGGTTAAAATTCTATGTAAAGAACTTGCCACAATAACACAGGCATATGATGGTGGACTTTCATGTGACTGCTGAGGTTGCTATTGTTGAACTACTTCAAACATCAAAGGCACATAAAAATGATGTGCTGAAGTTTCATCAGGAACACAAGCTTTTTCATGCCTCAAAACACTTCTGGGCACTTGGTATTCTTGATGTTCTTCAGTGGAATTCCCACTGGGGAATTCCCTGGCATAGGGCTCCTGATGCTTCCATAATTCCAGCTAACTCCACTGCTTTGTGACAATAGTGGCTGATGCTAGGGCTTCATCTCTCAGTCCAAGGGTGATGCCCTCTCTTACTTGACCTCTAGAAAACAGCAACCTCTGTGTCTTCTGTCAGAATGTAGCAGGCTTTCACAGCTCCCTAGGATGCTGTACTATCATTAGAAGCATAAATAATTTCTATGACCTCATTGATGAGGAGTCCACTACTTCCCTCTAAAGCCAAGACCCTTTCCAAGGTTATGGTTGCTCTCCCAACTCTGATGCCTTTTGGGGGTTTCAGCCTCTGTGCAATCTGCAATGCTGATTCCACCTTGACAATGCAGATATCTGATACTTCCTCTTCTGCTTTTAGTTCAAAGTCTTCATCTAGGAGGGAATTTTAATTTCACTGATAGGATAAGAGAAGGTGGAGGTGGGGGGTTGGGAACAGGCTTTAGGGTTCAAGCAGGTGGGAAGAGTGACTTGGTAGAGGTGAGCCTAGTGCATCCAATCTCTCCAACAACTCCATCCTCTTTCAGGCCAATTCTGGGCTCTTTGAATTAGTTCAGTGAATTTCTACATTTTTCTATCACATACCTGCTCTATTTGGAGATAGGAGGCCACCGTCAGATAGTTGACAATGCCAGGGACAGCAAGCAAACTACAGGGCTCCAGCATAGCAGGAGAGGAGATCTGTCATGATTTTGGCACTACATTAGGGAGATGTGTAGCTCTGAACTGAGATGGAGAAACTGGTTACGAAGAAATAAGGAACAGCTGCCAAGATTAACTTGTTGACCCAGAACTTGAGGGTGTCAGCCATAACTGTGACATTACAGAAGTGCTCCGCTGTGTGGAGCTGGTTCATTATATTTAAGGGTGGCCATCTCATGCCTTGAAAGCTAGAATTGCAAGACTTCCATTCCAGATACCATGGTGCAGGCTTTGATGGGGAGAGTTCCCTAGCTCAATTCCATGGACAGGTTTTTTCAAAGAATAATTACAATAATTTTTAATGCTCTCCATTTTAACATTTGTTGCTATTCAATTATTTTTAAATCTTGAGATAGTTTTGTTCACCTGGATGTCTTGCCAAAATTTCTTTAAATCATTTTTCCTCTCTACTGTCTCTTTCCACTCTATGAGTTGCTGCTGCTCATAATCATCTATCATCCTTTGTACAATTTGACAAATAAATTTGCAATACAATCCATATTGCCTTTGGGATACTATCTCTTTCCATTTATCAGTCAAGTTGGAAGTTGGGTTACTGTTTTGGACACTTTTTTGGTCTCCTTTAGGCAATTAAATTCCATTGGTTCAACGTGTATTGTTATAATCATTGTCAGTGTCAAATATATTGTCCATTTCCCATTTCATTTTATTAATTACTTGTTTAAATAGTTCAAAACTGAGTTGTTTCAATTATATACATATATTTTTCTTGGATTTTTTTGTGCTTTTTTGCTAATTCTGATCTTAATTCTGACAAGTTTGTGATCATCTTGGAAATAGATAACTTTTTATTTGAGGATAACTTCTGTGTCTCTTCAATAAATCTTTCGTGTTTATTAGAATCTATTTTGTGTGATATTACTCTGTGTTCATCATGTCTAGTACCTACCATTATCATTCTTGATACAAAATGTTCATGATACAAAGGCAAAAGGGTAATATATAATCTATTAATTTTAGTATCTTTAATTTTTTGTGAACTATATCTTAGAAAAAAATCAGAAAACTTACAAAGTAGTTAACATTCCAAGAAAAAAAAGAATGCAAGAAACAAACTAAAATATTAATGAAAGAAGAATTATTAAGTAAAGGGAAAATATAGGAAAATTGGAAGAAAACATGACATCTCTTTTTAACAAAAAATTGACTTGGAAAGCCTGAAGAGAAATTTTAAGAATCTTCAGTGTCCTAGAAAAATGAAATGGAACAAAAAGTTGAAGAAAACCATAGTCAGACAGAGTCTTTAAAAAAAAATCTTGAAGTAGTTGGTAGCAATGGATCAGAATCGACCTTTGGATCTTTTGGTTGAAAAGGCAATGCAGGGGAAGCATAGCTTCATGAGAAAGGATATCTGATAACAGAAACTTGGCACCTTGTTGCTGCCATGGGTACAATCTCAATGGGACAGTAAGGATTTAATTTTTAAAATTAAATTAAATTTAAGTAATCAAGTTGTATCAGCGTATTGGATTCTAAAGGATGTTAACATAGAGAATAAAGATACTCCCAATAGGGATCATTCCATTATTATTGTTAATGCTTCTAGAAAGGATAAGGAAAATTAAACTCTCTATGGGCATTCAGCAATTAAGACAATGATCTTGTGTTTTCAGGTCCTTACCCTGAAGGAAAGATTACCAGTGCAATTAGAGATGGAGGAGAGATATCTATAGCCTTCAAAGCACAGAAACTTAAGGAACAAGAGGTGAGACTTCTTCCTGAGTAAGGCACAAGTGAGACATAATGTCAAAGCAGGGATGTTGGAAGCCCTGGGGAAACATGGCAGTGTTCAATACAGGACTGCCCAGATCCAGGGATTATGAGGTTCACAACATTATCATGAAATGCACTGAAGATTCAATGCTCTGTACCAAAATAATACTGGGGATTCTAATCCTTGGAAATAGAGGTTAGAGAAATCCAGTCAAATAATCCATGTCAAAACTAAAAGGAGCCAACCATTCTGCTAAAAGAAGTATAGGAAGTTGAGTTTGGCCTTAGAACAAAGCCCCCATTCAGAAACTGAGGTTGAAAAGATGAGAAAACACAAGGAAATATAGACAACTCTAAAGAGTTATATAATATATCCAGGGATATCCAAAAATCTAATACATAAGAAAAAGAATAATTCCTAATTAACTGCAAGCAGATTCAAAGGGGAAAAATGGATTTTCCACAAGGACTACATTTCTACATGGAAGTTATAAAGACATTAAAAAAACTCTAGAGGAAAAAATTAGAAAGAGAATAAATAGCAGGACAATATGATAAACATTAAACAAGTTAACTGACTGCTTGATAATTAGAATAGTTCAAACAGAAATCAGTGACTTTTTGAGACAGCAAGAAATATTAGTTGAAAAAATAAAATGTAAGGCAGCAGATTAAAAAAAAAGGCTAACCTGGAAATAGATTATGAGGAAAGAATAAGAATATTATTAGACTCCCTAAAAACCTTGATTTCTTTTTTTAAAAGTCCAGACACCACATTTAAAAAAATAATAAATGAAAACTGACCAGATCTATTAAAAACTAATGGCAAAGTAAAAAAAATCTACCACCTGAAAATAACCCCCCCAAGGAAAAGTCCCAGAAATGTTATAACCCAAATCCAGATTGCCAAAGTTAAAGAAAAAAATACTGCAGGCATTGAGAAAGAAGCTGTTCATGTACTAAGGGACCACAATTAAGTTTATATAAAAAATAGGCTTACAACTAACAAGGATTACATAGCTTATCCTGCAAAGTTGGATATAACATGACAGGTATGAAAAATAGAACTTTTAAAACATCCTGTATAGGACTTTAAAGTGTTCCTGATGAAAAAGCACAGAGCTGTGTAGAGACTTTGAAATGAAAATACAAGAGTCAAGAGAAACCTAGAAAGGTAAACTTATTTGAGCAAATGTAAGGGGATATATGATATAGTGCAACATAGAGGGGAAAAAATGTTTCCTTTTGGAACCTTCATATTTTCAAAGAATATTGAGAGGGTAAGATAAGAAAAACAGAGTTCCTTGGGATGGACTGGCTCTTTTCTGAGGGTTTTAAGAAGAAGAGAGGGAAAATAGGGAAATGCAATAGAGTCAAAAAGAGGCAGAACAGAGTGGAATTTAATTCTTAAAATTAGGGTGCCTAAAAAAAGTGTATACAAACATGGAGTAAGGGGAAGGGAGAGCAGGAAGTAGATGAAACTTATTCTTGTGTATAACAAAGTAGGGTTTAACAAAAAAAAAATGCTCACCTACACCCACCCATATATATTCCTCCCCCACCCCTTGAAACCTTTACCTTCTGTCTTAGAATCAATACTTTGTATTCGTTCCAAGGCAGAAAAATCCACTGAGTCACCTGGCTGCTCCAAGCAAAACCCACACATACATCCTTAAACATACAAAATATTTGGTGTAGAAATACATCAAACTCAACAGCTAAGATGTGGGGGTAACAGGTCAAATAATATTGGATGGAATTGGTGAGAAGGCCCCAGAGTGAGAATGCATTAGAGGTAGCTCAGTAGCTCAGTGGATAAAGCCAGGCCTTTATCCTGGGAGGTCCTGGGTTTAAATATGGCCTCTTTACACACTTCTCAGCTGTGTGATTCTGGGCAAGACACTTAACTCCCATTGCCCAGCCTTTACCAACGTTCTAAGAGGGAAAGCAAAAATTTATTAAAGAAAAAAAAAAAAAAAGGAATGCCTTAGATTGCTTCTTACACGACGGGGATGGTTAAGCAAATTGTAGTGTGTGTAAATAAAGAAACATTAATGACCCATAAGAAATGACAAAGGAGACTATTTTGGAGAATCCTGGGCATTATAAACTAATGTAGAGTGATGTGAATAGAACTAGGAGAAGATTTTTATACAAGAATACCAAAAATGTGAAGAAAAAAACCTCTTAAACAACTTAATATCATTAGAGGACCTAAAATAAAGATTTCACCCACCTCCAGACTGAAAGGTAGAGATGCAGAGACTTCTAATTTTGGAAATGGCTCCTATGAGAGTTTGTTGTACTGTGCAGATGAATACTTGCCTGGCCTTGTAAAAGTGAAATTTGGGAAATGCCATCTAAAAGTATATATATTTTCTATGGACATGGGAAATGTATCAAACTACATTTCCCGTGGTCCAACGGGTTTCTGGTTCCAGTTCTTTGGGCGTGGGGAGGCCTACGTCTTGATGCAGAGAAGAGTTTAAATCTCCTGGGTTAGGGGGGAGTGGCTCTCTTGGCCAGCAGACTCAGGAGGAGACGGGAGACAGTAATGGCGAGGGCAGCAGTTTTGAATGCTTACAAGCGCGTGGTCTAATAACTTTATCTATCAGCATGGCTTTAATTAAATTACTAATATATATATATATAT